>NC_071527.1:4811917-5125593 GCF_027887155.1 Malaclemys terrapin pileata | reverse complement strand
AGTAGTCTCCTCATTCTGAATGTCCATTCCTTAGACGCCTTGCTAACAGGTGTTTACAGCAGTATTACTTCCTTCAGCTCAAAGTGTCTTTGTATTTCAGTGCTGCCTTTAGGCATTTTCTATGCTGCAAAACCGCCCTCCCATGGGCCAATCATTTGCGTTACCCTCTCTCTGGGTTTTCTTGCAACTGGCAGTTTTATGAATCATGCAATTTGTACATGGAAACATACTCTTCCTACAGCACCTTCCAAAGTGATTCAGAAAGGAGAACAGTGATTTGACTTTCCCAGATGGTACTGAGAAGAGAATTTTTCTCTCTCTGTAAAATGGGGAACTTAGTTTCTAGAGCTGTTAACAATGTGTTTTCCAAAAAGGAAATGTCAAATTTTAATCAGAGAAATCTCCATGTCCAAGCTCATTTTTGTTTGCAGTTAAACAACGGGTGTTTAATTTAGCTTGCTTGCTGCTAAATATGTGTCATCCTTATTTGATTGTGCACCGAACTGTGCTTTTCCTGGGCTTGATTTTCAAAAGCCTTCTGCTGTAGAACTGGGTTGAATAATTGATTTTTCAGTTTGGTGGCTGAAGCGAATAATCAGAAAAAAATCGTTTCGTTTTGAACTGAGACCAAATTTGCTTTGTTTTGTTTTTTCTCACCAAAATGAAAAACTGAAAGCATTTCACTCAGGTGGAAACTAAATGTTTTGAACGTCAAATCGAAATGATGTTTTCTAGACAAAACGTTGAATCGAACTGACGTTTTCTAAACAGAATGTGGAATTGAAAAGACACTTTCCAATCAGTTAGTTTTGATTTTTTTCTAACTGAATTATTTCACTCTTTTGGAAATTTTAACTTGAAGGGTGTTTTTTTTTCAGATGAGACTATTTGCCAAATTCAACCCAAATTCATATATAGTTTTCATGTCCTAAAAAATGCATTTTTCTTCCAATTTTCTCTTTGACAGTTTTTCTCCCCCAAGGTCTACTCAGCACCTCCAAATGAAGTCGCTGGGAGCTCTTGGTGCATAGTATCTCTGAGTACGATGCCTGGTTGTATTTGTATAAAGCTGTAGTGGTGTTATCTTAGCCTTTGTTGATTGTCAAAAGTTCTCCATTTCCCACTGTGCCTTCAATAAACTACACCGACAATCCATGTTTTGTCACTTAGTTTTTAATCAGCAACATTTCATGAAATTACAAGGTAGACCAGTAATATCTCATTCCCATATTGTATATCAATGAATGGGCATTTTACATGGGATATCTTCTCAGTAGAATTCATAATGAAGGGACGGGCTGAGGTTTCAATCTGCTTTAGATAACATGGTGTGTAAAGGAAGTCTTAAACTCAAACAGAATCTAAGCTATTCTAGGGTATGTCTTCACTACCTGCTGTATCGGCGGGTAGCAATCGATTTATCCGGGATTGATATATCGCGTCTTGTTAAGACGCGATATATCGATCCCCGAATGTGCTCACCTTCGACTCCGGAACTCCACCAGAGCGAGCGGCGGTAGCGCAGTCGATGGGGGAGCCACGGCCGTTGATCCCGCGCCGTGTGGACCCCAGGTAATTTGACCCAAGATACTTCGACTTCAGCTACGCTATTCGCGTAGCTGAAGTTGCGTATCTTGGATTGATCCCCTCCCCCTAGTGTAGATCAGCCCCTACTGTATTTAGATTCTTAGATTGCTCCCACCTCCAAGGTATCAGAGTGCCTGAGACACACTTTACCAGAGTTAAATACTTATTGCTAATAGAGTTTGTGTGACAATAAATCAGCATATGCTTATTTCGGCTATATCCCCATGATTTCGGAATATCAAGTGAATGGCATTTCAGAATTTCAACCTAGGTCAAAGGGAGAAATACACAGATTAGGAGAAAATTAATTGCATGTCTCAATGGGTTAAAAACAACAACCTCAAAACAAAAAACCACCCCCCAAACCCCAGCACATTGCAAATGAAACCACAAAGACATGATGTGACTTCAGATTCGGTCCATCAAGAACTCAGTGATTAAGGGTAAAGAGACAGAAATGGAAGGAAAAGGAAGAAAGGAAAATTGGAAGGGCACAATATGAAGCAGATTGACCACCCTCTGAAATTCATTTGGCATATGGTTTGAGCCTTAAATATGGATGAGATTTGATTTTGCTCCTTTGAATGTTCTGGAAAGGTTTCACAGAAAGAGTATGTTCAAGGAAAGCACGAGAAGAATGAAGTTCTGATCCAAGAATGGACTCTCAGTATCTCCTGGTCATTCATATTATATAAACAGTCCATATCCGAGAACACATGAATACAGTAATAAAACTGGATGAGCGTGCGCAAAGCTGGTTAACCAAGAAATCACTTCCAGAAGAATGGAATGTTGATATTGACCTTAATGGACTCTCTTCTCTTTAATTTAAACCCATTTAAAATTTTGGAAACCCCTAAAATAGTTTGAGGTTCACAAACCTTCAGATTCCATGAAGTTGGCCAATTCCTAGTTGCATACACCACCCATATACTATGTATTAAAAAGCCACATGGTCACTTGGTGGTACCTCCTGTACCAAAGAACTTGAACAAAAGCAAATTGTCAACGTGGTCATTGTCTTGGCCGAATGGGCTGAAGCTCCCTATGAATTCATGCTGTTGTTTACCAGATTATAGCTGTAGATTGTATAAACCAAAACTTGGTTTAAAAGGGAATAAAGTTGGGAAAGTGTGAGGAAACACCCTTCGCCCCACCCAGGGGATGGTATGACATGACATGACATGTCAGGATTGCCTGTGGTAGCAGGTGCTTGGACTTGATGGCCTGTAAGGTTTCTTTCAGTCCTATATTTCTATGTCCTTAATTCAATCCATAAAAAGCTAGGAAATAAATTAGAGGACCCCATACATCAGGACCCATACTATGTGTTGCCCATGACCGTGACAAGATTCTGTATCATCCCAAAGAACTTCCTTCTGCTGCCAACAGATGAAGAAGCACATGACACACAACGCATTATAATGCAAAACCTTAGGTCTACGCTGCGGAGTTAGGTCCACATAAGGCATCTTACGTCGACCTAACTCTGTAAGCGTCTACACTACAATGTTACTCCCGCCAATGTAAGTCGCCCACTAGACTGACTTAACTCCACCTCTATGAGAGGTGTGACGTTGTGACGTCAACGCAGTGTCAGGGTAGACACTGCATTGCTTACAGCAGAATGTTCTGGCTGGTAGACTTTGGCAGCTGACAGCCGGAGCCTGGCCACCCAGGGCTGACAGCCAGAGTCAGGCGGTGGGGCTCCAGGTAACACCTGGCAAGGCTCCGGCTGTCAGCCTCGGGCAGCAGGACTCCAGCTGTCAGTGCCCCACAGTGCCTGTGCTGACAGTTAAATTGGTGCAGGCGCACCTGGTGTGGCTGCACGCTGCTGACAGGAGCTAGTGTAGACGTGCAAAACCAATTTAATTACTGTGGTGGCTGTACGTCGACATAACTTGCAGCCTCGATGTTAGCGTATATTCAGGGTTGCACCAGTTAAGTGTGTGCTGTGGTACATGTTTAATACTATCAAACTCTAATATAGTGCTCAAAGCACTCCCTAATCTTTAATGTGTTTCTCCTTACAACCCCCATGTGAGGTAGACGAGTGCTATTATCGCCATTGTACAGATGGGGAAACTGAGGTACAGAGCTAACGCAGAAAGTCGGTGGCAGAGTAGGGATTTGAGCCTTGGTCGCTGAAGTCCTATGCTACTTCCCTAACCACAGAGCTATCCTTTACATGGGAAGTAATCCCTGCCTTAAGTGAATAAATGAATCCTACCTGAATACAAAGTCACTACTGTATATTCTTAAATATATGTTGAGTGGTTAGAACACACCTGAGCAGTCAGGAGACCCAGGTTAAATTCTCTACTCTTCCACTGACTTCTTGTGTAACCTTGGGCAACTCAGTTAAGCACCGAAATACCTTTTAAATCCCCCCTTTAGTGTCTCTGTCCCTCAACTCCCCATCTGTAAAAAGGGAACAATACACTTCCCTATCTTGCAGATGTTTTGTGAGCATAAACACATTCAAGATTGAGGTGCTGAGATACTTACATGGCCCTGATTACTATAGTATCTTAGATAGCGAGATGAATTAGGCCATATTACTCTCCAAAGGCAACTTAAATGTGGTTTGCTATTGCCACATATCCCCTCTGGGCCATCATGACACTGCGAGTGTGCAGGGCCTCAGTTTCCCCTCTCGTTAATCTGTCCCACCTCCCAGACATGGAAGGACAGACACCACATCTCGAGTCCTGCGGGATGCTTTTCCTCAGGCAGCCACTGGCAAAACACAGCAATCTTGAATAGGCCTTTACCACCTCAAAGTTCTCCTTTCACTCAGGGCTTGTGCTATAATTGATCCGCTAGGACCCACTTTCTTCCCATATCTTTTGGAAGAGGCCTATCAAAATGTTTACTGTGTTCTTCAAGTGTGGCTTAAGACCACCATTGGAGCTGGTGCCTTTCCACGCTTTAACTGATCGACTGCCCTGTCTGCTTCTACTTTAGTGATAGTTCCTAGATCAAAGCTCATATCTTCTCCTTCCTATGTGACTGGGGGGCGGATAGCCACTGGCTTGCCATTGGGTAGTTGACTAAAGTGCTGCCTCCATATATGAAATTGTTCTGATAGGGATGCTGCACCCCATATTCTCCCTAAACATATTGTTATGATATGACATAACTAAGATAGATAGGTCATGTGTGGTATCATTGGAAAGGTTATGTAGTGATCCAATTTGTATGCATGTATCATTTCTGTATCTGAAGTCAGGAATATGGACTATGTAACAATTACAGCTGTGTGCGTACTTGGGTAATGCCCACCAGACAGTATGCAATCCGCCTGGATGGCCCATTAAGCAAGACAATGGGTCTTTGAAGATGCTGATCTCCCGTCTTCCTGGAGTTCCTTCCAGTGGACGTTACAAATAAGCCTTGTCTCATGGTTTGTTTTAACACCGCAAAGTCATGTGATGATGTCACCTAGTACGAAATACCACCTTGGACACTGCTGGCACTTTTCCACTGAAGAAGGGTGGGGATCAAACAGGGAAACAAAAGATTCCCGCCATATATAAATTCTATTTAAAGCTGGAGAGTGAGTTAATCCAGGTCACTGATTCTTCACTGAATTCCCACCCAGGATGACTGCTGGAAACACCTAAGACTGATCTGGGGAGAAAGGACTGGGACCCAGGCTGAGACAGGGGTCAAGCCCGTCAAGAGAAACACCTGAACTCTAAGCTGCAGAAACTCTGCAACCTGCCTAAAACAACATTTAGGGTGAGAAATTACTATTTGTAATCAGTTTCTTCAGTGAATTAAGTTTAGGTTGCGTGTTTGTTTACTTTGCTCAGTAATCTGCTTTGTTCTGTCTGCTATCCCTTATAATCACTTAAAATTCATCCTTTGTAGTTAATAAACTCAAGTAGTTTCTAAAACCCAGTTTGTGCAATTCATTACTTGGGGGGCAAAGAACGGTGCATATCTTCCTCCACATTGAGGGAGGGGGTGATTTTCATGAGCTTACACTATATCAATCTCTATACAGTGCAAGACAATATAATTTTGGGTTTACACTGCAGAGTGTGTGTGTACGGGAGTGCTGGGCAATCTCCTTGCCGAGTCCTCCCACAGAGAGCTGATCGCAGACTCTGTGTGATTCTACAGCTGGGTGTGTCCCTACCTGTGTGTGTGCGGGAAGAGGGCTTGAGAGCCTGTCACAGCAGCACCAAGTGAGGGGAACCCAGTCTGGTGGGACAGGCAGGATCAGTGGCACCCTAGCACATCCGGTGGCACCCCAAAAGGGGGGGTTCAACCTGTCACACTGATGTCTTAATTGTCCTCATCATCTTGTTGGTGTTTGTTTTGCTTCCTGACAACAGTCTAGTGAAGTTGTACAGTGATAAGTCTCTTACAAACGATATGGGAAGATGAAAAAATACCAGATGAGAGGGAAAATGGTCATATAATGAAGCTACCAAACGAGACCTCAGTCAATGCAAAAACTGAAGGGGTATTCAACTGCTGTTGATCCCAAGGAAAGTGCTTCCGTTATCCTAGGCAGAATAAAGAAAGCAGTAGATTCAAGGCTATGACAAGAACGGGCATGGATCAGACAGCAGAAATCATACATGGATCAAATAATAACCTTACATATCATCACAGATCTGTCTATTGAATGACAGTCACTGCTGTACATGAATTCCATAGATTTCCAAGAAGCCATTGACACAGTGGATAGAGGCTATACCACCATGGAATCCCACAGAAATATGTGAACATCTTTCAGAGCTTCTATGAAAATATGGCCTGCCACGTAATATGTAACAGCAAACTGACTAACCCATTCAAGATTACTATAAGCATCAGACAAAGATGTTTTATGTCATCCATGATCTTTCTACTGGTAGTGGATTGGGCAAAGAAAAAGACCACAGACCAGCCAAAGGGTATACAGTGAGCTCTCACACTTTTCAGATGACACCAACCTGCTGTCCCAGGCCCACAGACACATGTGAGCCAAAACAAATGATCTCCAGACCTATGCACAGCTAGTAGTGTTGAAAATCAACACTGAGAAAACTAAAACCATTAAATTCACACACATGAAGAAACACCAATAACACTTTCTGGAACTGATATAGAAGAGGTCCGACATTTCACATACCTTGGCAGCATCGTAAGCAAAACAGGTGGAACAGATGAAGACATTAAAACCAGAATAGCAAAAGCCAGACAGGCCTTCATAACCCTAAAGCAGGTCTGGAGAAATAGAAACCTTGACTTGCCCTCCAAACTAAATGTTGAGTATTTAACGCCATTGTAAAGTCTGTCTAACTATATGGTGCTGAAATTTGGAGTCTTATCAAGACTTATTTAAACTCCAGGTAAGTCTTAAACACCAGCCTCAGACAAATCCTCAACATCAAATAGCCAGAAAAAAATCACAACTGAAGAGCTTTGGAAGAGGATAAAATGAAACGGATAGGACAGGAAATTACAAAATGAAACTGGAGATGGCTAGGACACACATGGGAGGAAAGACCGGAACAACACAACAAAAGAGGCATTAGAATGGACTCACCAGGGCAAGAAGCGACAAGGTAGATCAAGGCCAACGTGGAAACAAACCTCAGAAGCAGAACTCAGAGCCATCAAAATGCCATGGAAAGAAGCTAAGATTGCAGCCAGAGACTATCAGAGATGGAAGGCCCTATGTTTTTTGTATGGAATAAAGAAGCTGCTTCTCTTACTCCATCCCTCAGATTCTTCTCCCAGCTCCCAATTAAATCAAGCCACTTCCTTTCATGTTTCATTTGCAGACCCAGGGGCTCCTGCAGGAGCTCAAAGTCATCCTGCAGTCTCCTCCCTCAGCCCATCATGGGCTCCTGCCTGAGCCCCTCTGGGCTCGACAACCTCCCCTCTACTCCCAGAGAGGCCCTGAAGAAATATTTCCCATCTCCTCTTCCCCTGCAGCTTCCTCTTTCCTGTTAGTAATATCAGGTGCCGCTCATCAGGACCTTCTGGGAAGCAGCTACTATGTCACAGAGGAACTGGGCCCATTTCTCTTAAACGGGTCAGTCACCCTGTGACACACATCCCAGCTTCTGGGCAAGTTTCGTGGGGTTCCTTCTGCATCCATTACCAGGGTTCTGCAAGAAGTCCTTGCTGATACCACAGCGGTATCCAGCAGGTTGCTGATGGGAGTGTCAGACCCAGCCCTACTCTTGAAGAATGGAAGTCAGGGAAGGATAATGGTAGAGGAAAACCAGTTAATAACGGGAGCACCTAGGAATTTTGAAATGGTATGGTCAAAATTGTGGGCAGCATAGCATGTTTCATATTACCACAGAATAGGTCATTTGAAATCAATGGTGCAAATTATGTAGCTAGGTTAATTTACCTATGTACACAAGTTATACCAATTTGTGTCTCTAACTTAGGAAACGGACCTATGAAACTAATTAAATATACATTCACATAAATTGTGCATGTACATTACAATCCCCCTCTCCCTACACACACACACACTACTTGCATAGTCTCATGTTCTAATTCAATATGCAGCCCAAGAATTATTCTCCAAGGAAATTTCAGAATGTCATTATTGGTTTCTGGACATAAATCCCACTGAAGCCTTATTTTTAACTAACATGAAAGCAGAACCCCAGTAGAGTTTTAAGCAGATCTCAAGGGTTGAGTCAGATGATTTCCACTGACTGTTCAAGTCATGAAGTATGCAGTGTTGCTGTAACTGTGTCAGTCCCAGTACATTAGAGAGACAGGGTGGGTGAGGTAATATCTTTTATTGGACCAACTTCTGTGCTTGTCTCTCTCACCAAGAGAAATTGGTCCAATAAAAAGCAATGCACTCACCCAACTTGTCTTCCCAAGTCATGAAGCTGAAATTCCAGAAATCTCTTGGACAGCTGACAGCATGTAGAACTGTAAATATTCCTACATCTTAACATGATTGCAACCTGAAGCCGAAACTCAGGACCGGCACCTTCCAGTTTGGATAGGAGTTAGGAGTGTCATAAAGTGAAGAAGGCATTATTACCTAAGCCAGGGGTTTTCAACCTTTTTTTCATCTGCGGAATCCTAAAAAAATTTCAAATGGAGGTGCAGACCCAGAGTCTGTGGATCCCAAGTTGAAAACCACTGCTCTATGATAATGACAAACCTTTTGTGGACCCCTTAGACAAAGTCTGCAGATCTGTAGGGGCCCACAGACTACAGGTTGAAAACCACCGACACTGACCACTGACACAAGCCAATGAAGCAGAGATGCCCACCAAATTAAAATGGGATAATGGTATCCTAAACTGTCCTCCTCTTAGGGCTTCTGTACGTGGCCTGGTAATGTTCACTAAAAGGGTGTGAATTCTAAAGCACACGGTGCTTGGCGCACTAACTGGCCTATGTAGACCCTACTGGCGGACAATAAAAGTTCCCTCGTACAACAAGGCTAGGTCTACACTAGGGGGGGGTCGACCTAAGATACGCCAACTTCAGCTACGTTATTCGCGTAGCTGAAGTTGCGTATCTTAGGTTGATTTACCTATCCGTGAGGATGGCGGTGAGTCGACCACTGCTGCTCCCCTGTCAACTCTGCCTCTCGCCGCGGTGGAGTTCCGGAGTCGACGGCAGAGCGATCGGGGATTGATTTTATCGCATCTACACTAGACGCGATAAATAGATCCCCGATAGATCGATCACTACTCGCTGATCCGGCAGGTAGTGTAGATGTACCCTAAGTTAATATAGTGCACTAGAGAACATTTAGTGCATGCCAGCAGGGCGTACACTGGCCAGTTAGTGCACAGCATGTTGGTGTGCTTTAGAATTCACACCCCTTTAGTGTGCACTGCAGGGCCATGTAGACGAGCCAGTAGATGATGGGATGAAACAGTGTTTGTTAACAGGAAAAAGACAGAAGATGCTTCTGTTTCAAAACAAGGGTGGGACCATTTTTAACTACTGGCCTCAATCTGGTTTCAAAGTCAACACCCAAAGGAATTGGCAATGATTACAGCAAACCAAGCAGAAAAAAAAATCCCTGCACTTTCCCCCTATTATTACTGATGAGTGAATTGGCTCTTAAAGATGTGATAACAAATGCAAAGAAACTTTATGAAGCGTACTTCAAACCATTAATTAACCTTGTATCAGAAGATCTAAGACATAGGAAAACATCTCATTAGCTGAATGGAACACGCAAATTACAACGGGGTGGGATGGGAGCCAGTTTTTTTTTTTTTTTTTGTCCAGCAAAAATTTTTGAGATGTCAAAAACATTTCCTGTCCCCAATTCAGATGAAAAGTCAAAATCTCAAAAAAGGTTGAGAACTGACAATCCTAAAAATGTATTGGTTGAGGTCAGTCAAAACCAGTTTGTTTTGATCATTTCAAAAGGCCTCGTTTTGATCTCAACCATTTTTAATGTATGTATTAATTTTTTTACTATAATTCACTTTCAAATGAAAAGTTGTTTAAACCGGAAAAACCGGAATGTAGCATTTGGAAAATGTCAGAATGAAACATTTAATTTAGTCACTTTTTTAAAAAAAAATGCTATGATAATACCAGGAGCGGCGCCAGAGTTTTTGCCGCCGTAGGCGGCAGCGCTCCTCCTCTGAGCATTCGGCGGCAGGGGTCCTTCCACTCCGCGTCTTCAGGGCACTTCGGCGACAGGTCCCGGAGTGAGTGAAGGACCCGCCACTGAATTTCCGCCAAGGGCGGCAAAATGCCGCCGCCCCAAATCCTGCCACCCTAGGCGACCGCCTAGGGTCGCCTAGTGGAAGCGCCGGCCCTGGATAATACAATAAATAATAATGAAGTACGGTGCATAGACCACACACCTAGAGCCTAAGTCTAAGCCAAAATCCAATGACGTCAATGAGCAGAATCTATTGACTTTAATGGGCATTGGAGTCAATGGAGCAAGTTGCAATGGCTAATTTTTGTTGGGGCTTCATACCCCACAGTATCCACCTATTCATGGGCTCAGATATGCACAGTTTGGTACCATCAAACCCACACTCAAACTCCATCTGCTTTGCTAAGCAGCCAGGAGGATTATTCAGAATTAGTGTGTGATGTACACTGTGTTGTACGGGAGATGTGAAGATATGGGGAGCTCATGTCATGGGATGGACAAATCACCCCCAATGTATTACCCTGCTTGCTTCTGGAATGGTCATTTTTCCTTATCATATTATCCAGTCTTCTGTGCAAAGTGCCAGAAATGAGGCCAGTATATTAGTATCGCAAAGAAGGGCCATTTCTCAAACTACATATTTAAAGTGTAATTCTTCAGAATGGGCCCTTGCAGTACACAACTGAAGAGATGGTCAAAAACACAGTACTCCGTTCATGAACACACTCTGGGATAAATATTCTAAACCATAATCAACATGAGCAGAATACATTCAAAGTAAAGTATCTTCTTGCAAACTAAGCGTTTTTTATTTGCTTATCATTTCCGAAGAGTATGATATTTACTATTGTGTTTTTCGTGTTGAAAGGCATTAATTGCTAACAGGCAAACCCAGCACTTGAAAATTCTGAATTATTTCTCTGATCCAACCAAGCCCAACTTCTCAAACACATATAAGGGTTTGAGTCAAGGTGTCACATCAGGGGGGTACTTTCTCAAACTGCTCTTTTCCTGCCTGACTTTGAATACGCCACAATGACCGGACATACATCCATTAAAATCCATCACTGGATAAAGGGTCTTCACTTCTGATTCTGCTATTTATGGTCTAGGCAGATGTAGAACCTACGCAGCCTCTGAATATCAGTCTTTTGGGAGAAGAGGTGGAACTGGTAGCTATGGCATCAGAAGTCTCTATAATACAGGTGGAACGGGGAGAAGTTCCTATGATTAGGGCATCTGGGGGCTTTAGTGTTGGACATTATGGGCACTGTGGCTATGGTAGTTCACCACAAACTATGGCGGTTTGTGGCAGGATATGTCTTTCTGGCTTTAGAAGACATGGCACTTTTGATGGTCTTGGTAACCTTGGTGGTTACGGAATGTTTCAAGCTTATGGCAAGTTTGGAGCTCTTAGTATACCATAAGGTCCTCTTGGAAGCTCTACTGATTGCAGAAGTAATGATATCTGATGGGTGAGCACTGAGGAGAGCCTCCTGCATCCCATCTGTGTGTGTGAGCTGACCAGAGGACCATCAAGTACTAGCAAAGGAGAGGGAACAAATGAAGAACCTCAGCAACCAATTTGCCCAAGGTGAGAGCAAAACTTTATCTATATTCTATATGGCCTGTGCCATATTTGGATCCAGGTCTGAATTTCCCCAAGTTTGTGTGTGGTTCGATCCATGGTTTCAGATCCATGCTCTTTCTAATGAAAAGTGAGCAAAATTGAGATCCCTGGTTTGTGAAAAAGCATCCGCTAGTAATTAATACGTTTTTCAACGCTTCTTTGAGATAGACCTTAAACACCCAACAGACCCCCATGAAATCAATGGAAAGGCTCCCATTAACTTCAGTGGAGTTGGAGAACACCCACAGACCGTGCCACTGCAGAATTTAACCCAGGGGTCGGCAACCTTTCGGAAGTGGTGGGCCGAGTCTTCATTTATTCACTCGGATTTAAGGTTTCGCGTGCCAGTCATACATTTTAACATTTTTAGAAGGTCTCTTTCTATACGTCTATAATATAGAACTAAACTATTGTTGTATGTAAAGCAAATAAGGTTTTTAAAATGTTTAAGAAGCTTCATTTAAAATTAAATTAAAATGCAGAGCTCCCCGGACCGGTGACCAGGACCCGGGCAGTGTGAGTGCCACTGAAAATCAGCTCACATGCGTGCCATAGGTTGCCTACCCCTGACTTAACCCTTTGGAAATAAATAACAATAATGTGTATGGATTACACTCCCTTGCAGTCATCCTTAAAACATCTTTAAAGCGCCAAGGACTGTATTGCAAATTTACTAGTATTGTGAATGCAGCTGATGAAAATTTTTCCGGTAGAACAGTTTTCTGTTGGAAGATGCTGATTTGACACGATGAAATGTTTCATGGGAATGTAGCAATTTAATTGAAATTTTCAGCAGGAAATTAGCAAAATGTTTCATTTTGATAGTCAAAACAAAACGGTTTGTCCTTCTCGTTTTCACTATCATATCGTATATAATGCAATCTATCAAATTGAAACAGCGTGTTTCACCCCTATCAAAAGAAACATTTCCATAAGGTCTAAATGAAATATTTCGTTCATGAAAAATTCCGAGGTTTTGAATTTTTGTCTCGAATTGGGATGAAATCACATTTTGAAATCTTGGAATTTCCTCTGGGATGGAAATATGTTTTTTTGGAAAGCTATAATTGAGAATATTTATTTTAACGGAACGGAAAACAATGGCAATGTACTGTTTGTCTAAAATTGTCTAGAAGCACAATTATGTTTTCTTAAAGAGATACGAAGTGTGGGCCTGATCCTTCTTTCCAGTATAAATGAAGGACCTGATTCTTATTTACATTAAGGCCCCTTTAAACTGCTCTTTATGCCAATTTTAATGTCAGGAATAGGTCCAGTCATAGCATAAGAACCTGAAAAGAATTCATTGTTTTGTGGTTTAACAAAGTATATTTAACTTTGTTATATATTTATCATTATGTTGGGGGTAGGGTAACTATTAGCATATCATTTCCATTGTTTGGCTTCCTTTGTATTTCAAACTGACAAGCTATTTATTTGAGAGGAACAAGGTTTGTGAGGAATATCTTTTATTGGCCCAGCTTCCCTTAGTGAAAGAGAGACGCTTTCAAGCTCCACAGAGCTCTTCTTCAGGTCTGGGAAAGGTAATCAGAGTGGCCGTCAAATATAAGGAACAGATTGTTAAGCATCAGGAATTCACACACGTTGCAAGACACCATTCAAAATGAAGTGGGCCATTAGCACTTCTGCAGTCGTGGGACAAAGGAGAGTTAGGGTACGTCTATACTTACCCGGTGGTTTGGCGGCAAGCAATTGATCTTCTGGGATCGATTTATCGCGTCTTGTCTAGACGCGATAAATCGATCCCAGAAGTGCTCGCCATCAACATTGGTAATCCTGCTCCGCGAGAGGAGTAGGTGGAGTCAATGGGGGAGCCTGCCTGCCGCATGTGGACCCGCGGTAAGTACCTTTAGGTTCGAACTAAGATACGTTATTCACGTAGCTGAAGTTGTGTATCTTAGTTCGAACTGGGGGCTTAGTGTGGACCAGCCCTTAGTGGGTTATAGATTGTTGCAATGAGACGTAAGTCCAATGTCTCTCTTGATTCCATGTCTAGCAGCGTTATGAAATTAAGCTCTCGGGCTCCTCTTTTGAAGGTGTTGCCTGTGACCGCAGAAGAGTTAACTGCCCACTTGGTTTTGAATGATTTCTTGCAACATATGTTCACTTCTTACACTTAACAGTGTGTTCCACCTTGTATTTAGCGGTAACACTCTGAGTACCTTTCTCAGACCTGAAGAAGAGCTCTCTGGAGCTAGAATCCTTGTCTCTTTCATAGGCGGTGACTCTGTGGGTGCTCCGGGGCTGGAGCACCCACGGGGAAAAATTGGTGGGTGCTCTGCACCCACTGGCAGCTCCCCACCCCAACCCCCCACCCAACTCACCTCCGCTCTGCCTCCGCCTCCTCCCTTGAGCATGCCGCCGCATCCTGCTTCTCCCACTTCCCTCCCAGCGCTTGCGCCACGAACCAGCTGTTTCGCACGGCAAGCCTGGGAGGAAGGGGAGAGGAGGGGGAATGTGGCGCGCTTGGGGGAGGAGGCGGGGCCAGGGCAGGGATTTGGGGAGGAGTCCAGTGGGGCAGGGAGAGGTGGAGTTAGGGCGGGGACTTTGGGGCAGGGGTGGAGTCAGGGCCGGGCCGGGGGCGTGAGCACCCACCGGCACAGAAAAAAGTTGGCGCCTATGGTCTCTTTCACCAGCTAGTCGGTCCAATAAACAATATTACCTCACCCACCTTCTCCCTCTCAGATCCTGGGACCAACGTGGCTACAACCACCCTGCAAACATGCTATTTATTTGTCCTCTGGAATAACAAGTATCCGCCCCCCACCCCAATTCCTGAATTAAAGAGGCCAGCTTAGCTGTCTTTCTGTTTTGTTGCTTTCAGTTCTTTCATGGATACACCATTTTTATTACTTATTAATATTATTATTGTAATACCTAGAAACCCCCAAGAAATAAAAACAACCCCACTGTGCTCGGTGCTGTACAAGGGAATAACAAAGAAGTCAGTAATTCCCCCAAAGACCGTATCATCTAAGGGCCAGATTTTTAGAGGTCTTTAGGCACTTAAAGAAGCAGATTTTCAAAAGCAGCAGACCCTTTCAATTGGAGTTAGGTACATGAATACTTTTAAAAATCCGCCCCAGGTGTCAGACCGGATGCTACGGCATGAAATGAACTGGTTTTAGCAGAAAAACACCATCCCCAGCTCCCTTCTGCTTAACCAATGCCAGACAATAGCTATTTGTAGGCATGAAGGCAAAGGCAGGTTTTCAAGACGGATTTAAAGGAGGACGAGGGGGCAACTTTACAATTTGAGCAGGGAGCTTTTCCCGTGCTTAGGGAGCAGCATGGGAAAAAGGGTGGAGGTGCTCAAGAAAGGTACAGGACAGGTAGGTGATGAACTCTGCCATTATAATTACTCCTGGATTTTGGTGCTCACGTCTGACTGCTGGAGCCGTAGAACAAGTTGCTGATGACCAAGTGGAACATCTTGCAAGGGCACGTTAGTCTGGAAAAATCTCGAGCAGCGCTGTGAGAATGACCTCTGCGGGCTGAGGAAGCCGTTTGACCGTTTGTTTAAGCAACAGAGAATGACTGGTAAGTAAAGAGCATGCCACAAAGCAGCTTGTGGATCAGCTCAGGTGGAAGTAAGAGATTATCCATCAGTTATTTTCTTCTCTCTCTCTGCCTGTGTCTACAGTCCTTCCTGTCTTAGCCACGTTTCTTGCATCCAAGGAATTCCACAGCCATTGCTGAACTGTCTCTGGCTGGCATTGTTAATACGATTGACCTGCGGTACAGCATCATGACCAAGTGGAACATCTTGCAAGGGCACGTTAGTCTGGAAAAATCTCGAGCAGCGCTGTGAGAATGACCTCTGCGGGCTGAGGAAGCCGTTTGACCGTTTGTTTAAGCAACAGAGAATGACTGGTAAGTAAAGAGCATGCCACAAAGCAGCTTGTGGATCAGCTCAGGTGGAAGTAAGAGATTATCCATCAGTTATTTTCTTCTCTCTCTCTGCCTGTGTCTACAGTCCTTCCTGTCTTAGCCACGTTTCTTGCATCCAAGGAATTCCACAGCCATTGCTGAACTGTCTCTGGCTGGCATTGTTAATACGATTGACCTGCGGTACAGCATCATCTTCCAGCACTAATTATACTGACCTTTCCATGAAGCAGTTTATTTTTGCTCAGTTGGTCATAGTCACTAGCAGCTCAATTCTTCAGTCTTATTTGAAAACTCCCTGTGTTTGTTACCCCTGTAGTTCATTACCGCACTCCTAATTCTTTGTGTTCTCTCTGCAGTGATCTCCGGCTTCTTTTGCAGGTTGGAATTCATAGATTCTAGGACTGGAAGGGACCTCGAGAGGTCATCGAGTCCAGTCCCCTGCCCGCATGGCAGGACCAAATACTGCCTAGACCATCCCTAATAGACATTTATCTAACCTACTCTTAAATATCTCCAGAGACGGAGATTCCACAACCTCCCTAGGCAATTTGTTCCAGTGTTTAACCACCCTGACAGTTAGGAACTTTTTCCTAATGTCCAATCTAGACCTCCCTTGCTGCAGTTTAAACCCATTGTTTCTGGTTCTATCCTTAGAGGCTAAGGTGAACAAGTTCTCTCCCTCCTCCTTATGACACCCTTTTATATACCTGAAAACTGCTATCATGTCCCCTCTCAGTCTTCTCTTTTCCAAACTAAACAAACCCAATTCTTTCAGCCTTCCTTCATAGGTCATGTTCTCAAGACCTTTAATCATTCTTGTTGCTCTTCTTTGGACCCTTTCCAGTTTCTCCACATCTTTTTTAAAATGCGGCGCCCAGAACTGGACACAATACTCCAGCTGAGGCCTAACCAGAGCAGAGTAGAGCGGAAGAATGACTTCTCGTGTCTTGCTCACAACACACCTGTTAATGCATCCCAGAATCATGTTTGCTTTTTTTGCAACAGCATCACACTGTTGACTCATATTTAGCTTGTGGTCCACTATAACCCCTAGATCCCTTTCTGCCGTACTCCTTCCTAGACAGTCTTTTCCCATTCTGTATGTGTGAAATTGATTTTTCCTTCCTAAGTGGAGCACTTTGCATTTGTCTTTGTTAAACTTCATCCTGTTTAACTCAGACCATTTCTCCAATTTGTCCAGATCATTTTGAATTATGACCCTGTCCTCCAAAGTAGTTGCAATCCCTCCCAGTTTGGTATCATCCGCAAACTTAATAAGCGTACTTTCTATGCCAATATCTAAGTCGTTGATGAAGATATTGAACAGAGCCGGTCCCAAAACAGACCCCTGCGGTACCCCACTCGTTACGCCTTTCCAGCAGGATTGGGAACCATTAATAACAACTCTCTGAGTACGATTATCCAGCCAGTTATGCACCCACCTTATAGTAGCCCCATCTAATTTGTATTTGCCTAGTTTATCGATAAGAATATCATGCGAGACCGTATCAAATGCCTTACTAAAGTCTAGGTATACCACATCCACCGCTTCACCCTTATCCACAAGGCTCGTTATCCTATCAAAGAAAGCTATCAGATTGGTTTGACATGATTTGTTCTTCACAAATCCATGCTGGCTATTCCCTATCACCTTACCACCTTCCAAGTGTTGGCAGACGATTTCCTTAATTACTTGCTCCATTATCTTCCCTGGCACAGAAGTTAAACTAACTGGTCTGTAGTTACCTGGGTTGTTTTTAGTTCCCTTTTTATAGATGGGCACTATATTTGCCCTTTTCCAGTCTTCTGGAATCTCTCCCGTCTCCCATGACTTTCCAAAGATAATAGCTAGAGGCTCAGATACCTCCTCTATTAGCTCCTTGAGTATTCTAGGATGCATTTCATCAGGCCCGGGTGACTTGCAGGCATCTAACTTTTCTAAGTGATGTTTAACTTGTTCTTTTTTTATTTTATCCGCTAAACCTACCCCCTTCCCATTAGCATTCACTATGTTAGGCATTCCTTCAGACTTCTCGGTGAAGACCGAAACAAAGAAGTCATTAAGCATCTCTGCCATTTCCAAGTTTCCTGTTACTGTTTCTCCCTCTTCACTAAGCAGTGGGCCTACCCTGTCTTTGGTCTTCCTCTTGCTTCTAATGTATTGATAAAAAGTCTTCTTGTTTCCTTTTATTCCCGTAGCTAGTTTGAGCTCATTTTGTGCCTTTGCCTTTCTAATCTTGCCCCTGCATTCCTGTGTTGTTTGCCTATATTCATCCTTTGTAATCTGTCCTAGTTTCCATTTTTTATATGACTCCTTTTTATTTTTTAGATCGTGCAAGATCTCGTGGTTAAGCCAAGGTGGTCTTTTGCCACATTTTCTATCTTTCCTAACCAGCGGAATAGCTTGCTTTTGGGCCCTTAATAGTGTCCCTTTGAAAAACTGCCAACTCTCCTCAGTTGTTTTTCCCCTCAGTCTTGATTCCCATGGGACCTTACCTATCAGCTCTCTGAGCTTCCCAAAATCTGCCTTCCTGAAATCCATTGTCTCTATTTTGCTGTTCTCCCTACTACCCTTCCTTAGAATTGCAAAGTCTATGATTTCATGATCACTTTCACCCAGGCTGCCTTCTACTTTCACATTCTCAACGAGTTCCTCCCTATTTGTTAAAATCAAGTCTAGAACAGCTTCCCCCCTAGTAGCTTTTTCAACCTTCTGAAATAAAAAGTTGTCTCCAATGCAGTCCAAGAATTTGTTGGATAGTCTGTTCCCCGCTGTGTTATTTTCCCAACATATATCCGGATAGTTGAAGTCCCCCATCACCACCAAATCTTGGGCTTTGGATGATTTTGTTAGTTGCTTGAAAAAAGCCTCATCCACCTCTTCCACCTGGTTAGGTGGCCTGTAGTAGACGCCTAGCATGACATCTCCCTTGTTTTTTGCCCCTTTAAGCCTAACCCAGAGACTCTCAACACTTCCGTCTCCTATGTCCATCTCTACCTCAGTCCAAGAATTACATGAGAGGTTATGGGAGCTAAGCCACTTCTTCCACGCTCCTTGTGGGTTTAGCAGAATCAGCCTTCTTTTCTCTTCACTCAAGCTTGGAGCCAGATGTGTCTCTCCATCAACTTCAATTCTCCTGCAAAATTCCTAATGATGTTATCAACCCTCTGTCCACATGGGCCACTTTTCCTAAGTGGATTTGTTCGTCTTTAAGGTGCCACAAGTACTCCTCGTTCTTTTTCTTCAAATAAAATATGGCAAAAGGTAATATTCAAGATCTCAGGATTGATTCGCTACTGCAGGGGTTCTCAAACTGGGCATCGGGACCCCTCAGGGGGTCATGCGGTTATTTGATGGGGGGTCACAAGCTGTCAGCCTCCACCCCAAACCCCGCTTTGCCTCCAGCATTTATAATGGTGTTATAAATTAAAAACACTTTTTATATATATTTAAGGGGGGTCACACTCAGAGGCTTGTTATGTGAATGGGGTCACCAGTACAGAAGTTTGAGAACCACTGATCTACTGCATTACTACTGTCTAGTACCATTTTAACATAGTCAGTTTCAGTAGAATCACACCAATGGGGAAATGGAGTAGAGGAATCAGGCCTGAATAGTAGGTTGGAAGGGAAATGTATTGTCCATGTTTCCCGTAGTGGATGTTGAGTCCGATAAGATCACCGTCTCTTCTCTTTCCCACCAGAGACAAGGAGGAACTCAACAGGTCCGTGGCTACAGAGTGCTGGAGAAGGTGAGACATTCAGGTGGCTAAAGATATGAATCTGTAGATAAATACATTTCATGTGGGCATTGCAGGAGCAGTAGGTTTCGGGAGAGATTTGAATGAGAAGAGGATGATGGCTTGGTGAACAGGACTAGATTGGGCTCAGACTCAGATAATGGGAGCCACTAAGTACCTAAGACAGACAGACCCTGGCTCCCTTAATGTGATTTATTTTATCACTGGTAATAGATTGCTAGATAGATTGCACCTGTTGGGGTACCATTAACACCAACTAAATATCAAGGCCCTAAAACACAAGCACCTCCCAATTGTAGTAGGGGGGGGATAGCTCAGTGGTTTGAGCATTGGCCTGCTAGACCCAGGGTTGTGAGTTCAATCTTTGAGGGGGCCATTTAGGGAACTGGGGTAAAAATCTGTCTGGGGATTGGTCCTGCTTTGAGCAGGGGGTTGGACTAGATGACCTCCTGAGGTCCCTTCCAACCATAACATTCTATGATTACTAACAAAGTATTCACACATAAGGCTTTGGGCTTTTGAGTGACAAAAGTCCCCTGAAAAACCCATGTTTGCAGAAGATAAAGAAATGTTGGCAATAAAAGAGTCATAGAGTGTTCTCCAACTGTTCTCCCAAATAGACTAAGGGGTACAGTCAGATAACATACATATGCTGATGTATAATATTGAAATATAAAGATGATGAATTGCTAAATGGTATGTTTAAGAGCTTTGTTAGTTATACTTTAATCATGTATAATTACTAAAAGTGAATGAGTGTTAATAAGGCTAAGGCCTTGCTGGCCTGCTTGTGGTTTTGCCAGTGCTCCTCTCATGTAGATTTGCTTCAAAAGATGTTATTGCTGACAGGACAAAGGTAACATCTTGTGCTGGAAGTTTGGAGATAAAAAAATACACAAGCCTGTAATGACAAGAAGCCCTTTTGACTGGGAAAACCCAGGGGCAGGATGACCTGAAACAGACTGACAGAGAAATTGTCTAAACAGCAAAAATTGTGCACATCAACGCTTCTGCGTGCATATTGCATGGGTTGCATAAGAAATGCGCCCAACGTGCCTAACGAAGCTAATCAGAGAGAGGCTAAGAAATATGTAATGAGGCAATACATAAGAAGACCCTGGTGGACAAGGCCCAGATTGGAGAAACACCATACCAGAAAGTGAAGGAATACAACTGAAGGACCAAACCCAGGGACCAGAGGAGGCAGTGGGCATCCTGGAGTGCAGGCGAACATCCTGGTGCTCTGGTATGAGATGACTTGGGCCCTGTATCTATTCTGTCTTATCTGTTTATTGTCTGGCATAAATATGCATCCGGTCACTATAAGGGACAATAATTCTGTTTGAAATTGTATAAATAAAGGCAAAACCTGATTAAAACTAAAGCGGGGCAGGCTTGTGACTCAGTTTCCCACCTCACGATCTCAACACACCTCTTCCTCCCCATTAGCTTTGGAGCTGTTTGGTTTCATTCTGGAAGAAACTGCAGCATCTCTAGGACGTCTCTTAATTGGAGACCTCAAGCTTCAAAAGTCTGGTTCAAACGACTGCTAGCTTTGCCATGGCTTCCATTTTGCTCCGTGTTTGAATGGGAATCATTTTAGAACAGTGGTTTTCAACCTCTGGTCCATGGACCTCAGTTCGCAGACTAAGTCTAAGATTTCCAAAGGGGTCCATAGTTCCATTCCAAAATGTGTAGGGGTCCCCGAATGAAAAAAGGTTGAAAATCACTGGTTTAGAATGCCCGTGACCTCTTTTCATGCACATGTATTACCACGTTAGAGCTGGAAGTGAAGGTGGATTTGTTGAGACCGGAGCTGGAATTGCTGAGATGGGTGTTTGAAGAGGTAAGGACTCCTCCCATTCTATCCAGATGGAAATTCAGCATCTGCTTTTCCTGAAATCTCCTTCATTTTGGGAACAATCCAGATTGCATTCAACAGAATGGATTTCAGAGCGGGAATTTCTATTTTTATTAATCCATTCCTACATATGGAACTGTCAATCCCATATAAAGTTATACTGGGAATCTTCAACATTGAGCAGGAATCCACATGGTGACAAACCAGCAGAAGTGGGAATAGTAGGCCCCATCCACTAGGCATGGGCCACTTTTCACCCTACGTCTGGATTAAAGGGGAGAGGACTCTATATTTCTCACAGGCAAAGCCCTTTACATTGGACTTGTTGCAGGATCAGAACTTGCTCAATAAAATTAGCAGCATGTTTTCCCAGGAATATGAATGAGGGGGTCTGGAGAAGGAGCTCTAACACTATCATTGATTGAAACTTGATGCAACTTCAATTTTATATTTCTGCATATAGTGATAAACTGTGCAATGCGCCAGGCAAATCATGTGAAATCTGCAAGCAATCTCCTTAACCGCTAGCTGACTTATAATATACCTAGAAGAATATATAATGATTATAATATACACTAGAGAGGGTGGGATCTGAGTTACTACAGAGAATTCTTTCCTGGGTGTCTGGCTGGTGAGTCTTGCCCACATGCTCAGGGTTTAGCTGATCACCATATTTGGGGTCGGGAAGGAATTTTCCTCCAGGGCTGATTGGCAGAGGCCATGGGGGTTTTTCGCCTTCCTCTGCAGCGTGGGGCACGGGCCACTTGCTGGAGGATTCTCTGCACCTTGAAGTCTTTAAACCACAAGTTGAGGACTTCAATAGCTCAGACATAGGGCAGGGTTTGTTACAGGAGTGGGTGGGTAAGATTCTGTGGCCTGCGTTGTGCAGGAGGTCAGACTAGAAGATCATAACGGTCCCTTCGGACCTTAAAGTCAACGAGTCTAAAAACAACTGCGCTTCAGGGACATTATGCCCCCACTCTGTATCAATCCTCCTCAATCTGGAATTGAAACGGTAACGTGAATCCATAGTCTTAAATGCTCAGTAATTACATAAAGGGCAAGTAATACATTCTCTTTTTCTTTGACAGGTTGCCTGTTTGCAAACAGCCATTTGTGATGCTGAGCAGAATGGAGATTGTGCCCTTACAAAACGCCCTACAGAAGTCCAAGGATGGGCTGGCATGCATGCTACGGGATTACCACGAGCTGCTGAGTGTCAGGTTGGTCCTGGATATTGAGATTGCTACATACAAGACATGGCGGGAAGGAGAAGAAAAGAGGCAGGAGCATAGTACCTGTAGGTACTGTGTATAGTACTCAACATTTCAATGATCCCACTTTGTATTCAATGAGAATACAATTACTGTAATCATCAGAAGATATAGAACAAGTAATATTGCCATATACCAATACAGGAAGCTGTGTTGCTCCAAGATTATGTAGGCTCGGATTTTCAAAGGAACCAAAGGGATTTTCATGCTCAACTCCCACTGAATTTCAAATGGAAGTTGGGTGCCTAATTCACTTAGACACCTTTGAACGTCCCAGCTGTAGAATATGTCTCATACTTCGATGAATTTCTAAAGAAATTAGGTCTTATCTAATGCAGCTCCTTAGTAACACAGCCGGTTTATGGGATAATTTGTTTCTTTGTTTTGCCCCAACAGGATATGTTCAAGGAACACCGTGAGTGTAGGTATGTAAACTGGGGATTTGTTAGGATTGTTTTCTTTATTCTGCGAGAGTTACTGAGCTTCGGTTTCCTCGCAGCTGCGGTCACCAACTCCTGCACTGGTGAGGATTGTGGGATAATCAATCTGGTTCTGGCTCTTCAAGTAGAGGATATAACTCTGGGTGTGGAAGCTATGGCTCCTTAAGTGGGGGAACGCCCTCCAGAAGTTTAGGAGTCCGCCCCAAGAAGGGTTGTCAGCTCTGTAGGTAGGTGTTACATCCCCGAAGGCGCAGACTGGTCTCCACCTGGAGGGTTCAGCTCCAGAAATGGAGAATGGAGCTCCAGAAGTGGAGAATGGAGCTCCAGAAGTGGGGGTTACAGAGCCAGAGGTAGAATCAGCCCTCAAGATGAATACATTCCCAGGAGCCCACACGGGCATGTACAGCTGGGGCTTCATGGCTATTTTTAGCCACTCCAGGTAGGAGTCCATGAATCTACCATTTGGCTGCCTCTTGCCCACATTCTGACAAGGCATTTGCCCCTCCAGAGCTTGGTTTGCAGTGTAGACAGGCCCTCTGTTGCTTTTTATAAAGGCATCGTCTGTGGTACTGAACCACCTTTCTGTGGACCTGCTAGGGAGGATGCATCGTCTCTGGGTTTTCTTACACTAGCAAGTTTATAGATCAATCTCTTTATACTGTACCAGGAAACGTCTCTTGATAGCACCTTCCTAAGTGGTTTGGAAAGTGAAGCTATAGGCTGGAGATGGGATGGGGTTGTGAAGAGTGTCTCTCTGTCGATGTGACGCTGGGTCCTTGTCCTTAAAAGTATATAGGCACCGAATCCCCATTGATTTGTATGGAAATTAGGCACCTAAATATTTTTGAGGATCTGGACCCTAGGTACTAAAGTTGTTTACAATCTGTTTACCATGCAAGGAGTAACAAGAGAAAGATATCTCAATTGTCAAGCCACATTTTGTTTGTACCCAAGAGCGCTTAATGTGGCATCCTAGCAGCGAAACTCCTCATTCTGTTGTCCTTTGCTGTGTGATGTATTTCATGTACTTTTTATGTGTATAAAATTGTAACATCATTTTGCTGATTTTTAAAAGCTCAAAACTCCTGCTGTGCCTCCAATAAACTGCATATAGAATTCATGCTTTGTCTCCGATTTTGTTTTTAACTAAACTTTGCAGAAGATTATGTCCGTCGTATCTACTCCCCAGACTGAAAAGGTACCATGATTTGTCTTTGTATGTACTGTAAGATTTTCAAAAGCAGCTAAAAGTAAGGTTCCAACTGCCACTGAAACCCAATGGCTGGACTACATGTACCATGAAGCACCATGGTCTCCCCTCTGACTGAGCTACAACTGTGCATCATGGAAATCTCTGTATGCAATGCATTATGGGAGAGGTAATCCAGTCTCCCCATAGAAGGAGAATGTGGGCAAGAGGCAGCCAAAGGGTAGATTCATGGACTCATAGATTCCAAGGCCAGAAAGGACCATTGTGATCATCTCATCTGACCTCCTGTAGAGCGCAGGACAGAGAACCTCCCTTAATAATCCACAGAGAAGATCTTGTAGAAAAACATCCAATCTTCATTTAAAAACTGTCATTGATGGAGAATCCACCACGACAATGGGTAAATTGTTGCAATGACTGATTACTCTCACGGTTAGAAATGTACACCTTATTACCAGTCTGAATGTATCTAGCTTCAATTTGCAGCCATTGGGTCATGTCCTACCTTTCTCCGCTAAATTGAAGAGCCCGTCATTAATTATTTGTTCCCCATGTACATACTTATAGACACGTAGATACTTACGTAACTCCCAGGAGACATCGCTGCAGCATTTCCAAAATTGTCAGGTTTTGGGTATGTTGTGATGAAAAGTTGAAATTTTCCCAGAAAAACAGTGTTGATGGAAAATTCTTACCCAGCCCTAGCTGTGTGGTTGATTAACATTTCAAATTCCATGAGATTTGCTCAGCTCTAAGTGCAACCTGCATTGCTACCCTTAGGGCCCGATTTCCAATTAGGCACAGCTGGCATGTGCCTCGGGGCACCTGCGTTCTAGGGGCGCCTTACCGCTCTAAAACTGTGTGCAACATAAAGGTCAGCTATGGGCATGGGGGGCGCTGAAGATGCTGTGCCTAGGGATGTATAAAGTGTAAATCCGGCCCTGGCTACTTTTTGTATGTCCCGCTCATATCTTGGCACTAACCCGCAAATGCCACTTGGTCACTGGGTAAATACTAAATGAAGCAGACAGTGGATGTAGGCCCTGACCTGACCAAATGAGCCAAAAGACCTTTCAAATTCCTGTGCACAAAAAGCATGCTGACAAAGAGAACTGAAAAGTGAGTTATTTAACCTGGGAACCATTTCAGGAAAAAATTCAGGATAAGGGGGGCAAAGTGGTGTCAGCATATAGAACATCCTATGCCATTATGGTATATTCTGAAGTGGAAGATGTAATGGAGCATATAGACCTTTGTAAAGTAGGAGGGGAAGACCACAAACCAAGATCTGGAGGGGCAAATGCCCTCCCATGTCCCATAGCAAGTGATGTTACAGGGACGAGAAGCTGGATATGAGTCAACAGTGTGCTCTTGTTGCCAAGAAGGATAACGGCATTTTGGGCTGTATAAGTAGGGGCATTGCCAGCAGATTGAGGCACGTGATCATTCCCCTCTATTCGACATTGGTGAGGCCTCACCTGGAGTACCGTGTCCAGTTTTGGGCCCCACACTACAAGAAGGATGTGGAAAAATTGGAAAGAGTCCAGCGGAGGGCAACAAAAATGATTAGGGGGCTGGAGCACATGACTTATGAGGCGAGGCTGAGAGAACTGGGATTGTTTAGTCTTCAGAAGAGAAGAATGAGGGGGGATTTGATAGCTGCTTTCAACTACCTGAAAGGGGGTTCCAAAGAGGATGGATCTAGACTGTTCTCAGTGGTGGCAGATGACAGAACAAGGAGTAATGGTCTCAAGTTGCAGTGGGGAAGGTTTAGGTTGGATATTAGGAAAAACTTTTTCACTAGGAGGGTGGTGAAGCACTGGAATGGGTTACCTAGGGAGGTGGTGGAATCTCCTTCCTTAGAGGTCTTTAAGGTCAGGCTTGACAAAGCCCTGGCTGGGATGATTTAGTTGGGGTTGGTCCTGCTTTGAGCAGGGGGTTGGACTAGATGACCTCCTGAGGTCCCTTCCAACCCTGATCTTCTATGATTCTATGCCCTTGCTCACTAATATGAACTGAATTTACCATGGGCAAAATATAAAGGTAAATAAGGACTAAAGATGAGTGCTTCTCTGTAGTGCTTTTGAGAAAATGGCGCCGTATTGTTAACTATCTGGAGATTATTAAGTATCCCAATTCCAAATAGACGTTGTCTTGTAACAGAGAGATTGGCTCCTCCATAGAGAGTTGGGTGAATGAATGACTGACCTGGCTGTTTGGTGGCAGCTCTGAAGAAATGAAATGTTCCGTTTGAAATGAATCTGAAATGTTTGGTGAATTGAGAAGGTCTGTTTCAGAGTGAGGATTCGAATCTGGGTGTCTCATCTGCCATTAAAGGGTATTAACTACTGAGGTAATAAGGAAGGGGGGGAATAGTAGCAGTTGCAACACCACCACCGTCTCTTCCTCCCCCTCTGTTTTAGACTAGATGAAACTATTCATGTCAAATTTGTGAAGAGTTTCAGGTCAACCAAAACTGCATTTTTCATTGAATAACCAATTTGTCTAAAATTTGTTGTCACCTCTTCCTCCATCTACCATAGTCAGTGTGTCCTGAAAACACCTAAGAGTCATAGGCCTTGTCTACACTACGAGAGTAGTTCGATTTTACTTAAATCGAATTTTTGGAATCGATATTGCAAAGTCGAACGTGTGTGTCCACACTAAGGACAGTAATTCGACTTTGTGAGTCCACACTAACGGGGAAAGCGTCGACATTGGAAGTGGTGCACTGTGGTCAGCTATCCCACAGTTCCCGGAGTCCCCGCTGCCCATTGGAATTCTGGGTGGAGCCGCAAATGCCTTCTGGGTAAAAAAAAGGTGTCCAGGGTGCTTTTGGGTAACTGTCGTCATCCGTCCATCACTCCCGCCCTCCCTCCCTGAAAGCGCCGGCGGGAAATCAGTTCGCGCACTTTTCTAGTCAGTGACAGCGCGGACGCCACAGCACTGCGAGCATGGAGCCTGCTGCAACCATCACTGCAGTTGTGGCCGCTCTCAACGCCTCGCAACTTATCATACACCTTTCCCTGAGGCAGATGCAGAAAAGTCAGGCGAGGAGGCTACGTCAACGCGGTGATGGCCTGAAGTCTGAGAGTAGCACAGACCTCTCAGAAAGCAGGGGACCCAGCGCCGAGAACATCACGGTGGCAATGGGTCATGTTGATGCCGTCGAAAGGAGATTCTGGGCACGGGAAACAAGCACTGAGTGGTGGGACCGCATAGTGCTGCAGGTCTGGGATGAATCCCAGTGGCTGCGAAACTTTCGCATGCGGAAGGGAACTTTCCTGGAACTTTGTGAGTTGCTGTCCCCTGCCCTGAAGCGCAATGACACCCGGATGCGAGCAGCCCTGACTGTCCAGAAGCGAGTGGCCATAGCCCTGTGGAAGCTTGCAACGCCAGACAGCTACCGGTCAGTCGCGAACCAGTTTGGGGTGGGCAAATCTACCGTGGGGGTTGTTGTGATGCAAGTAGCCAAGGCAATCGTTGATGTACTGCTGCCAAAGGTAGTCACCCTGGGAAACGTGGAGGCGATCATAGATGGCTTCGCAGCGATGGGATTCCCAAACTGCGGTGGGGCCATAGATGGAACTCACATCCCTATCCTGGCACCGGAACACCAGGCCAGCCAGTACATTAACAGAAAGGGCTACTTTTCCATGGTGCTGCAAGCACTGGTGGACCACAGGGGACGTTTTACCAACATCTACGTGGGATGGCCGGGCAAGGTTCATGACGCTCGTGTTTTCAGGAACTCTGGTCTGTTTAGACGGCTGCAGCAAGGTATTTACTTCCCGGACCACAAAATAACTCTTGGGGATGTGGAGATGCCTATAGTCATCCTCGGGGACCCAGCCTACCCGCTAATGCCCTGGCTCATGAAGCCCTATACTGGCGCCCTGGACACTGAAAAAGAACTCTTCAACTACCGGCTGAGCAAGTGCAGAATGGTGGTGGAGTGTGCTTTTGGCCGTCTCAAGGGGAGATGGAGAAGCTTACTGACTCGCTGTGATCTCAGCGAAACCAATATCCCCATTGTTATTGCAGCTTGCTGTGTGCTCCACAATCTCTGTGAGAGCAAGGGGGAGACCTTTATGGCGGGGTGGGAGGTTGAGGAAAATAGCCTGGCTGCTGATTACTCACAGCCAGACAGCCGGGCGATTAGAAGAGACCAGCGGGAAGCGCTGTGCATCCGGGAGGCTTTGAAAGCAAAGTTCCTGAGTGAGCAGGGTAACCTGTGACTTTAAAGTTTGTGTATTGAGAAGCTAAACCTGCCCCCATTTCTTTGCCCAGTTAATGTTGACTATCCTATCCAGTTACATACCCCCTTCACCCCACTTCCAACACACATTTCAAAATAAAAATAGTTCTACTTTGTTAAAGCACACCGTTTTCTTTAATACTGTATTCGCGGGAATTTTTTAAAACTGGGACGCAGACTGTGGTGCGGAGCGGGTGTACTGTAGTGGCGCGAATGCAGCTTCTAAACTCAAGGATTGACAGGCTCCGCTGCGGTGGGATGGTTGTTTCAACGGAGCCTGTCACCCCTCCTGATAGGGACTGTGTGTATGGGGGGGTCTATGTGACTTTGTGGCAGGGGGAGGACGGTTACAGATCCCCTGCTGTGTGGCTCTGTGATCCTGCCTAAGGACCGCCGCTTAAGATCTGTAACTGCCCTCCCCTGCCACAAAGTCACAGAGCAACCCACCCCCCACCACATAACATGAAAACAACCTCCCAGACTAACCAGGGTAACTAGTCACTGCATCACTGCACTATGTATGTGCCCTGCTGCTGTGCCTGCCCCCGACTATATACCCTGCCAAAGGTGACTGTCCTGTCGAATTACCAACCCCCTATCCCCCCCTCCTGCAAAAGAACATGATGGAAACAGTAGTTAACAGAAACGTATTTTTTATTATCAACCAAACATGGAACTGGGAAAGTGAAACTTGGACGGGGGCTTGTGTCAGGCGGGAAGGAAAGAACTTGTCAAATTTTGGGGAATGAGAGCTTTCTGCTGCTCGAGCTCTCTGCAGGGGTGGAGTGAGAGTTAGCAGGGACTCTGCCGCCTCTCCTTCTGTGCACTTTGGGTGAGGGGAGTATGGGACTTGGTGGCGGGGGAGGGCGGTTAGAGATGGACTGCAGCGGGGCTCTGTCCTCCTGCCTCCGTTCCTGCAGAACATCCACAAGGCGCCGGAGCGTGTCCGTTTGCTCCCTCATTAGTCCAAGCAGGGTTTGAGTCGCCTGCTGGTCTTCCTGATGCCACCTCTCCTCCCAATCCATGTTGGCTTGGTGCATTCGGGTCAAGTTCTCCCGCCACTGGGTCTGCTGTGCTGCCTGGGCTCTGGAGCAGGCTATAAGCTCCGAGAACATGTCCTCCCGTGTCCTCTTCTTCTTATGCCTAATCCGCGCTAGCCTCTGGGAGTGTGATGACAGGCTAGGTTGTGAGACAGTCGCAGATGGGGCTGTGGGAATGGGAAAAAGGGAGTGAATTCCTCAGAAAGATAAATGTAGTTGTGAACAAAGAACATAGTCTTTCTCTGTTAACAAGACCATGCACAGCACCTATCACATGCGCACTCAGCACAAGGTCGAATTCTCGGCCTTCGCATTCAGTGCCTGGGGTCTTCTACAGCACATTTGAGAAGCCTCTCAGGAGAACGGAATTTCTGTTGCAGGCAGACATGGTAAGCCGTAGACTTGTGGCAGCTTAAAACTTTAATATTAGCAATGGCCTCATTTCACATTGAAATCAATGTCGGTCCCTGCTGCCAGCAATTCGGCAAGCAGGAAGTCTGCTCCTGTCCCACACCCTCGCGGCTGTCCCCGGGAACGATCCCTTTCGGCTGCCCCTCTCCCGCCTCCACCGCGTGGCTGCAAACCAGCGGTTACAGTTCTGTAAAGGAACGGCAAAGCAGTCCCAACACTAACATTCCCCTACCTCATTCAAAGCAGGTCATCATGAGCGACATCACCCTCATGAGGATCTCTGACAGCGAGAAAGAGAGAATGCTCCGGGAAAGCCTGCAAAGACCAGGGCCGTATGCCGCCATGCTGTGCAGAGCAATGATTCCAGAGTACTTGATAGTCTCGTGGCGTGGCAACGTGTCCTACTACGGAGGACCCAATAAGGCCGCTCTCCCCAAGAACCTAATGCAGCGGATTTCCAATTACCTCCAGGAGAGCTTCCTCGAGATGTCACAGGAGGATTTCTGCTCCATCCCCGGACATATAGACCGCATTTTACTGTAGCTGCTGTAGCAGTGACTAACCAGTAGAGCGGCTTGGGCAGGACAATCATGCAAAACCGGACATTGCTAGATTTTTTTTCAATAGTTGCACTGCCCATGACTGAACCGTTAAGCTAATCAAACTAATCATGAGAAACCCATTTTTTAAATTGTTAATATTCCTGTTCTGTTACAAATAAATGTTTAGATTTTTACAACACTTACTGGCTGATCCTTCCCCAGATTCTGTGTCCGGGGTAACGGCTGGGGAGGGTTGGTAGGGGATCTCTGTAAGGGTGATGAAGAGATCCTGGCTGTCGGGGAAATCAGCGTTGTGAGCGCTGTCGACTGCCTCGTCCTCCTCATCTCCTTCCTCATCTTCCCCGTCCGCTAACATGTCCGAGGATCCAGCCGTGGACACTATCCCATCCTCAGAGTCCACGGTCACTGGTGGGGTAGTGGTGGCGGCCGCACCGAGGATGGAATGCAGTGCCTCGTAGAAACGGGATGTCTGGGGATGGGATCCGGAGCGTCCGTTTGCCTCTTTGGTCTTCTGGTAGCCTTGTCTCAGCTCCTTGATTTTCACGCGGCACTGCGTTACATCCCGGCTGTATCCTCTCTCTGCCATGTCTTTAGAGATCTTCTCGTAGATCTTTGCATTCCGTCTTTTGGATCGCAGCTCGGAAAGCACGGACTCATCGCCCCACACAGCGATGAGATCCAAGACTTCCCGATCAGTCCATGCTGGGGCCCTCTTTCTATTCTGAGATTGCACGGCCATCACTGCTGGAGAGCTCTGCATCGTTGCCAGTGCTGCTGAGCTCGCCACGATGTCCAGACAGGAAATGAGATTCAAACTGGCCAGACAGGAAAAGGAATTCAAATTCAAATTTTCCCGGGGCTTTTCCTGTGTGGCAGTTCAGAGCATCCGAGCTCGTACTGCTGTCCAGAGCGTCAACAGAGTGGTGCACTGTGGGATAGCTCCCGGAGCTATTAGCGTCGATTTCCATCCACACCTAGCGTAATTCGACATGGCCATGTCGAATTTAGCGCTACTCCCCTCGTCGGGGAGGAGTACAGAAGTCGAATTAAAGAGACCTCTATGTCGAACTAAATACCTTCGCGGTGTGGACGGGTGCAGGGTTAATTCGATGTAACGGCGCTAACTTCGACATAAACGCCTAGTGTAGACCAGGCCATAGAGGAGATAGCTTTTATTCTATGTAAATTCTTATACCGCCTTCCAGTAGTGCATTAGTCAACATGACTAACATCTGCCACATGTAGTTCGTTCTCTTTCTGATCTCCCCTCTCCTATCCCTGGGGATAATTGCGTGGTTTTGTTTTGAGAGGGGTTTGTTTGATAGATCTCTGTAATGAGAAGATTGACAAGTTGACGGGGCTGTGACAGGGAGACGAGATGGATTTGAGTCAGAGATGCTTAGTGCAAAGCACTCTTTGAAGCCATGCCTTCAAATTACCCGTCATCAAAGTAGGTTTTGGGAGAACCAACGGTTGGATTTCACAGAGGCTTTGTGAGACAACTTAATGGAAACTTTCTGTTCCCTTTCCAAAGGAGCCACTGAATCTGCCAAGCCTCGAAGCAGGGACTGTTACCTAGCAATAATGTTAATCAAGAAATGGCTGGGTATCCTTGATGTAATATTTTGGGGAAGACGGTCACAACTGAAAAGGATCTTAATATCTGGATTCAATATTTGAAGCTAAATTCCCATAGGAACACTCGAGTGTCTCAGGCCTTGTCTAAACTACCACTTACTTTGGTATAACTTATATCACTCAGGGGTGTGAATAATCCACCCCCCTGAGCGACGTAAGTTACACCGACTTAAGGGCCTGTGTGGACATGGCCTGAAATACTCATGGAGGGATAGTTATTGTGCTGACGGGAGAGTGCTCCCTCGTCGGAATGGAGCATTTTCACCAGACATGCTACAGCCGATGTAGCACTTATAATGTAAACTAGCCCTCAGTGGGAATAGTGTTTAAGCTCTAATTCAGCAAAGCACTTAAAACATTTTCCTAACTTTAAGCAAGTTCTTGAGTCCATCCCTATACAGCAGCTCATGCTTAACTCCCATGGAACTCAAGCGCATGCTTTAAGTTTAGCATGTGCTTACGTGTTTTGCTGCATAAGGATGGAGTTAAGTAAATGCTTAAAAGCTCTGCTGAATCAAGACCAGTCTTACAGCCTGGTATTCACATCTCACCAATGAAGAGGAAAAAAATCATACATGTACTGTCGTTCTTCAAAGATACTAGTCAGCAAGGATACAGAACACATGGAGGCAAAACCCGAAAGTACATTAAAGAAAAATGTGGCTTCAGAATTTTACTAGTTCTGAGCGTATGAGGATAAATAAATAGATATAAAACACTATTAAAACGCGCCCTTCAAAAAATGACCTTGCATAAACTTCAAAGGAGTAAATGTTTCACACAGTGCTCAGGGCTTGGATCACATGACTTTTATGAGACAGCAGTTAAAAACCTGAAGTGCCACCTTCAGATGTTTCCTCTAATGTACCAGCAGAGCAATCTAAAATCAGAGTCACTTGTGAGCATATGAGGAAGGAATCAAATGTTGAACCATACACTGGGAACTTGCAGCTCAGACTAAAAAATGTTGCACATGTAGAAAGATATAAGTAGGCTTGGAATGATTCAATTTTTATTGGTAAATGTCAATAAACATTGATTTCCCTGCACACACACACAGACTGACAACAATATTTCCATCAATAATATGACAATATAGGTGCTATTTGAGAACTTATTGGAGTTTGATGTAAGGATGTTTACTTGGTATAGTTTGACATACGAGGTGGACAGTTTGTGTTTTAATGGTTATAAAGCTTTAACGTTTTGAATCTCAGTGAATATGGTCATTAAATAATTGTCCAACCCACCATTGTCTGACTCTCATCTTCATGTCCCACAACTCTGAACACGTACATTGATAAAACTAGAAAAAATGCTTAAAATACGTAAGTTCATGCAACCGTGAAAATTTAAATTGATAAATATCTAAAAAAGCTTAGAAATAAAGATCGATATTATCTGTTGAAATTATTAAAAAAAAATAAAAATGGATTCTGCCAAGCCTAGAAAATATATGGAGATATACCTGTCTTATAGAACTGGAAAGGACCCTGAAAGGTCATCAAGTCCAGCCCCCTGCCTTCACTAGCGGGACCAAGTACTGATTTTACCCCAGATCCCTAAATGGACCCCTCAAGGGCTGAACTCACAACACTGGGTTTAACAGACCAATGCTCAAACCACTGAGCTATCCCTATGAGTTACGGGAGTAGAGACCCCAGCTCATGGAAGGTAGGGAATTGGGAACCTTTTTATCACTTTAGGTCTAGTTTGATGGCATGATACAGAGCTTGTTAGAGATAAAGGGCAGATGATGTTGCGATTCAAAGCCAGGGTGGTAACATTTCTACTGACTGCACTCGATCTGTTTTCACAGTCAACACCCAAAAGTCCTATGCAACAATTGTGCCAAAACTCTACTCGAAAAAACAAAGGTGTTTCTGAATTTTTCCCTTTCAAGTTACTGACATGAGCTTCAGCTACTTAGGAATTCCCTTGATTATAATTACATTCAATACTTTTGAAGTTAATTTCATCCAGCTGATTAAGTTTGTATAGCAAGATCTACAGGACTGGAAAAATAATTACATTATCTAGATAGGATGTACAAACCTTCTGAGCATGGTTTTTCCTTAATAACACATCTTCCTTGCCTATACACACGCCCATTGAAATGTTCAGAAAATTCAAAGTCCCTTTAAGGATTTTAATTGAATGACACAAACCCTCTCATTAAAGAAATTACAATAATTTAACGTCAAAAGGGTGTGGCATGCAGAGCAAGGGAAAAAAATTAGTTTCAGATACAATTTTTCAACAGATTTAAAACTTTTCATTCCATTTTGTTTATTGAGCTTCTCCAGAATTCTTGCTTGAATTCTAGGAGTGTGCCAGCCAAATTACATACAGATATTGAGACTGAAAAGGCACAATTTCTCCCTGACAACTGCCACCCAGGCATGTAGTCTGACGATACATGCTCTGCTGGGTATGCCCAAGATTTCTTCACGTGTCCTGTGTTGCATCCATAGAGGCGTAAGAGCATGTGTGCTTATAACAATCCATTCAATACCCCACACTACTCTGCTTTGATATGGATGTTCTCCTTCTCCCATGAGTTGATCATTGTACTTTTTGCCAGAAGCTGGGAATGGGCAACGGGGGGTGGATCACTTGATGATTCCCTGTTCTGTTCATTCGTTCTGGGGCACCTGGCCTTGGCCACTGTCGGAAGACAGGATACTGGGCTAGATGGACCTTTGGGCTAACTCAGTCTGGCCGTTCTTGTATTCTAATGTACTGTGCCTACCGGCAGAATCCAGCTGTTTGAGAGATCCTGAAAAATGGACCAGTAACGTAGACCAGAACTCTGTCATGGTATCAAGTATCAGGGGGTAGCCATGTTAGTCTGTATCCACAAAAACAACAAGGAGTCTGGTGGCACCTTAAAGACTAACCGATTTATTTGGGCATAAGCTTTCATGGGTTAAAAAACCTCCCTTCTTCAGATGCGTCTGTCATGGTAGGCACTGCATTTGTAGAGCATCTCGCACAAGGGGATCTTGGTCCATGAATGGGACTCCTAGGAACTATAAGAATAAATAATAACAAGAAGAACATTCTGCAGCCTGTTCTCTTATATCATTAAAAAAATAAAACTGTGGTGAAACTCAGCTGTAAATAAGCCACGAGGAGTCCCTTGACTTGTTTGGCTAAACTATAATTAGACTTTAAGGAAGCAGAGTAATTAATTAAAATGTAAGTCCTGCAAGTGAAGCTTGCAAGCAAAGCATATATTTTAATTTCACATTTATTTCATGTGTAATAGAATGTTTGCTCTGTTTAGCTTCTTTATAAGCCATTTCTTGCTGCCAGGCAAACCAAACCCACAATCTATAAATTAATTTTATGCATCCCATGCAGCTCCTGAAACATATATAAGGTGAAATTCCTTAACTCAATTCAAAGGAAAGCTCTTTCCTTCACTGTCTGCTCTTCTCTTGCACTTGACTGCTTTGCTGATTCTGCTCCATTCTCACTCCAAGCAAGCCACCATGAATCGATTGTGTTTCTCGTCTGGTTCTCTTGGTGGAAGAAGGTGCTTCTCTTCGGCTTCTGCCGTTTGTGGCCTCAGCGGAGGCCGAACCAGCTCGGGCTCCGTGTCCTGGCCTGCTGGAAGAAGTGAAAGCGGTGGCTTTGGCAGCACAAGTCTCTTTGAGCTGGGTAGAAGTCAAAGAATTTCCTATGGTGGAGGCTATGGTCTTGGACACGGTGGTGCATATGGTGGTGGGGGGTACTGTTGCGGCGCAGGCTATGGCAGCGGTGCGGGCTTTGGCAGCCATTTTGGTGTTGGCAGTGGTGCAGGTTTTGGTAGCTGTGTAGGCTACAGCAGTGGAGGCTATCGGAGTTCCTCTGGTTTTGGAGGTTACTCCCCCTACCATTTTGGAAGTGGTGTACGTTATGGCGTTGGACATGCAGGTAGAAGTGAGGGTATCCAAGCGGTGTGCATCCATCCGGAACTGTTGAAGCCTCTCTCTGTGGGGGTTGACCCAGAAGAACATAAAATACGATCCCATGAGAAGGAGCAGATAAAATGTCTCAACGACCAGTTCGCCTGCTTCATTGACAAGGTGAGAGTATAAAGCGCCTTTCTTTTTCTTGATACTAAAAAACAGAGATAAGACAGAGCTTCGTATTGGAGATCCAAGCTTTCCCAGAGGCCAGAGGTGTTCCTCTTTGGTACATTTAGCTTGGCCTCTGATGGCCCATGAGGTGTAGGAAAAGTTGATATTAATATGATAGGGTTAATTTAGTTGATATTCCTTTCCTTCCTAGACAGAAGAATATCCAGGAAGCCACAGTATCTCTTAATGGTTCTCTGCTGAGAAAGAATCAATAGTAAAAAATTGATATATCAAATGCCACTCAGACATGATGGTTATGGGTAGCAGTATAAAATCCTAAAATAGAATAGGACCAGTGACACTTTTCTATCAAAGCACAGTGTTTTAATGGTTTGTAACTAGGTATGTACCAATAGCCCTCACGGACACGGAAGGAATTTTATGCTCTTAAGTAGTATTTGTGCTGTAATATGTGGAAATACACAGGGATTTAACTAAAACAAAGTAGTTCTCTTTCAACTTCTGTGAATCTCACCCCGGGAAAGTTGATTTAATGTAGTTATTTTGAGGTTGGATGCATTGCAAATTTCATATTCATGATTATTGTTAAGGATAAAACCAGCTGCATTAAAGTAACCTGGAAAGGAACAACAATGACAACAAAAAAAGGATTTCTGCCTTTTTGTGAAGAAGGCCAAGGTGGTTGTGTTTTTCAGCTTCTTTGATGAACATCAGCAATGTTATAGAATATCAGGGCTGGAAGGGACCTGAGGAGATCATCTAGTCCAAGCCCCTGCTCAAAGCAAGATAAATCCCCAGTTTTTTTTTTTTTTTTTTACACCCCAGTTCCCTAAATGGCCCCCTCAAGGATTGAACTCACAACCCTGGGTTTAGCAGGCCAATGCTCAAATCACTGAGCTATCCCTCCCTTAAATCTTTTCTCCCCTGGGGTGTTTTTGGGAGCACTTCTTGAATGACTCAGTAACGTGTAAGAGGAGCTTCTTTATTACTATCATTGAAAATCAAGAGGTGACTGAACCACGGTTTATGAGAATCTTCACAGAGAGAAAACAATCTAGCAGAGAAAGGCAGAACTAGAACCGATGGTTGGAAGCCGCGGCCCTAGACAAATTCAAATTAGAAATCAGGCACCAATTTTTAACCAAGAGGGCGATTAGCCATTGGAGCAAACGATCACAGGAAGTGGTGGATTCTCCAACTCTCGATATCTTTAAATCAAGACTGGATGCCTTTCTGGAAGATATACCGTAATCAGACACAAGTGTTGAGCTCAATATAGAGATAAGTGGTTGAAATGCTTTGGCCTGTGTTTTACAGGCGGTCAGACTGGATGTTCAAATGGTCCACTTTGGCTTTCAAATCCATGAATCTATGAAAAGGTCGAGTTGTTGCTTGCTTTACCAGGACCGCTTTTCTCTGCAGGGCTTTATTTAAAGAAGCATTACCCATAAGTTTCTAAGCAGTGTGAATAAAAATCACTTCCTCTGTCAGGCCAGGTCTACACTACAGGCCTATACTGGTATAGGTATGTTACTCGGGTGTGAAAAATCCCCTTTTTATGTTGGCGGGAGAGCTTCTCCCGTTGACACAGCTACCCCTCTTGTGGAGGTGGATTATCTACACCGAGAGGAGAAGGTCTTCTGTCAGCGTAACAGCGTCTTCACTTAAGCGCTACAGTGGCACAGCTGTGCCGATGCAGTGTTTTAATTGTAGACCTGCCCTCAGTTAACAAGGTTTAATGTCTTTCGGAGGCTTTTAGAAGAGTTAAAACAATATTGCATCTTTGGCTTTCAGGTCCACTGCCTTGAGCAGCAGAACAAGGTGCTGGCAACGAAATGGGATCTCTTGCAGCAGCATGCCGTCCCGGCAAAGAGAGACCTTCTCCCTGTTTTCGAGAATTACATCTGCCAACTGAAGAAACAGCTGGAATGTTTGTTACATGACAGGGCGAGACTGGAAGATGAAGAAAAGGCCGTCCAGGACTTGGTCCATGAGTACAAAAGCAAGTAAGTGAGACGGTGAAGTGGATAAAAGCTGTATACTAGGGCTAAAGCACCATAGTGCGTGCTGGAAAGGAACAGGGAGAGCTACTCACCCACGTTTCAGTCAAGAAACTCTAAATCCCAAGCCCTCCTTTCCTGTCAGCTATTCTCCAATATCAGAGCTACAGGCTCATCTATGTCCACCTCCTCTTCAGATTCTTAAAGCCATTCTTGACTTGAACTTTCACGGCTGCTGTCAACCCCACAAAAACTACAGCCGGTGTCATTTCCTCCCTATGCCTTCCTCCTTATTGTCACCTCATTCATCCTACCTCCCAGCAGGTAGCTGGGTTGCAGGTATTGTTATTGTTGTGCTGGAGCTGCCTAGAAGCCCCAGTCACAGACCGATACCCTATTCTGTTCAAACACAGAAGCTGGGAATGGGCGACAGGATGGAACCCTTTGATGATTGACTGTTCTGTTCATTGCCTCTGAAGCACCTGGCATTGGCCACTGACAGGATACTGGGCTAGATAGACCTTTGGTCTGACCCAGTATAGCCGTTCTTATGTTTTTATGTTCTGAAAAAGATGATTGTTGCCCCAAGATCTTACCATCTAGGTGTCTCGGCTCTAGCTGCTCACGGTTCCACCAATAAGGAACACCAGGCTCTTTAACTTGTTTTGTGATGGTTCTTTTAGTCTTTGCTTCTTGGTTGCTATGGGTGCAAATCACACCTGTGCAGAGGGCCAGCGCAAACCCTGCATGTGATTTATGGCTTGTTTCAGGCTGGGATTTTCAAAAAGGATTAAGGGGATGAGGCCTTTGGAAATCCAGCATAAGCACTCAGACTAAATCTTAAATGGGCCTCCCTGTATAAATTTACATGGAAATAGGAAGACACCGAGATGTTCAAACCCACGACAATGTGGGAGGCCACCTCAGAGATTTATACAGCTTGTAAATGCTGGGCCTGATTCACCTCTGTGTTACTCTGGTTTGACATCAGTGTAACTCCACTGAAATTAGTGAAGTAAGGGTATGTCTACACTACCCACCGGATCTGCAGGCAGCGATCGATCCAGCGGGTGTCAATTTATCACGTCTAGTCTAGACGCAATAAATCAATCCCCGAGCGCTCTCCCGTCAACTCCTGTACTCCAGCGCCGCGAGAGGTGCGGGCAGAGTCGACGGGGAAGCGGCAGCAGTCGACTCACCGCAGTGAAGACACCACGGTAAGTCGATCTAAGTACGTTGACTTCAGCTACATTATTCGCATAGCTGAAGTTGCGTAACTTAGATCGATCCCCCTCTCCCCACCCCAGTGTAGACTGTTGGGAAACTGTAGGAATACATTGAGGCAGGATCAGTATTTTTGTCAGAAACAATAATATAAAAAAATGAGCAGGGTACAAAATTAATAGGGAACGGCTTTGTTTGTATCGCACTTCCTGTCTTTGCTAATGGCTTAGACGACAGAGTCAAACCTTGGCTCTCCTTTCTTCTCATAGATACGAAGGGGAAATCAACAAACGCACGCACGCAGAGAATGAGTTTGTGGTGCTCAAGAAGGTAAGTCAGGCTACGAAAGCGTGAAACAAGACAAAATTAGCTGTTTTGGGCATTTCACTTTAAACTCGGTCCTAGACCAAATCCTCAACCAGTGGAAGTGGTTGTATTTCAATGGAATGATGCCAATTTAAATCAGCCGAGTCACTGATCTGCAACAGGGTTTAATAACATACTGAATCGAAAGGTCTTTGAAATCATTATACTTGAGGAAATGAATGGGCAAACCTTGCCCTAATGTTCTCCTCACACCTCTGCTTGATGGAGAACAATTGGTAAAAAAGGAAGCATATTTTAAGCATCAAGGGAAAATTATCCATTTTTCTTGCTTGCTTCCACTTTGGAATCAGCAGATGAAAAATAATATTTTCAGTATTCATTTTGGACAATCACTAATCGGTGTTGGGTTTTATTAAATCACGTCTAGGCATACTTTACCCTGTTTCAGTGAAGAGGGATGAACTATTAGACGATCTTTTGGGGAACTTTCCAGCCCTACATTTCTATGAACCATGTGATAGAGCTGGACCCTGGCCTTAAAAGGCCAACAGAGTTTCCCCTGGAGGAGGGAAGTTCTTTGCTGCCATAAATTCAGAGCTGGCAGCTGTGTCAGCTTGTCCCTCCCCACGTCCTGGCATGATGGGGGAAAGAAGAGTGGGGGTGGTAGAGCAGAACTCAACCAGGTAGATTCTCTGACAGTGGTAGATGCCTGAGCAGTCGAAGGGCTGCCCTAAATGATGCAGGGGCTTGGGTATCCCCTACTCAGGTGCCATATTAATCCCCTGATGGCATCCCCCGAGGAGCTCAAACACAGGGAAGAAGAGAGCCTGTAGTGCCTGGTTCTTATCTACACCAAAGACCCTTACGCCACTCTGACAGTGTAAAAGGGCCATAATGTGGCAATGAATTAGATCTACACTTGATATAAGGCGCATTTATATGGCCACATTGGTGTAAAGTGACCTTTGTGTGACCAGGCCAACACTGTTTGTAAAAAAAATACCATCATCTTTCCATGGATTTGGAAGATATTTAGTTTTTTCCCTATAAGACGTCAGAGGGTCCTGAGGAAGCCTCACCTCTGACACGACATGCTCCAAAAGCCTGACCAGAAGACAACTGCGGGTGTTGCCACTGTTGCTATGTTTCTCCGTGTTTGGATCAATACCATTTCTGATTGCCTGGGGCTGCTTTTCAGGATGTGGACTGTGTCTTCATGACCAAAGAGGAGCTGGAGGCCAAGCTGTTGCAGCTGAGGCAACACTTTGAGTTCCTGAAATGCATCTTTATTGAGGTAGGTATTCTGCCCATTCTAGCCACTTGGAGATTGGTCCCAATGCAATATTAATCAATGACTTTTCTGAAACCGCACTCAGGGTTGTTACGATGAAGCCTAATGCAGGCAAAATAATTTTCTTTATAACATTTCTAACCCTGTGGCCACTCCCAGAAAACATTATCAATCACTCTACATACAAGATATTTCTTTATAAATAAGAATTATTATATTAAAAAAGCCACGTGCTTTCAGACAAGCATGGAGACAAAGGGACAGACTGTCTTGCCTATATCTGGTTGGGAAATCGGGTTTATTTTTGCATGGAAAATTTTGACTTTTCATTGAAACAGTGACAACCAAACAACTTTCAGCCCAAAACAGTCAAACTGAAAAATGTTTGGAGAAAAACTTCTGAAAACGGTCAGATTTTCAGTGTTCCAACTGATATATATATATGGGAAACAGCTACTTTCTGCTAAAAAAGTTTGTTTAGCCAGAAACCCAATTTTCCATCAGAAAAAGTTTTGTCTGAAAATATCCAACCAGCCCCAGCCTTGGACGTTGTGTCTTCGTGTACCCTTGTGCATAGTGAGTTTGAATCATAAGGGTAGCATTTTACACCCAGTTTCCATTGACTTAAACTAAATGATGATACGAGGTGAGCAGTAGCAGCGTTTCAGGCCCAATGCCTTACAAAGCTCACAGTCTAAAGAATGGCAAAATAAATAGTAGCAATATTGTTTTGTAAATCTCTGCATTGGGATTTCTCCATCCTTCATCAGAAAGTCTCACTGTGGCAAATAGGTTCCATCCACCAGGCCTCACACCCGGCAGTAGCTGGGAACAGACCAGCTACCGGGTAACTCAAGCCTTATTTCTGGTTAAGGGAAAACTCTTTTCTTTGCGGCTTTATTTACACGTTCAGAGTTTGGCCAAATAAATTAGGGGCATGCTTCTTGACAGAACACATGGGAGTGTGGATGAGGGGATCTGTACGTGAAGGGGCCCCAACGTTAATACCTGACTGAGACTTTATGCAACTTGCAGGAGAGAGCTCAGCTAGATGGCCAACTCTGCGATACCGCCGTTGTTTTGGAAATGGACAACAGCCGAGACCTGGACCTCAGTGGCATTATCCACAGTGTTAAATGCTGTTATGAGGAGATCGCTCAAAAGAGCAAAGGAGAAGCTGAGACGTTCTACCAAACTCGAGTGAGTAATCACAAAGCTATAGTGTATGGAGATAAAGCCGTAATTTTGTCACTCTACCACTTCCACAAAATCATGAGCATGGGACAATTTCTTTCTCCGCAACGTACGATACATGCTGACAAAACATCTTCGCCCTGCTCAGTTGCAGTGACACGTCTTCTGAAGACGTGATGCACATTGACCATCCACCTCTACAATCTGCTTAATAGCTAGAAGTGGGATATTTATGAAAAATAATCAACATCCATCATTTTAGAACAAAGCAGTGATCGATAACTGGGATGTTCTTTCCCGACCTTGATATATCATTAATTATTATTATTATGAAGTCCCAGTTATGGATCAATACGAACACATAACAAAAAGACAGACCTGGTCTCGAAGAGCATACAGTCTAAGTTACTTAACTTTGGGCCCATCTATGAATTCCAGAGGACGCCTTGCCTTGTTTACACTCATATCACAGCTGTGTATTTTCCCATGAGCAGAGGTTTCTATGAGACTCAAAACAGCTGCCGCCTGTCTTGGAATGGATGATGATTAATGTATAGCCATTATCTTGTTCTGAATACTAGCTTGAGGAGCTGAGCACCAACAGAGGCAGATTCTGCGATGACCTGAAGAATATCCAGGGTGAAATAGCAGAGCTGAAACGGCTGATCCACAAACTGCAGGGCGAGACTGATAAAGTGAAGAAAGAGGTAGGATCAATTTGTTTGCTTTCTCCTGGATTGATTGCTCTTGCCTTGGTGTAAAATTCACAGCTGTTCAGAGGACCGGCACAAGATCTACAGGCCAGTTAAGTGCCAATTCAGAATAATCCCTGATGGTTGACCCTCTGCACAGGAGTGAATTTCAACGGTGGCAAGTCTATATGGGCCAGGAATCAGCTGGCAGAGTTCAGCATAACTCCATCGACTTGAATGGAGTTAAACCTATTGACACAAGCATAGGATCCAACCCATGGACCCTGTTCTAAAATCCAATAGCAATATGACTGGTATATACTCACCTGCTCTGTTAGCTATTTCAAACCTGAGTTTTACTTGCTCACTTCCTTACCATTTACTTGGGATAGGTCATAGAAGATGCTTGGTGTTGTTTATTATTGGTATCTCAGAGGTGCCCCGAGGGGCTTAATTGGGAATCGGGACACCATTGTTTCAGGCAGCGTGCTTAGCGTCTTCAGGTTTCTGGTGCTAATGCTCACAGAATGTGACCTGAAAGCCGGCGTTGCATGAATGCTCGAGTTTGCAAGCTTAATGTTGATGTTCATTGCTAGTAACACTTGATCTCAGAAGAGAAGGCTGCAGACAAAAAAAGACAGGTGGTGGAAGCACATCTGAAACGGATCGATTTCAAGATTCAAATGGGCATTTAGAAAAGAGGTTTGCAGTATGGTGAAGAGCTGCACAATGACCCTTTGGTTTCCCCCCTCTCACCCCTTCACAGATTGCCTGTCTGCAGACGGCCATTGCTGACGCTGAGCAGCGAGGCGACTGCGCCCTCAAAGACGCCAGAGAGAAGCATATTGATTTGCAGAACGCCTTGCAGAAGGCCAAGGACAAACTGGCCTGCATGCTGCGGGACTACCACGAGCTACTCAACATCAAGCTGGCCTTGGATATTGAGATAGCTACATACAGAACAATGCTGGAAGGAGAAGAAACCAGGTAAGTACCTCATATGTATTGTAGCACGGTAACATTTCAAGTAGCCCCAGTAGCGTTTGACGGGAACAAAGTTAATACAATCAGTAAGAAAGAAAATGAATAATATGGCAACATCCGGATTCAGGACACGGTCTGATTTATGGAGGAAGAGTTTGTCCAAGAGAAGGAGTTGAGTTCTTTAAAGATAGTAGGGGTAAAATTTTCAACAGCATCTAAGCGATTTAGGAGCTTAAGCCCTATTTTCAAAAGTGAGGTAGGCACTTAAGAGTCTAAGCCCCATTGACTTTCAATGACTCATAAGCTCCTAAGACTGGAATTTTCAAAGGCGCTTAATAGAGGCACCCAATTCCCACTGAATTTCAATGGGATTTTGGTGCCTAAATACCTGGAAGTCCTTGGAAAATCCCAGTCTAGGTCACTTTTGAAAATAGGATTTAAGATCCCTAATTATCCAGGCATGCTTGAAAATTGACCTGAGGTCTCATTGGCTACAGATTGCTAAATGCATATGAGGTCATTTACCTGTATTGTTTTTCTTTCCTTAACAGGATATGTACAGGGAACCCCACGAATGTCGGTAAGTAAACTGAGGATTCACCTTGTTTTGGTAGAAGTCATGTCAGATTTCTTTAAGAGCTTCGAAGCTGCTGTTTAAGTGACTGAACATCTTTTTTTCTCCCAGCTGTGGTCAGCGGTGGCCATACCATCGGGGATTGCAGAGCCGGCTTTGGAAGTGTTTGTGGACCTCTAAAGGGCGGATTCAACCATGGAATTGGAATCTTTGCCTCCAGTGATGGATTCAGCTCCAGAAGTGCAGAAGGCATCTCCAGGATGGGAGGTGGCTATGGCACAAGGAGCGCCGTCGGCTCTTCAGGAAGGGGATATAGTTCTGGAGGACTAGGCAGTGGTGGAATTGGGTATAGCTTGGGAGGATTCAGCTCTGGAAGTGGGGGATACAGCTACAGACGTGTGCTCAGCTCTGATTTTGCAAGTTCCGGGGGGGTTGGCGGTCACGTGGGTGGAGTGGGCAGCTCCGGGAGTGCAGGCGCCGGAGGTGATGTGGGATACCATTCCTCAGGCGGAGTCAGTTCTGTGGGTGGGGTTTGCAGCTCTGGAGACGTAGCCTCCTCTGGAGATGCAGTAGGGAGCTCTGGAGGTGCAAGTGGAATTCATTCCTCAGTGGAACATTTTAGCTCTGGAGGTGTCGGCAGCTCTAGTGGTGGAGTTTATAGCAGCGGCGGTGTAGGAAGCTCTGGTGGTGGAGTTTATAGCAGCGGCGGTGTAGGAAGCTCTGGTGGTGGAGTTTATAGCAGCGGCGGTGGAAGTGGAGGAGCATACAGCTCGGGTACGCGCATGGTATCAGTCAGCTCTTCAAGCAGAAGGATCATCCGATAAAAGTCCAAACGCAAAAGTCTCCTTTGCTGTAATGAAAAGTATTTCCTGCCTTCTGACAGCCACATGCATCACCAAACCTGTCATTGACAATAACCATACATTAAAGAAAAACCTGTGTCCCATGCAATTCGTATGATCAGAAACCACATTCTTCGAAATGCCCCTTTTAGAGAAACTTTACGCAGTGCTAGATACGATCTTTTTCGTTCAGTGAGTCTGTGGCTGTCTATAGGCAGTATCTTGGCTATTAAACCAGGCTCCTTTGCCTGATAATTTTGCCCTTCTCACTCTGGGTTTTCTTGCATTAGCTACACTTGGGATCACATAGCATTAGGACCCAGAATTTTCCTCCTCCTATGGTAAAGCATTTCAGCCAGGGAAGCAGTGCATTAACCATTCAAGATCAGACTGCAGATATCACTTAGCTTCTCTTATGACACCAGGAATCAGTTTTTTGTTGCTTTTTTTTGGTGAGGGTTAGCTGGTTTTGATCAGTTTGCATAATCACTGCCATTACATTTGCTGCATCCACTCGGTGACCTTTGCTAAAACTGATCGTAATTACACCAGAGATAAGCATTTGTCTGCTTCATCTACAGTTAAATGTCTGTGTTGTTATTCCTGTGTGTATATTGGATGGAAAGGTCTTGTGCTTTTTCTGTATATACAGTTGGAACACCATTGACTGTCCTTTGCTTATTATCGAGCACTCTACACTCTCTGCTGTATCTACAATAAACTGAATGCATAATTCAAGCTTTGTTTCTGAAGGGTTGTTTTTTCTTCCCCTCTGAGGTTTCAAAATATGTTAGTAGTTGCTCATGGCCAAACAGAAAATCCCAAATGGGTCTGTGGCAGGACTGGAGTAAAACCCCTTTGAAAGCCCCGCTAAAATGCTGGCTAAGCTCCGTTTTCTGGTAGGGAGGCCAGGTGTGGGGACCCAGGCAGTCAGCAGAGAGCCCAGCTGCAGGCCCTAATGAGGATACGTCTACACTACCCGCCGGATCGGCGAGTAGTGATTGATCTATCGGGGATTGATTTATCACGTCTAGTGTAGACGCGATAAATCGATCCCCGATCGCTCTGCCGTCGACTCCGGAACTCCACCACGGCAAGAGGCGGAAGTGGAGTCGACAGGGGAGTGGCGGCCATTGATCCCACGCCGCGAGGATGCGAAGGAAGTGATTCTAAGTGGATCTAAGATACGTCGACTTCAGTTACACTATTCTCGTAGCTGAAGTTGTGCATCTTAGATCGATTCCCCCCCCCCCCAGTGTAGACCAAGCCTGAGCTGAGTAGTGACAGCTGGGCTGAGGACGGGCGGGGCTATAAAAGCCGTGGGGAAAGCTCAGTCAGGAGGCTAGCCCGGGAGAGGATAGGACGGTTGCATCTCTGTCTCCTCACCAAAGGAAAGGAGCCTCATGGGCCAGGAGACCTTGGGAAGGGTCTGACTGGGGATAGCTGCTGGGGGAAGACGGGGGACTACACTGTTGCACTGTAAATAAAGACACAAGGGTGAAGCACTGAAGAAGGTGTGAGGACTGTTTATTTAACCAGCCAACACAGGGCACTGGCACGAGGGGGTGGAAACCTGAGCGGACCCTGTGACGTGGTCGTTTTGTAAATAGGGGAAACAATTTTCAAGAGCACCTGTAGGACTAAGGAGTCTGACTTTCAGCGAGACTTTGGAGAAGATTTTCAGAGACACCCATTAACAGCTAATGTTTGTTAGATGTCTCTTAGGGTACGGTCCAGACTACCCGCTGTATCGGTGGGTAGCGATCGATTTATCGGGGATCGATATATCATGTCTCGTTAAGACGTGATATAGCGATCCCCGAACGCGCTCCCCGGAACTCCACCGGAGCGAGTGGCGGTAGCGGAGTCGACGGGGGAGCCGCGGCCGTTGATCCCCCGCCGTGAGGCCCCAAGGTAAATCGATCTAAGATACTTCGACTTCAGCTACGCTATTCCCGTAGCTGAAGTTGCGTATCTTAGATATCTACCCCCCACCCGCAGTGTAGACCAGCCCTTAGAAAATCTCCCCCGAGATTCTAAGGCCCAGATCCACAAGGGAACTTAGATGTTGCAACGCCTAACTTTTAAGTGCCTAGAAAATCACTGGAGTCATATGATCCACAAAGCCCGAGTGAGGTGCCCAGCTCCTATACAATGAATGAGCTAGGCGCCTAGGAACGGGAGCCACAAAAGCCAGCATGCTAGGCCGGGAGTTGCCCAAGCTAGCCAACGGGTGATGCCGACCAGAGGGGTATGTCCTAAGCCCTGCCCCCCTCTCAGAGCTAGGCACCTATGTCCAGGCTGCAGGGAGGCGCCTGTCTCTGCTTGTGAGCCACAAAGGGGAACCCGTCTCCTGGAATCAGGCCTCTACGCCATTTCTTGCAAGATAGAGTTAGGCACCTGCTCAATTCCACACAAAATGGAGGGGGAGTTTGTGGGGGTAACTTCCCTTTAGCCTAGGGGTTAGGATACTCCGCTGGGATGTGGGAGAGCCCAGTTCAAACCTCCCTTCTGCCTGATGAGGAGAAAGGATTCGTGGAGGGATCTAGAACCTGTCAGAGAGGTTAGGCTCTGGGATATTCTGAGCTGGGTGCTTCTCAATCTCACCTGGTGAAGCTGTTCTGCTTTAATTGAATCATTAACGAGGCCAGAAAATGCATGAGAACAACTCCATATAGCCTGGAGAATGCAACCAATCTGGGGAAGAGCCCTCTTCCAATGCCTGCTCTTCAACAAGCAGAGACCACCCAATACTGTGGGGGGCAGAGTGAGGGGAACCAGCTTCAGCAGTGTTACTGATCATGCTCGGTACAAGCCAAGCAGCAAATGTGGGGGGGACATGCCTCCCATGCATCACCTCTGAGAGGGGGAGACTTGAACCACAGTTCTCCCACATCCTAGGTAAGTACACTGTCCACTGGACTGAAGGAGGTCTCATCCGCCATCACCCGTTTCGTCTGGACCTCTGAGCACGCCTACCAGATCAAGCTGAACATGTGAGGTAGGCATTCCTCCATCTATCTTCCCCTGGTTTGTGAATCGCTGGGGAGAGGGCCCCGGAGCCCAAGCTCCAGCCTACGCCTAGATGTCTACACTACATTTTTATAGCCCTGCACCCTGCAAGGCAGACATGGGTCAGCCGTGGGTGTTTTATTACAGTGTAGACATACCCACTGTGTCTACACTGCTGGGTGCGCCCACAGCCTGGCTCACAGGCTTGAGACCAGAAGCCAAGCAAGCCCACCCCAACAGTCCACCCTGCAGGGTCGTACATGCACCAAATGCTGCTCCCCCGAATCCACACTGGCACGTCTGGTGCGCAGGCATGGTGCTATGATTGCTGGGGGCGTATCCCAGGATTCTTTGCACCACAGCACAACCGGAGCGGCTCTAGGAACTGTTTGTTGTTGTATAGTGGGGACAACGTGTCAGTCCTTTCCGATCTGAACCTGTAAGTCAGGTTATCCTGTCAGTCATCCAGGCCCAGTGCATCAGCAGACAACAGGGTTCCTTTCCGCCCATCTTCGAGGCAATGGATATTCCCTTACAGCCATCTTCTTGCTTCTGGATTTTAGAGGCAGGAGTTGCAGAACAAGAGGGGCCCGCCGTGCGATGACCCAAGAACCAACCCACAGGAGATTGCAGAGCTGAGTCCAGCCGATCCAGAGGCTGCCGTGGGAGAATGGACACGCAAAGAAAAGGTAGGGCAGATCTTTCATCCCTTGGCTTGAACGGGATTGATTTGGTTCATATAGCCCTGCCAGGGAGCCGGCGACGGCAGGGTCAGTCTCCTAGCAAAAACACTGGACACAGCCAATGTTGGCAGGGGCTTCCTGAGTGGTTGCATTTCCTGACTGGTGGAGGGATGGAGCTAGCTTACTACTTGACCCAGCCGCTGCCAGAGCTGGCCAGCAGCTCAACCTGTTCCATGTCCACAGCTGTGCTTGGTCCTGTTCCCCATGCCTGCTGTTGTCCCCTTTTCAGCCCTTGCCTTTCTCCATCCTTGACGGCCTTGGCGCTGACCTGACCACGTCTCCGACTCACCCCTTGGCTCTGACGTTGATCCCTGGCCCATACACCTTGACTCTGCTCCTCTGGGTGTCTCATTGCCTTGATTCTGGACTCCAGCTCGGCTCCTCTCTAACCTCCAGGCCTGGCCGTCCCATGGCTGCAACCATTAGGCATGACGGCCCATGTCCTAGTCATATCCCTGACGAGTACAGATCTTGAGGTCCAGCTGAGGTCCTTTGGCTTGGTGAGTGGAGGAGCTATGTGATTGGGATGTCTTATTCTAGTCTGGACGTTGCCACAGTGCTATTGTTCAGGCTGACCTGAGCTGGTTTCCAATTAAAATAACTTAGATTCACAGTATCTAGGCACTACATCAGGACCCCTGTTATGCTAGGCACAGAGATGGTCCCTGCCTAGAGGAGCTTATGACCTAAATAGACAAGGCCACAGTGACTTGCACAAGGTCATGCGGCAGGTTAGTGTTAGAACCAAGGTTTCCGAGTCCTGTTCAGGAGGCCACCTGGCCTTCCTATGCTTGCTACTTGTGCTCCTGTGCTTCACAGCAACATCTGAAGACTATCTGGGAGGAGAATAGGCAGTTCAGACATCTGAATGGGGTTTTGTTGCTACAGTTAATTGGGAAACCTTTCCAGGATCTTGCCTGGATAGTAATGGTGGATTAGATGAAGGGGTCTAGGAGTATCATATCCTTTAGAAAGGACAGCAATGTGCCCAGGGGGTGAGAAGCAGGAAAGGAATAAAAGCTTGGAGAGTTAAAACAAGCTGATGAGGTTCTCCAAGATGAATGTTCCTTTGGTGACTCCGGTGTTGTTCCCTGGCACATTAGGTAGAGTGCAACACATTAGAGTGCTTTGCCATGCCGTGCAGACAAACCCTATTTCTCCAACTGTGGACTCAAGCTCAGAGTACCACCCATTCCAAAAAAAAGCAAATATGTGCTTGCACAATATTATTCTCGCAACACCGATGAACAAAGTGATAAGAGAACCTGGAGATGCCAAGTCTAACCAAGAATGAAGGATGAATTAGATGCAAATAGATGAGTTTGGGCTCAGAAATCTTTGGGAACATCCTTAAGCAAGTTGGGGAGCAGAAGAATCCATGTGATTGCCACATTATCATTGTGAGGGGGAAAAGAGACATTAATGTTCCTGGTATTCTGTTGTTCTCGAAAGCACCCAGGCATTACGACAATCAGGGTCTCTCTCCTCCATGAAATTTGTCTGGAGTGCACCCTCAGTTCACCCAGCGCTTGACTTCAGACCTTATGGCTCCTACACACAGTGCTAAAGCTACAGGGCCAGCTTCAGCAGGGAAGAAACAAGCTCCACTTGTATCGAAGCAAATGGAGTCAGGTCCCACTTCCCATGTGCTGGAGATGATATTCACAGCGATAGACTATTGGTGAAGTACTAATGTAGACACACAGTTATAATAGCCTTTATTGTATCCATCACAGTGTGTTAGCTGAGCTCGTTTCTGTGCATACATGACTTATCCAGCTGGAGAAAGACTTAAAAAAACCTGAAACCTGCAAAATGTCCCTTGGGGGACCAGAAGGAGTGGAAACAGGCCAATGGTACAGCACGTGGGGACAGAGGTTGTATGGGACTCCAAGAGGCAGGGCCGGCTCTGGCTTTTTTGCCGCCCTAGGCAAAAAAGCCACCCGCCGCCCCCTCCCCCCCCCCGCCAGCGCAGCAGGGGAGGGCGCTGAGCCCGGCCGCGGGCCGGCAATCCCCGACCGGCCGGAGCGCAGGGGGGAGGGCGGCGAGCCTGCCGCGGCTCCGCTCTCCCCAGTGGCCAGAGTGCCGGGAGCAGGGCGGAGAGCCCGACTGGGGCTCTCCGCTGTCCCCAGCGGCGAGCCCCCGGCGGCCAGAGTGCCGGGAGCAGGGCGGAGAGCCCGCTGCGGCTCTCCGCTCTCCCCGACCAGCCGGAGCACCATGGGGAGGGCGGCGAGCCCGGCCGGGGCTCTCTGCTCTCCCCAACCGGCCAGAGTGCCGCGGGGAGGGCGGCGAGCCCAGTCGCGGCCCCGCTCTCGGGCCGGAGCGCCCCGCCATGCCGCCCCCCTCCAGGCGCCGCCCCAAGCACATGCTTGGTGGGCTGGTGCCTGGAGCCGGCCCTGCCGAGAGGGAACGGGGATTTGGGATGGGGAGGGGAGGCTGAGAGGATAGGGTGTCCAGGGGTGGAGGGCAATGAGATAGGGGCTGTGGGGGAAGGCCAATCTGAGGAGACAGAGGCACTGTGGGGAGGGAGGCGGTTGGAGCAGGGGCTAGAGGAAGACGGGGGGCGGAGGGGAGGATCAGAACGAAAGTCTGAAAGTCTCCAAAAGCAACTCCTTCCCCCGCAGCCTGTTTCCCCTTGGGGCGCCTATTCCCATCAATCGACCTCCTCCCCCGCTTGCCAGCCAGGCCTTTGGGTGGTTGGCTGCTGCGGCTTCCCCCGCCTATTCGCTTTCCACTAGCAGCTCCAGGCTGGCTGGGCACCAGCAGAGGGAGCATTGAGAGCGGAGGAGAAGATGTTACAGCCGGCCCTGCTCTAAAGGGAAGACCAACAGCTGCCCCTAGTGGCCAGGAAAGTCACTGCAGCAGAATTCCTGCTGGATGTGTGAGGGAGACGGTATCTGTATAGCTGAAACAAATCGACGAGGGGAACCTAACAGAGAATCCATTCACATTTTCTGATTTTTCAAGACATTCAATAAAGAGTAAAATTCAGGCCTGACTCAGAGACCATGCAGCCCCCACCAGCGGGGCCTGGCCCCACAATTTGAAAAAGCCAGGTATAAAGTGCACGTCCAGGTATAAACTGAATGCAAGTTAGAAGTAATACAACTTGCACCAATTTGGCAGTCAGTGAGTATGCAATACAAGTGTAGCATACACCAGTACATCCTCCAAACTTTTGAAAGCCGAGTCCCACCCTGAGGGAAATGAAGGAGACAGAGCTGCTCCGAAGTTTGCTGTCAAACCATTTTCAGCATTGCCAACTCTTGTGGTTTGAACTCAAGTCTCACAATATTTGGTGTGTTTCTTAAAGCCCCTCCTCCTGGAGTCCTACGATTGCAAATCCCAGCTTTTTTTTGTAAAACACTACATTTCTAGCCCTTTTGGTTGCAGAGAATAGCCTGGTAATGTGAAGTGGGTGCACCTTAAAGATTTAGAAACCAGCAGACTGGGAAAGAGAAACCTAAATTTATTATTTTTAAAAAACCATGATTTTTAGGGCCTGACTCATTATTTTTGAAAATTTGACTTTGGGAATACTGTATTCCCCCACCGCCACCCCCACTCCCCGGCCACTTTTTGATGAACCAGAAGTTGTTCATGAAAAAGTTTGTTTTCATCACAAGTGTTTAATTTTGAGGTTTTCAATGAAAATCCAGCCAAAAAAGTCTGTTCTTCAAAATATTCTTAGGGGAAATAATTTCCCAACCAGTTGCAAGACCATCATACGTTGTAAAGGTCTACCTATCTTCCATGGCCTCACCAGCTGCCAATCCCTGATCAGTGCTTTGTGAAATCCTATTTTATGGAATCAACCTCTTCATCTCACACTAAAGACAATGGACCTTAAGCCACGGATGAGTTTTCCCATGTAAACAAATCTCTGCGCCACCTTCAGGTGCTTAATGGTGGCACAGAACATATTTTCCAGTATCTACAAATCACCTAAGTAAGACCCAGCTCACTCATACTGTAAATTACAGGAGGAAATGTTGGCACAATCTCTCTCTGCAGAAAGAGTTCTGTGCAGAACTTCAGGGTCAATGTGACAATTGAATCAAAAGAAAAACAATGGGATTCTGTAAAAAAAAAAACATTGAAAAAACAATCTGAATAAATAAATCTGTCTGATATCATCCAGTTGAAAATTGGATCATATGGATTCATTATCATGTTTTCATACTCCTGTAAAGAAACGCGGGTAAATCAACTCATTTCAGGTGAAATTCATCTGCGTTCAGAGTTATCAGTACAAGGCCTCTACCCTATGGGAATTCCATAGATATCCTGCAAAGAGGACTTAAGCGGTTCTATGCATCCAATCTGAATTTTCCTGTGATTAGTTATGCGGTTTAGTGGCTTGGAAACGTGAGATATAGAGGGTATTTCCCTAAACTTCCTGTTTCTTTCTCCTGGGCCTCCTTCCAAATCACGTAAAAAACTTTGCTGTGGACTTAGCCCCGTGGCCGAAAATGTAATTGCCACGACATGGAAATGAAACACTCCGCCATGTGAATCAGAATAGCTCCAGGGGATCTGGTGTAGTTTGGGAAAACAGTCATATGCTAATAGCCAGACTGAATACAACCTGCTATTATCCCTGTGTTTACATTAATTGACTGAAATGCTGTCCATCCCTTCAATTACACGCAGAGAACTTTCCATTTGAGCTCGAGTTCTCCTTCTAAGGTGAAATTTGCCCCTATAGAGAGGGCCTGTGCAAGGTCCATGCACCACTTAAGCCCTATTTTGAGGGCTTACGTTGAGCAAAAACTTTCTGGGGGAACCCTTTGTGAACTGTGAAATGGTTCCTTCCTACCAATTTTCCATTGAACACATTTATAGGTGAAGAGGTGCTGTAACGTTAGACTCCTTGTCTAGTATGTGTTGTATCATGGGGGAGAGAGGAGATAATTCATCGAGTCCAAGGTCAGAAGGGACCATTGTGGCAGATCAAAGGAGATTAGATTTCACAGACACTAGACCAGGGGTGGGCAAACTTGTTGGCCCGAGGGCCACATCTGGGTGGGGAAATTGCATGCAGGGCCATGAATGTAGGGCTGGGGCAGGGGGTTGGGATGCGGGGTGTGGGAGGGGGTACAGTGTGCAGGACTGGGCTCAGGGCAAGGGGTTGGGGCAGAAGAGGGGTGCAGGGTGTACGAGGGGGCTCAGGACAGGGGGTTGGGGTGCAGGAGGGTTGAGAGGTGCAGGAGGGGACTCAGGGCAGGGAGTTGCGGTGTAGGAGGGGTGTGGCAGGGAGCTCAGGGCAGGGAGTTGGAGTGTGGGGTGCAGGAGGGGCTCAGGGTGTGGGCTCTGTCCCGGCACCACTTACCTGGAGTGGCTCCGGGGTGGCAGCAACGCACACCAGGGCTTGCCCTGGCCCCGTGCCTCTCCTGGAAGTGGCCGGCACCACGTCCCTGTGGCCCCTGGGGGAGGGGGGCAGAGGGCTCCATGCGCTGCCCTTGCCTGTGGGTACCTCCCTCGAAGTTCCCATTGACTGCAGTTCCCCGTTCCCAGCCAATGGGAGCTGCGGGGGGCAGTGCCTGCAGGTAAGGGCAGTGCGTGGAGCCCTCTGTCCCCCCTCCCCCAGGGGCTGCAGGGACGTGGTGCTGGCTGCTTCCGGGAGCAGCGTGGGGCCTGCTGCACCACAGGGGTGGCAATCCTGTGGGCCAGATCAGGCCCGCGGGCCATAATTTGCCCACCCCAATCTAGTCTGACCTCCAATATACCACAGGCCATGGGACATCCCCAGAATAATTCCTAGAGCAGATCTTTTAGAATAACATCCAGTTGATTTAAAAATTGCCTGTGATGGAGAATCCACCATGACCTTTGGTAAATTGTTCCAATGGTTGTACCTTCATAGATTGTGTCTTCGTAAAGTATCTGCCAAGAGCAAATTTCCCCTTTGAATTGCATTACATTGCAATGCATAGTTAAGTTTATGGCTTTGTTGAAAAGTGGTCAACTGAACAGTCTTCCAGGAACTGCAGAATCTCAGGCTGGCCCTGAATATTGAGACTGCTACATACCCTGACATTGCTGGAGGGACAAGAATGCACGTAGGTAAAACATCTTTATTACAGTGTGTTATACTCAGCATTTCAGTTAGCCCTGGAAGAAGGTGGGTGATAATACACATAATTTTCGTGTGTAATTATAGGCAAGATAATAATATTGAAAGAAGCCATAGAGAGGAAGGATGGTCCTGTGGATATGACACCATCCTGAGGGGGAGGGATAGCTCAGTGGTTTAAGCATTGGCCTGCTAGACCTGGGGTTGTGAGTTCAATCCTTGAGGGGGCCATTTAGGGAACTGGGATAAAAATCTGTCTGGGGATTGGTCCTGTTTTGAGCAGGGGGTTGGACTAGATGACCTCCTGAAGTCCCTTCCAACCCTGATATTCTATGAGAGATGTGGGTTCAATTTCTTGCTCTGTCACAGACTTCCTGGGTGATCTTGGTCAAGTCAATTCATCTCTCCAGTGGAATTTGCGGGCCTCTGTGTCCCACTGACTCCAGCTGGGGTTGTGGATGGTGAACTTGTCTGAAAAATCAGGCCCATTGTATATCAAGTTTCAGCACCCAAAATTAGAGGCAGCTTTTGAAAATGTGGGTGTCTGGCCTGTCAATCTCGTACCTGGGTGTGGAACATGGATGGGCCCCTTTTGAAGCCATTATTGAATTCTCTGGAGCTCGTAACACTGGCCCAGTGGATGGAGCTGATACGGGGCCACTGCAGAGAGCCTGGGCTAGATTATCTGTAACGGCACCAGGTTGATTTACACCAGCTCAGGATCTGGCTCCATACACCCAGTGCACACTGAGGGCCAAATTCTACTCTTCGCCACTTTGGATTTATACCGTTGTCACTCCATTGAATCCAACAGAGCAGATCCAGATTGACAGGGGTGTGATGAGCAGTTCCCTGTAGAGCCCTTCCATAGCTGCCTCCTCTACCCACAGATGAACTGGATGAGGGAGAGTCAAGGAAGAGAATCATGCCTTTTTCCCACCCCTTGCATTACTTGCATACCTCATGCACAATAGACTGAATGAGGGATAGTGTGGGAACCTGAACGGAAAGTGTCCTCGCTCTTGTTGGGCCAGGCCACACCCTTAATCTCATGAGATTTTTTCATAATTAACATCGGAGCTGAAGTTGTTCATCAGCTTTAGGGTAATTCTCCTTCACCGGGATCAAGACAGCATGAAGACGATCTGACGCTCCCCTAGCTCTTGGTGGTTGTATTTCGTATATTACCTGGACTTGTCAATGTGTTCTAAGTTTATGAGCTTTGGGTAAGACCTCAGATGGTATAAATCGGGCCCAAAATTCCTTCCATGGGCTTTTACATCAGCCGGGAATCTGGCCCTGCAACTAGAAGCTAGATTTCTGTGGTCAAACTTTTACTGTCCTAATTTGACTGCACTGGGAATAATTTGTTCATTTTACTTTATGTTGCTTCAAACCAGCAGTCCATCTTCATTCAGCAAAGCATTTAAGTACTTTATATGCTCAGCTTTAAGCATGCATCTCCCATTGGTTTGAATAGGACTTAAGCATGTAGTTAAGTGCTTTTTCTGCCAGAGAAACCAGGTCAATGTGCATTTAGGCCCCAGTCCTGCAAACACTTATGCTGAGGCTTAACTTCCAGTGCATGAGCAGTTCCACTCGTGTCAGTGGAACAGTTACGTGCTTCACACTAAACACATGCGTAAGTGCGTGCACGATAAAGGCCTTGCAGATCAGTTTGCTCAAATGGAGATTTAAAATACTATCAAGTTGGAGGTGGATCTTCTTTCAAAAAAGTTTGTTAAAATATGTTTGACTCAAAAGAGCAATGTCAACATGCACAACTAGGGTGACCAGATATTTAGTTGTTTGTCCAATGTTTGGTTGGGATGCCATTTGTCCGGATATTTCGCACTCCCTGTTGTTGTTTTTCGCTCCGCCGGCGGCCCCCCGCCATGTGTCCCGATATTTTGTTCCTCTCATCTGGTCACCCTATGCACAACCCCCTTTTGATTCAGTGTTGGCCCATTTTTGTGTGAGCAAAATTTGATTCATGTAGAATCATAGAAAAGTAGAGTTGGACAGGACCTCAAGAGGTCACCTAGTCCATCCTCACTCTGTTTCTCTGTGTGTAAAATACTTTATATGGTTGCCAGATCCGCAGGTTACATCTTTGCTTTAAAATACTGCAGCTGGTTCTCTCCTTGTGAAAAACAAACTGGGTGAAACATTTTTTGGCAAACACTGGACCAATGTGATTAATTTCTATTTGCTGCATAAAAGCCGGTCAGAAAGACATCTCAGTGTCAGCGGAGTGAAACGCTGACGAGCACTATTAAATAGGTGTGTAGTGTTTGTCTTTATTTAGCAGAGTATAAAGACTTTCTCATATTGCTCCCAGGCAAACCAAGCCCATCAAAGCACTCCGTTCATCTCTGGTTTCCCATGTAACCAAGCCCAGCTCCTCAAACACACAGGGCCCCATGGATCCTGGGTGTAACTTTACTGAGATCATGGGCTGAATCTCAGGTTCTCAGGTCCACCTCCCTCAGAGTCGCAACCTCAAAGCACCATCTACACAGGTGTTTTTAGTTTGCACTGCTAGTGCAAGCCCTGCTAGGACAAGTCTGTGGACTCAGGCTGGGAGGTTCAGACCCAGGTGCAGTGTAGACATACCCACAAAGTGCAAAGGGAAGGGTGCAGTTCTGGCCAGGTCCTCTCAGCGGTCCAGAGAGGCCCAGGCCACTTCCAGCTTTTGAGGCCCCTAGCCATAATAATAAAAAATGACGACACATGAAAACAAAATAAGGCACTAAAATATAACGATTCTCTACGTTTCAACACGCACTTGATCCAGCACCAGCCACTAGTAGTGGTTTGTTTATATAATCAGCTGATTTGAGAGGACACGTTCATCGTGGTCTAATCTTGTGCCATCAGAACCGATATATTTTTATTAATATTTCTGAACATTTTTAACTCTTTAATGTGACAAAATCTATATCAGTTAACAAAAAAGTATGTCTTTTACCAAATCACATCTTTTATTTGCTTAAATTTGCAGCTCTAAGCTGAGAGTGTGTGTCACATTTTGGTCCAATAGGGATGCGCATAAAAACAAGTTGCGAAACTTGTCAAATGCCAAAAAATTAACAAGGGTCTACATTTGAGGCCCCTTTTGAGTTTGAGGCCCAGGCCAAATGGTCCTCCTGCCTCCCTCCTCCCCCCCGATTGGCTCTGGTTCTGGCAATTGGTCTGTTTAGTTCTCTGCTTTTCTCCTGCCTCCAGATCTTTAAACAAATCACATGGTTGTGCAATTGCAACATGCATAGAGCTCCCTCAGAGAAGACATAGGAGATTCTTGCTTCTCATTGGTCCTGATGAAACATATCCAAACATCCATTCTCTTCATTGGGCAGTTCTATGTGTGAAGCAATTGCAGGACCATGTGTCTTGTTCAAACATGAAATAAATAAATAATCTCAAACCTCCAAGGCCTGGAGAAGAGCAGAGCCGTGCAGAATTTAGCTCAAGGTGACTGTTGCATACAAATGCATTGCAGGCTTTGGTCATTCTGTTGTATCGGGGCTCATGTAAGAAAGATGACCAACAACTAGATGTAGAACTGGTCGGAATATTTTTCCCCATGGACATTTTCAGCTAAAACTAAATGTCTTTGTTTCCATGGAGATTTGCAGTGGAAAGTTTCAATTTTTGACACAAAAATGAAACCCCCCAAACCTGAACATTTTAGGCTGATGTGCAACCTATTTTTATTATTATGATGATAGGATTATTATTTTATTTGATCATTTCTTAAAATGAATATATAATTAATGTCATTTCACATGAAGCTGGTGGAAAAAAATTCCAACACAATTCTTTTTCAGAGAAAAGGCCTTTTAGAGCAACTGAACATTGTCACAAAAAATGGCCATTTGGAAATTTTTTTGTTTCCTTTCTTTTCATTTGGGGAAATAAACCCTATCAGATATTTACTTTATTTATTGTGGGCAAAAAAGTATGTGTGTGGGGGGGGTGGGAGAGATAGGAGGGTGTTTTTGTTTTGTTCCTACTGAAGTGAAATTTTCCACTGAAAAATGTTGAATCAAATTAAAAATGTTCATTTCTTTCTGACCTTTTCACGAACCTTTGTGAAGCAATGTCTTCAGAAATTCTGAACGTAGAGAGCTCAACTGTGATCCCCTGGGGAGTTTACCTAAGTAAGCTAGGGTGGCCAATTTTGGTTGCATGTGTTCCTGGAGATTTCATCACATGACATAATCTTAAATTAAATATTAATCTTTAATTCCTGGAGACTCCAGGCCAATCCTGGAAGCTTGGCAACCCTAAAGGAATCTCTCAGTACCAAAAGAGTAAGGGTTTCAGGTTCTGGACCAAATGCTTCTCCTTACTGTATTATTATTAATAATAATAATAATTTTTACTGCTGTAAGGTCTAGGCACCCAGTCATGGATCAGGGCCCCATTGTGCAATGTGCTATACAAACCCAGAAGAAAAAGACAGTCCCTTCCTCAAACAGCTTATTGTGAGAGTATGAATGTAATAATAATAATACCTAGCTTTTCTATAATGTTTTTCATCCGTAGGTCTCAAAGCGGTTTACAAAGGAGAGCACTATCGTTAGTCACATTTATGTTTACAGTTGGGGAAACTGAGGCACAGAGTGGTGAAGTCATTTGCCATGGTCACCCAGTGGCCAAGCCAGGAATAGAAACCAGGTTTCCTAAGTACCAATCCAGTGCTCTAGCCACTAAGCCACACTACCATAGGAGCAATCCATTTGAAGATTGCACAAATCATGGCCCTTAAATAGAGCTGTCCTTGTCAATGATCATCAGGCCAGTGCAGCGGCCAAACAGCTGTTCTATGCCTCCAGGCCAAGAATCCTCATGAAATTTTTGTCCCGCATTAGTAAGCAGGAGATTTTTAAAGGCACTAGTAGGATATAGACCCCACTGACTTTCATTCTAATTAATTCAGACAAGTCTCCCATTCACCTTGACGATGAGTAAGTTGTTTTAGCTAGTGCATCTTTTAAATGAATGTAGGGCTTTGGTAAGATACCGGATGGATAATCCTGGAAATTGACGTATTCCATCCACCTCTATTCCTGGGTGCATTCATTTACCTTGGGGCTTCAGCTTACTGTCTGTGTCAGTGAAAGCCGGTAGAAGACAGTAGAAGAATACAAGAACTAGGGGCCACCAAATGAAATTAATGGGCAGCAGGTTTAAAACAAATAAAAGGAAGTTCTTCTTCACACAGCGCACAGTCAACCTGTGGAACTCCTTGCCTGAGGAGGTTGTGAAGGCTAGGACTATAACAGGGTTTAAAAGAGAACTGGATAAATTCATGGAGGTTAACTCCATTAATGGCTATTAGCCAGGATGGGTAAGGAATGGTGTTCCTAGCCTCTCTTTGTCAGAGGGTGGAGATGGATGGCAGGAGAGAGATCACTTGATCATTATCTGTTAGGTTCACTCCCTCTGGGGCACCTGGCATTGGCCACTGTCGGTAGACAGGATACTGGGCTAGATGGACCTTTGGTCTGACGCAGTATGGCCGTTCTTATGCTCTATGTTCTAAGACCGGCTTCATCTGGCCCTGCAGTTTCCACCTGCATTATTTGTGGTAAGGGCTGTCACTCGAGAATTGGGGGTTTTAGCCCCTTGCGATGTTACAGCATGGTACATAGTAACTGAACAGTTTTGGACAATTGCCATCTGGGGGTATGTGAAACCAATGAGCAACCATCGCTGACTCAGATGAGAGTGCCAATTGGTTCTTGAAACATGGCTTGTAGTTCGGGGCACATTCATATGGAAACACCTTTGTTTTGCAGCAGGAAAATAAAAACGATTCGCCTCTGAAAGCGAAGCTCCGTGTCTGAGCACTCGCTGCCGGAAAATGAGGCGTTAGATAACCCTGTTGCTGGATCGAAGCCGATCAGCGATGCAGACTCCCATCAGTTCCACGGGAGTGGTTGAGTTCAGTGAGCATTTAACAAGTTCATTTCGACACCTGCCTGCCAGGAATGTCAAAACCATTAAGGCGCTCAACTGATCGCTTCACTTCCAGGCAACCCAGCCCAGATCCCAAAGGATAAAAGGGGCAAGGCTCCGGTGGGGTGTTCACCAGAAGGCACCGCTTGCCGACTCCGCTCCTTTCCCGCAGCAGCGCTGATCTCTCCCGCCACGATGAGCTGGCAATCCGGCAGCATCCGAAGTGGAGGTGGGAGCAAGGGCTTCAGTACAGTCTCTGCTGTGGTTCCAAGTAGCCACAGAGCCAGCTTCAGTTCGGTTTCCGTGTCAAGAGGCGGCGGAGGTTTCGGAAGGCTCAGCGGCGGAGGCAGTTTTGGCAGCCGGAGCCTCTATAACCTAGGGGCCACTAAGAAAATTTCCATCGGTGGTGGGAGCAACCTCCGGAGTGGATTTGTGGGTGGAGCTGGTGGTGGCTTCTATCTTGGCGGCGGAGGTCATGGTGGCGGATCTAGCTTTGGCGGGGGAGCTGGCGGTGGTGGGCTCAGTATTGGTGGTGGGGCCGCTGGGAGTGGATTTGGCTTTGGTGGCAGTGGGCTTGGTATTGGTGGCGGGGGAGGCTTTGGTGGAGGTAGAAGTCCAGCAGGATTTGGGGGTGGCAATTTACCTGGCATGGGTACCATCCAAGAAGTGACCGTCAACCAAAGTCTCCTGGCGCCACTGAACCTGGAGATTGACCCAAACATCCAACAGGTGCGAAAAGAGGAGAAGGAGCAGATTAAGAGTCTCAACAACAAATTTGCTTCTTTCATTGACAAGGTGAGAGTTTATCAGAAACTACGGTGATGGGAGTGCTATGGAAAAAGGCAGATAGGTGGAAAGGAATGGAAAAGGCATGTTTTCATATTTGGATATCTACAAAAACCCATGAGTTAGTAAGTCTCTCACCCGGCAAATGTTTCCTCTTTGCACTGATTGATTCAAATCTTCCAGTAAATGAACGTGCTTCTACGTGCTACGCGAATCCAGATTTCTCAGTGGTTAGCATTGGAAACTGAACAGACCAGGGACTTGATTTGCTCCACCCCACCCCCAAACGCACACAGAAAGAGGGGAAACGTGAAATATAGATTGCAAAATCCACAACTATTTCATTAATAGTTGTAATTCCTTTTTGGGACACAATTTGAAATGTCAGTGAAACATGGTGTTCGTCTCTAATTGGGGCATTTCCTCTAACTCTCACCTTTCTGCTAATGCTTGACCACAAGCTGAATCAGTTTTCTCTCAGTCACTATTTAGGTATAACTCCATGTTTCTATATTAAGGTCCTTACTTGGGTTTACTCAGGAAAATGCCTTTAAATGGAGTACACCTGAGTCCAGACTGAGCCCAAATGAAGGAAAACTGGAGTAAGCCAATACTTAGCGACAGAAGTTGTTAAATATCATTACACCACTTACAAAGATGGGGAAACTGAGGCACAGAAGTCACACAGACGGTCGGCGATAGGAATAAAACCCAGATATCTCGAGTCCCAGTCTATATTGTCCTAGCTAGTACATCAGCCTACCTCAGGAATTGAGCTGGTCAATGGGAGATTTGGTTGGCTAAAGACTACGTTAATGTGAGAGACCCTGAGGATTTGGCCCGTTGTTTTCGAGAAAATGTAGGGGTTAATTCAATATGTCCTCTCTTGCCCCCTGAACCGCCAAGTTACTGAATCTCAGGTGTCAACATGGTTGCAAATATCTTCCATTAAATATCTTCTGCCTGTTGGGTTTCAGGTCCGCTTCCTGGAGCAGCAGAACAAGGTGCTTGAGACCAAGTGGACCCTGTTGCAGGATCAGGGTCAGAAATCCAATTCCAACAAGAATAACCTTGAACCCCTCTTTGAGTCTTATATCAACAACCTGAGGAAGCAGCTGAACCACCTGTTAAATGAAAGAGGGCGGATGGAGGGAGAACTGAAGAACACGCAGGACCTTGTAGAGGATTTTAAGAACAAGTAAGTGAATGTTTAATGGAAGGACATTGAGCTGATCTGTGCTGAATTATACACTCTACAGTCGTTCTAGTGGGGATCAGATCCTTGGCGGTACGGTAGCTTTGTTGCGATGAGGGCTAGTTGATAAAAATTAGATGGAACAGTTTTCTGTTGGAAAAGGCAATGAAAAAGTTTCATGGGAACATGTTGAATTTGACGAAATGTTCAAAGGAAAAGCGTTAAAATGAATTGTTTTGACTCTTGTTTCATGCTGATAATGTTGAAATGTTTCATATGGACTTTACTGTTTTGTCTCATTTTGTATTAACGTTTATGGTAGAATGATTTGAACTATATATTATAGTTCACATTTTACAGACACGTATTTAACATAATTATATCATATTTTAACATCATCTGCACAAAACAATCTGATATTACTGGAAGACAGTGTTTCACATTAAACTTTTTCAGAATTTCCACACTGAGAAAAATGTCAAAATTCCAACTTTCTGTTCTGATTCAGAGTGACAACAAATTTGGAAATGTCTGAATTTCCGCCAGAGGGGAAATTCCATTCTCCAACCAGTTCAAGTTGTGATACATTTTTTTCATGCTTACAGCAGGCATGACCAACACACATGGCCCAAATCTTAAGCCTGCACATGTGAGTTTTAGGGACAAAAACCCAGGAGATGGAGTATGTTTGCTGAGGAGATATATGGAACACCGTGTGAGTCTAGTGACTGGCATACATAGAATGTTTATGAGTTTTCCACTGCTCCAAACAAATGCACATGCGTTAAGATCTGGTGTTCAATCCCTGCACATGACATTCCAGCCGCATCACTACTGTTGCAAGGGAAATTAAAACATCTCGCAAGCTTATAGAGCACAATTTTACAGCAGTTTTGCAGAGTGGATGTGGAAAGAGAGAGGAGGTGAGACCATAGATTCATAGATTCTAGGACTGGAAGGGACCTCGAGAGGTCATCGAGTCCAGTCCCCTGCCCTCATGGCAGGACCAAACACTGTCTAGCGTTGACCAACAGGGTCAATGCCGGTGGGCCATGAACACACACAGAGATGGAGCTGCATCCAGATGTGAATCTGAGTTCTGTAGCAGACTGGACCTTGAAAGCCCCCCCACCAAAATTTTAGAGAGGTTGAAAATATGGATCATGTTGAGAAGCTAAATTTTGAAGCGAAAGCCAATCGCTAGCCTGGACTGCAGCTAATGCAGATAGTGTCTGGAAAGATTTCCTTTTTTCTAAACATCTATCTTCCCGTTTTGAAGCCAAAAATTCAAAGAATCAGCATGACCAAAGGAAGTGCAATTTGTAAAAAGCATTACCCTAAATTTCAGTAGAAACGATAATCATGCTACAAGAAAGGTGGCCAGGTTAATCTGAGAAACAGGCATTTGCAAATGGGAGCTCAGGCAAGAAATTCTTGCCTTCCTGCCTCTCCTATTCCATGAACAAGGTCTAGCGCTGCCTCCCCTCTATCCCTACAGATATGAAGACGAAATCAACAGGCGCACAGCTGCGGAGAATGAGTTTGTGGTGCTCAAGAAGGTGAGCCATGCTAAGATTGATTACAATTTTCATTGTGTTTGCGGTATCGAAGGCTGAGATTTTCAAAGGTGCCTAAGAGAGCTGGTGTCCAAATCCAATTGAAAGGCCTCCTTTGCCCTACAAGGTTCAATTGTCCCACTAAGTTTTCTAAGGGGGTTGGAGGTAGCATCTTTTCCCCACTCCCACCCCCCTGACACTACACTGGACCTGGCAGAATGCCAGCATTTCTGAAGGGTAAGGGAGGGATTGTGAGCAGACCCCAAAATATTACCTCCATGCTTTACGCCCTCCCTATCTTTGGCCCAGAATGCTTCAGAGTTCTTCCCCTATAAGCTCTATGCACCCCCTCGCTGAGCTTTGTCCTTTAAAAGTCAGCAGTGCAATGAAGTGTCTCTGTCGACTTCCCCAGCCCACACAGACCCGGAAAGGCTGCTTGAGCTTCACCCCTGGGCAATCCTTGGCTTCTTTTCTGCACCAGCCAAGGCCGCTAGGCTGTAGTTGTGACTGTGTTTGCTGTTTCTCAGGACGTGGATGCCGCCTATATGAACAAGATAGACCTGGAGGCCAAGGTGGATGCGTTGATGGATGAGATCAACTTCCTCAGAACCCTCTATGACGCGGTATTGCTTCTTCTCATGGCGTCTTCGCTAGGAAATTAAATACGGCCTATGTTCATGAGCAGGCTTAACATGGGAGGGAATCAAGACCACCACAGAAGGGGGTTTTGGCCATTGGATAGGGCATTGGGCTGGCATTCGGTAGACCTGGGTTCTGCTCCTAGCTTTGCCACTTAGCTGCTGTGTGATCTTGGAGTCGCGTCATTTCATTGCTGTTTTGTCTACTTTTAGCATAAGGTCTTCGGGGCCAGGTCTATCTCATTCTGTGTTGATACGGTACCTGACTCAATGGGGCCCGGACCTTGGCTGAAGCCTCTACATGCGACTGCAATCTTAATAAAAACACATGCCTTTTTATCGTACAAGAGAATAATCTTTAGGATTTCTAAGTACAAAACTCCTGTACTACTTAGAGCTACTACACTTCTCAGACTCCTAGACTGTCAAAGTTCACATTCCCTGAGTGGTTTTGAATAATACCAATTTCCAGTGTGCGCCTGTCTCTGTGTTCGGCTTAAATAAAAATGCTAGAGTCCAGATTCTGATCTCAGTTGCTCCTTTGTAAATCCGGAGTAACCTCGTTGATTTCTGTGGAGTCACTCTGGATTGACACAGGTGTGGAGTCACTTTGGATTTAAACGGGTTTACATTGCAATCTGGACCTAAACTTCTAAAGATAGTGAACTTGTTTTTGATGCGCTACACCACTGTCAATCCAGAGCAGCTCCACTGACACACAAATGGACTTTCTCCTGATTTGCGCCTGGGTACATGGAAGGAGAATCAGGTCCAGCATTTTTAAAGGCAGATGGTGGCTATCGGGACATTTCTGCACTAGAGGTGACTCAGACGCCCATGTACTTCTGCAGGAACTGGCCCAGCTGAATGTCCAGGTGTCTGACACCTCTGTCATCCTGTCAATGGACAACAACCGAGACCTTGACCTTAGCAGCATCGTGAACGAAGTCAAAGCGCAGTACGAGGACATTGCTAACAGGAGCCGAGCCGAGGCTGAGTCATGGTATCAGAACAAGGTGAGTGGATCTATAAACGGAGGACCCCGGATTCTTCTCCGGGTGTTCAATTCTTTTAAAACAGTGCCCAGAGCTATGCCGTTATTCCCGCCCAAATGAGTGGCTGCTTAGTTAAAGTGCAGGGCTGGGCATTAAGTTGTATTTTTTCCCCCCTCTTGTTTCTGAATATTAGTTCGAGGAGCTGCGAGCCACTGCTGGGAAACACGGCGATGACCTGCGGAACACAAAGGGAGAAATCTCAGAGCTCAACCGGCTGACCCAGAGGTTACGGGCCGAGATTGAGAATGCAAGGAACCAGGTAGGAACGGCTCTCCCTAGAGACGGGAGAAGACAGAACTGCCTGCTCCTGTCACGCAGTTTCCTGCCCCCCCGCCCCACTCTGTCAGCTGCAGCACTGTGAGGATGTATAGCCACACCAGCTGCAGTCAGTAGAGGGCGACATGTCACACGTAAGTAGTTTCATTCCACCCAGCAGAGGGCAGTGGTGTGCATGCGTGCTCACACACATACCTATCAGCCTTCTCTCCACTGCACTAAATCATTCTTGCTAAGCCAGAGACTCAGCCCTCACAATGGTTTGTACGCCGCAGACATGGCCATAGCTCAAAATGCTTCAGCACAAGACTTAGCAGCTGTAAATATAAATCAGTCACCACCTTCTGACTGGATATTGTGTCTCAGTAGCATAGGCCAGATTAGTGGTCATGATGATGCAGAAAACAGCTGCAATGAACATAAGAACGGCCCTACTGGGTCAGACCAAAGGTCCATCTAGCCCAGTATCCTGTCTTCCAACCGTGGCCAGTGCCAGGTGCCCTAGAGGGAATGAACAGAACAGGGAATCAGCAAGTGATCCATCCCCTGGCGCCCATTCCCAGATTCTGGCAAACAGAGGCTATGGAAATGTGCAGGCCAGTCACGCCCCTGGTGCTAACAGCAGCAAGGACAGCTAGGAGTCAGCTCTCTGCCTGTGAATTCTGCACTGTTAAAGGAGAGCGGGAAAACACAGAGAGAAATGGCTGGTAATTAAAAGGAAGCCAACTCCCTTCCCCTGCAGTGCGCCAGTCTGCAGACGGCGATCGCCGACTCCGAGGACCGTGGCGAGCTGGCTCTCAAAGACGCCAGGATGAAGGTGGCTGATCTGGAGGATGCTCTCCAGAAGGCCAAGCAGGACATGACGCGCCAGCTGCGGGAGTACCAGGAGCTGATGAACGTCAAGCTGGCGCTGGATATCGAGATCGCCACCTACAGGAAGCTGCTGGAGGGAGAGGAGAGCAGGTGGGTGCAAGAGAATGAGAGTGATCATAATGCTTCTGACTCATTGAGATCCAGCATTCTTCATCTACAGCTCTCAAAGCACTTTTCAATGGGTGCAGGGGAGTATCCTTATCCCTATTCTACAGACAGGGAAACTGAGGCACCGAGAGTAAATTGAGGTACACACAGTGGGGAGTCTAATATAAATTCCTAGATAGAGAGATAGTAATGTATGCACAGTGAGAGAGAGAAAGTTCTATATGCAGACTGATATAGCAATTCAGAATAACGTAGATAGACAGATAGAGGAGTGTATATGATGGATGGATGGATGGATGGATAGATGTGTATGTGTGGGGATAGCTAGATACTTCCTTTCCCAAGGTTACCTAGCAAGCCACTGGCAGAGCTAGAATAGAACCCAAGTCACTTTATTACTTGTATTGAAGTCGCACCTAGAGACACCAATCTGCGATCAAGGGCCCATTGGGCTAGGTGGTTGATAGTCCCTGCCCCAAAGAGCTTACAAAGTCCTTGCACAGGACAGGAGACAAGAGGTGGATACAACAAACATATGGAGGAAGGTCCACAGGGAGCAGCATCTCTTGACTCTCAGCCCAGCAAGCTGAGTGGCTAATCTTTTGCAAAATTACCATGGGTCTGTTGGGGGCTGGGTTCCCTATTCAAGAAGGATGGATGGTACAGTGGTTAGTCTAGCCTGCAATGTAGGAGAATCTGGTCTGGTTCCCTGCCTTTCTTGCACCCTGCTCCTGTGGTGTTGAGCAGTTCACTTAGGGCCAGATTTTAAAAGGTATTTAGGCTCCACAGACAGAAACAGACTAGCCTCCTAGGAAAACATGAAAACAGATGGTCTCAATGGACTAGATGAATATGATGGTCCCTTCTGGCCTTTTAGTCAACGAGTCTTTGAAGATCTTAGCACTGCAAGGTTGCAAATGTGCCAGAAAAAGCAGCTGGGATAAACTTCCTCACGTATTTACGGCGCCGATCTTAAAAGCCGAACTCCTCCATGTGACTTTTACCTTCCTTTTGTCTGCCTTCCCCCACAGGCTGAGCGGAGAGGGCGTCATCCCCGTCAGCTACTGTGAGTATCTCGCTCCTGTCGGGAGCAGTGTCTGGGCTTATGTAACCCGTGCTAGGCGAGTGTGGGCATTTGCTCCCTCTATGGCTGGCCCACATAAGCTATTAAAGGGTCTGCTCCTCTTGCTAGTTACAGGGTCTATCCCCAGCTCATTTAGACACCTAGAGTCTATTGATTTCAAAATGGGACGTGAGTTCCTAACTATCTTTGAGGCTCTGCGGCCTAGTCTTTTATCTCTGGTGGCAGAGGCCCATGCTTTTAGTGCCAGAGGTCCCAGGTTCAATACCCAATTGTGGGCCCAGTAGGTAGAGTTGTCAACTTTGGTTGGATGGATTCCTGGAGGTTTCATCACATGAGGTAACCTTTAATTAAAGATTCCTCTTTAATTCCTGGAGATCCCAGGACAATGCTGGAGGGTCGGCAACCCTACCAGTAGGGCCAGTTAAGAGTCCATGTTTCACTGGAACCGAACCCCTGATTCAACCGGGCATCTGACCAGGCTGTGGTTTTCTTGCAGCGGTGGTCAGCTCTAGCGCTGGAGTTGGTGGCGGAGCTGGTTTAGGAGGAGGATTTGGCGGTTTTAGCTCAGCAGGAGGCGGAGGAGGATTCGGCTATGGAGGTGGAAGTGGTCTCGGTCTCGGAGGCGGAGGGTTCGGCTTTGGAAGCGGCGGCGTCGGCGTCGGAGGGGGCAGCGGTTTTGGCTATGGAGGTGGCAGCGGGCTGAGCGCTGGAGGAGGAAATTTCAGCACCGGAAGCGGGAAAGGCACTGGGGTGGGAACCAGCATGGGCGTGAAAATTGTCTCCAAAACCTCTTCCAGCAAAAAGACCATTAAAAGTTAAGCTTGAGGAATTCCCCACAGCTCAAGTCATAGATAGACCACTCCCCCCACCCACGTATAATTGCCTTGATACTACCCCCCGCGGCAACAATCCATCACTTTGGCAAGGAACCCCCTGTAGCATCTTGAATTCCTTCAGCCCCCCCTTTTATAATTCTAGTGTGAATGACAATGATGCGCCTGTTTCTTTGGCTCCTGGCATAGTAGTTCTTAAGCACTGGGGTCCTAATTCAGGAAAGCTGTTAAGCATGTGCTCAAGTTAAGCGGGTGCTTAAGCATTTTCAAGAAGGGACTTAAACTTATGTTTAAAAGTTAAGTCTCTGCTTAAGTGAACAGGGGCCTTTGTTGTATTCCGTGTGACCTGAGAGGTTGTCAACATTTTCAAACTTGGCACCCGAGCCTAAGAACCTAAGGGAGAAATTTTCAAAACAGCCGAATGGATTTAGGCACATGCACCCCGTTGAAAGTCCTTAGGACTCGTGCTCCTAAATCTCTTTAGTGCTTTAGAAGATCTCTCCCAAAATCTATATGTAGGCTCCTAAAATAAGTGGTCTAATAGTCACAGATACTGAGCAGCTGCAATTGTTGTTGAAGTCAATGGAGCTCTGGGCACTCAGTGCTTCTGAAAATAAGGCCATGTATTCCGAAGCTGAATATCGATTAAGGAAGGGAATTAAAGTTGTGAAACTGACTTTAGATAACAGTGTTTGCAAATGTTAGCCACAGCCACGCTGATTAGATTTACAAATGGCTTATCAAATACTAATCCTTGTGTTCTTTTATTGAAAGGAAAGTTTACCCCATTGTGTTACATTTTCAAAACTAAACCCAAGGCAAACATGAGATTTATGACGCGGTTTACATGTAGGTTTGTGGTCATGTGTTATCAAAGGCTAGAAGTACCAACGATCAAATCTGTTTATGTAAAAGCTCTGGTTTTGAGTTACTGAGATTAAAACAAAATTAACCAGAGCAGGGATTGGGTTCCGAGAGAACAATTATTATGATTTAATATTTACACTGCCAAAAGGCTCCTGTTAGCCTCGTGCTAGGCAGCACAGTTAACATTTTCAAAAGTGCCAGAGTGATTTAGGAGCTTAAGTCCTCTTGGCTTTCCATGATTTTCCATGAGAATTAGGCTTCTAAGTGATTTAGTATTTTTGACAAATGTAACCTGTTTATACACATAAGAAACGGAATGGGATTTTCAAAAGCTCCTAACTCAAATTTTCAAAAGGGCCTAAGTGACTTAGGCACCTTAGTGCTATTTTTAAAAGTGACAAGCATTTAGGTTCTAGATCAAAGGTATTTAGGTGATTAACTCCCATGGAAATCAGTGGGAGTTAGATGCCCAAATAATACCTTTGGGGATCTAGGCCTAGAAGCCAAAGTCTCATTGAAAGACAATGGCATATAAGCTCCTAAATTCCGAAGTCACTTTTCAAAATAGAACCCAAACACCAGATTTTTAAGGGATTTAGGCACCTAAAGATGCTCATAGGTGCCTGGTGGGATTTTCAAAAACATCTAAGTGCCTAACTGCCTATGGATTTAGGCACTTTTGAAAATCTCACTAGATGCCTAAAAACCTTTAAAAATCTGGCCCGAATTCCTAACTCCCATAAGTGCTTTTGAAAATTCCACCTGAGATCTCTGCACTGGAGTTTCTACAATGTTGAAAGAGAAATACAAAGAGAAGGAGAGAAAGTGGATTGTGTTAAAAAAATACCTTTAAGAACAGTTAACTTTTCCAACAGGGCAATTTTAAGTCTGATTAATTTGATATTAAGAATGAATTAAGAAAATTATAGTACAATTCTTAAAACACTTATGTGGAAAATTCAAGCAACATATACAGCAGATGGGAAGAATATCTTTGTCCGAGGGGGTTAGACTCTGATGTAAATTACACTGATGTAAATCAGGAAATATGTCCCTTGGTCTCAATACAGTTACTCCGTATTTACAATTGAAATTTGAATCTGGCCCAGAAGTACTAGATCATTTTATTTTATATTGCATTTCTTGTGAGTATAGTCATCAGCAGCAATGGTACCGCAAAAATCTCCAGAACTGTGTGTTTTAGCAAAAATTTATCTGAACAAACCACCTTCATGTGTACTATCCAGTTTGCCATGAAATTCCTTCATGTTATTTTTTTGTGAGTGCACCACTAAAAAAGGCGATAGATTTCTACACTTCTTCAATAATAATGACAAACAATAATTATACTCCCTTTTGACTTTTTGGCATGTGTCCAATAAAACTGGATTGTAATTTACGACGTGTTACTGCCTATTTTTACCTAAGAGGTGAATTTATAGCACAAAATATTTCTGCGCCGTCTTTCACAGGAGAGGGATGTATTAATAACAAGGAAAATGGGATTTTTTCCCCATGGCAAATGTTTAACGTTTGTCAAAAACATGAAAATTGAAAAACCGAAGATTGAGCTGACGTTTGTTGTTGTTATTATTTTTACCCATGTTTTCAGTTTTTGGCAACTGACAGCCAAAATGGACAAATATTTGGCTGAAAACTGAAAAAACTTGGATTTGGGGTTTCTGATCAAAAATTGTCAAGGAAGGCGGATACTTTCTGGAAACGTTTTTTATTTCATTGAAAACGCACATTCCATCAAAACAACGTTTTGACCAGTTCTACTAACTAGCAGAAATAATTTTACTGAAAGATTTCGGGGGAGGTCTATTATGGCCTGATCACAGTGGTCTCCCCTGGCCTTAGAAACTATGGATCTATGTTTCTATTTCTGCATTTCTTAAGGAGCAAGATCAGAAAGATACATTCACTGAGTTTTTTGGTGGCTTTGGGGGAAATAACCTGAATTCAGGTTGTGCAGCTGTGGGGTTCTTTTGCTGGAACAAAGCATAAAACACCTAGATGCATTGGTAGACACGGAGGGTGGAATATTCTAGGGCAGTGATTCTCAACACGTGCCCCTGGAGGTACTCAAAGGTCCTCCAGGGGGTACATCCACTCATCTAGATATTTGTCTAGTTTTACAACAGATTACATAAAAAGCACTAGCAAAATCAGTGCAAACTACAATTACATACAGACAATGACTTGTTTGCTCTATATACTATGCACTGAAATGTAATTACAATACATATATTCCCGTTGATTTATTTTATAATTCTATCATAAAAGTGAGAAAGGAAGCAATTTGTCAGTAACAGTGTGCTGTGACACTTTTGTATTTCTGTATCTGATGGTGGAAGCATGTAGCTTTTAACTGAGGTGTAACTTGAGGGTACACAAGACAAATCAGACTCCTGAAAGGGGAACAGTAATCTGGAAAGGTTTAGAGCCACTGTTCTAGGGAACCTAAAACAAGCATTAATCCCAGAGTTACATAACTTCAGAATTTAGGGTTTTAAATGACACATTGTTAGAGTGCTTCATGTAGCAAGAAAACACGTTTGTAAAACTATTTTAGAAATGTTCACCTCGGATTTCTTCCTTGCACTTTTCTAATAACTGTTCACAGAACGGATTGATGTTGCCACATGTTGTTTTAGGCTTATGTTAAAAGAAGCTCAGGCCTTTATTTATTGATTGCCCCACCTAATTATAATTCTGACAATCACAGTTTAAATCCTAGTCCTTCAATTCAAAAGTTCACAGGGCTTTTCCTGTCTACCTGGCCAGTGCATCTGAGGGCTTGTCTATACTTATGCGCTAGTTCGGCGGCAGGCAATCGAACTTCTGGGTTCGATTTATCGCGTCTTGTCTGGACGTGATAAATCAAACCCAGAAGTGCTCCCCGTCGACTCCTGTAATCCTGCTCTGTGCGAGGAGTACGCGGAGTCGACGGGGGAGCCTGCCTGCCGCGTCTGGACCGTGGTAAGTTCGAACTAAGGTACGTCGACTTCAGCTACGTTATTCATGTAGCTGAAGTTGCGTACCTTAGTTCGAAATTGGGGGGTTAGTGTAGACCAGGCCTGAGTTGAGAGCGCTGTCCAGAGCGGTCACTATGGAGCACTCTGGGATAGCTCCCGGAGGTCAATACCATCGAATTGCATCCACACTACCCCAAATTCGACCCAGCAGGGTCAATTTCAGCGCTAATCCCCTCGTCGGGGAGAAGTACCGAAATCAATTTTAAGAGCCCTCTAAGTTGACAAAAATGGCTTTGTCGTGTGGATGGGTGCAGGGTTAAATCGATCTAACGCTGCTAAATTCGACCTAAACTCGTAGAGTAGACCAGGGCTAAGTGGCGTAGCTTGAAGATGATGTGGATTAAAGATCGACTCAGTTTCAGTCTAACTTAAATCCGGTCATTACCAAAATCACTGGTGCCAGATGCTAGTCTCAGTTACCCCCATGTATGTAAAATGTAACCCCATTATGATTTCACTAGTTGTTATTAATCTTACAATATGATGCAGAGGTCCCAGCTGAGCTCCAGGCTCCATTGTAACAGACCACACTCTACAAATTGGCCTGCTAAACCCAGGGTTGTGAGTTCAATCCTTGAGGGGGCCATTTAGGGATCTGGGGCAAAAATCTGTCCGGGGATTGGTCCTGCTTTGAGCAGGGGGTTGGACTAGATGACCTCCTGAGATCTCTTCCAACCCTGATATTCTATGAGTCTATAGGCACAAAGACGGAACGCGAATGCCCAGAGTCACACAGCAGGTGAGTGGCAGAGTGAAGAATAAAACCAGTCTCTCCTGAATCCCAGTTCAATGCCCCTAGTTATTAGACCACAATACTGCTTAACGATCTGGTCCAATGTCTCCCTGTGAATTTGAGAAATGCCTTACAGAGAGACATGGGGCCAAAATGCTTCCCTGATTTACAGCAGTGCAATTCCAGATTAACTCATCTGAAGTCAGTGTGACTGCTCCAGATTTAACTGATGACAGAATCTGTCCAGTTTTCCAGTGAATACACAATGTTGCTAGAACGCATAAATGTTCAGAAGCAGAAGATGACTAATTAACTCTGTGCACAGCCTCTTTGCAAAATAGGCTTCTTTGGGAATAAATCATCTTGACATACAACAACAGCGAAAGAAGCCTGTATCCCAGCAGCACAAACAACCCCGCAGGGCTGGGAGACGCTGGAATTCACGGTCTTTCCAGGAGCGCTTTCCTCCGAACATGAGAGCAAGATCTCAGGCTGGGAGGAAATTCTACTGAACTAGAAACCTGATTTGGAAAACTCCATTTGGATGTTATAATGTTACCGAGAAAAACCCCCAGCCATTTTGCTCAGCCCAGAAATCTGAAAGCTGTAAGAATCCCTGCTCAGCATAGACAAAGTCTGAGATGTCTTTGCATATAGAAGGGGTGCCGCATCAGACAAACAGGAAGGGGAAAGTTGCTGGGAGAAAGGAACGCCAGGATTCCAGTCTCAGCTGCCACTTCTGTGCCATATAGGACAGGGTAGGGCACAACTTTGATGTGCCTCAGTTTCCCCCACGTGTAAAATGAAGATAATGATCTTGTACTTTGCAGAGGTGTTGCAAGAATTTCATTGCAGTGGTTAATGTGCCCCACCCTGGGAGGGGCAGAGCATTTTTATCTCCCTGTAAAGCTAACGGGAGCTGAGAACACACATCCCCTTGCAGATTTGGGAGTAGATCCACCAACCGGTGGCAATTGTCATGACCAGCTGAGGAGCTGCCCCTGGGACTTGACATTTGCGAAGTGCTTTTGAGGGTTTAAAGTGCTACATGAATGCCAAAGGAATTCAGTTTTCTAGTAGACTGAAATATAAATGCAGGGGTAAATTTTCATACCAGGGGTCCTAAAATCAGTCCCCTAAAGCCAGGTTTAGGCACCTACATAAAAACGACCTGATTTTCGAGGTCTGACTTCAAGCTCCCATTGAAATCAGTGATTGGTGTCATGCAGAGTGAGCTATAACAATACGTCCCTCTTGCATTTTTAAAAGGCCCGCCTAAGAAAATCTGCCTTAGATTGTAAGTATTTTTGGACCGGAAGCATCTTTTTGTTCTATATTTGTACAGAGCCTAGCACACTGGGTGTGCTATTGGAACACAAGGTATTATTTTATTATTAATAATGGAATGCCATCAAACGATGAATAAAGCAAATATACAAAAGGCATCAAACCAAGAAAAGAGATTTTCAAGTCTTTTTTTTCCCCGCCATGAGCCTAAAAATATTAGGACTGAGGCCTGGTCTACACTGGGGGCGGGGATCGATCTAAGATACACAACTTCAGCTACGAGAAGAGCGTAGCTAAAGTCGACGTATCTTAGATCGACTTAGAATCACTTACTTCACATCCTCGTGGCGCGGGATCGACGGCCGCGGCTCCCCCGTCGACTTTGCTTCGGCCTCTCGCCGAGCTGCAGTTCAGCAGTCGACGGCAGAACGATCGGGGATCAATTTATCGCGTCTACACTACACACGATAAATCGATCCCCGATAGATCGATCGCTACCCGCTGATCCGGCGGGTAGTGTAGACGTACCTTGATTCTTCTCTCACTTAAACAAGTGTAAGTGACTTCATTGAAGTCAAAGGAGTTACAAAGGTTTCAAAAGAGAACTAGACCTAATGCTCCGTGGTAGGATGCACCCCACTTGATGTCTGATGCAAAAACGACACCACAGACATAGCTGGAAGTAGAAGCAACCAACTGGCCTTCTGGATGACGTCACTTCCTGTCCTTTGCCTCAGTTTCCCCAAATGTAAAAAGAGGATAATGATACTGCCCTCCTTTGTAAAGTGCTTTGTGATCTATACGCTTGGAAGGATTAAGTTTTTTATCAGTAAATGTCAGTAAAAGTTGACTTCACTGTACACACGCCGACTAACAAAACAATATTTTGATTGATAACCATCAGAATTCACAGATAGGCAAAGGAAGAAAAATGCTACTTGAGAACTTACTAGAGTTTGATTTAAGGATATTTACGTTGCATATTTAACCATGATAAAGTTTTCGCTTTTTGAATCTCAATGTCATTAAAAAAATGATTGTGCCCCGCCCACTCTCTGACCTCCACACAACTTCCTGCAATTCCTAAAATGTAAATAAATAAAAAATATGCTTAAAATCCATAATTTTGTGCAACTGAAAATTTAAACTGAGAAACAGTTTAAAAATTCCAAAAAGTAAACATTGATATCGGTCAAATTTATATAAAAAATAGAAACCAGAGTTTGCCAAGCCTAGCTATAGAAAAGCCAGGTATTATCAGTATTATTATGAGGCAAACCGACATTTTTGATCGTTTAGCACCACGCCCTGCTAGCCTGACATCCTCGCTTGTGATAGTGCCGATGACAAAAGGTGGGTAAAGGTTGACCCTCTGCAAAATGATTGGACAATTCATGTTGGAAAGAAGGGGTCTACATTGCGTTCTTCGCTCACGCAAATGTTCCACTGCTGGGCCAAATCCAACTCCTGCTGGTGACTCACTTTACCTCAACAAGATTACTCAAGATTACTCAAAATGAGCAAGCTTTGGCCCTAACTTCAGGACAATATTGCCTGAGTGAGGACTCAGTATGCACTGTGTGACCTTTCCATGCATTAGTGTCTCACGTAGGGTGACCAGATGTCCCGATTTTATAGGGATATCAGGAAAAACTTTTTCACTAGGAGAGTGGTGAAGTACTGGAATGGATTACCTAGGGAGGTGGTGGAATCTCCTTCCTTAGAGGTTTTTAAGGTCAGGCTTGACAAAGCCCTGGCTGGGATGATTTAGTTGGTGTTGGTCCTGCTTTGAGCAGGGGGTTGGACTAGATGATCTCCTGAGGTCCCTTCCAACCCTGATAGTCTGTGATTCTATGAATGTGAACTTTCAAGCAGGACAGTGACATGATTTAGTTGGGGATTGGTCCTGCACTGAGCAGGGGGTTGGACTAGATGACCTCTTGAGGTCCCTTCCAACCCTGATCTTCTATGATTCTATGATTCTATGATATTTGGGGCTTTGTCTTATATAGGTGTCTATTACCCCTTACCGCCGTCCCGATTTTTCACACTTGCTGTCTGGTCACCCTAGTTTCACGCCGCCAGTTGCTTTACATTTTGATACTCTTCGTAACGATCCAGTGAATGAACATTATTTGGGGGCAACATGCATATTTAGACATTCCACTGAAGAGTCATTTATTCATTAAAATAAAAATGAACATTTTATACTTTTTAATTCAAACTTTTCACACTGTGGTCCTGCTGGCATAACTTGGCATTGCTCCACTGGAGTAAATGGGGCCAGATTCCCACCTGGTGTAAAAATGGATGCAGCTCTATTGAAATCAATAGATACATGCCAATTTACACTTGCCGAAAGTGTACCCCTTGCTGTTATGGGAAGGTACCTATTAATCTAAGACACTTTGGGTCTGATTCTCCTCTCCCTTGTGCAGCTTTTACATCCGTATAGATCCATTGACGTCAGTAGACTCCCTGCTTATGTTGATATCAATGAGAGGAGGATCGAAGTCTTGATATCGTCCATAAAGCCAATGCATGTTGGAATGGACAATGCATGTTGGAATGGAATCCATGTTGCTATGGCAATGTCTGGACAGATCACATGGGAGCTGATGTCATTATCTTTGTCGTAGATAACGTTACATTTTTAAATGTAACCTCCAGATATGCAAGCAGCCAAGCGCTTTCTAAACTCTACAATCCCGAGATTACAGCACCCCCTTGCTACAACTCAGCCTTATCCCTGCCATTGGAGGTTTAATTAAATGATTAATTTCCTAATTTCTTACCTGAATGAGCTTCAGGTGCTAATGACTCACACAACTGGCAATAAGTGGCAACAGGAATGCTGGGGGAACACACATTGTGCAAGCATCAGGTTTTCTGACTGCAATAAAAAAAATCAGTTTTAATTCAGATTCTTTCAAGTTCTCAGGCAAAGGAAACCAGTTCTGGAAAGTTATCAACAGAAAACAAGCTATGATCCGATGATGATGCCCCTAAGCCTCTAATTTTGGATTCATTATCTCTGCTGGCTGCTCATGCACCCAACTCTGCAAAAATCTAGCTCGAGACGGGATCTGAACTGCCTGCTTTCCTTATGCAGAGCAGTATCTTACTTTGCCAGCAGGCCCATTGAAGTCAACGGAACTAACTGCATCGCGAAGTACCATTCAAGACGGACACGGTTGGCAGAGTCTGGTTTATGAGTAAATCCACTGGCCAAGATTTTCAAAAGTTTCTAGTGATTTTCGGGGGCTTGCCCGATTTGCGATCCCTTCCAGGGGACTGATTTTCAGAAACGGCTCGCTGAGAATTGGAGCCCCCTTAAACTGGCTCAAGTCATGCACCCAAAATCCAAAGTGACCAAAATCAAACAGAAACTCATGAAAATCTTGACCGGTGCGGTAAGCGCCAACAGATCTTTTACCTGAGTGAGGTTGTGCAACATCGGACCTAAAACCAGAATGTTGTGAATTCCACCAGCAAATGTCACTACTGGGCACTGATGACTGGAAACCCCCCGTTGAACGTCGTAATTTTGCAGCTCAGCAGGTGAAAAACAAGCACAATAAAAACACAGCCTCACTCCCTTACTTTTAGAATTGACCCTGACTGAGAAGTCCAGTAGCGTTGACTAGGAAATGCTACCCTTTTTATAGGTTTTTTTTAAAAAAACATGCCGATAGAATTTAATAGATAATTCCATCCCTCCTGTATAATCCCATAAATTGGCTCAGACCGTAGACGTCTCATTATGTACCAAATTCCATAGACCGTATCCTCAGCTGGTGTAGCTCCAGTAACTTCAAGGCTGCAGTGTCTTTCTGACCCTATAGAATTTGAGTAATTTCTATAGACCCCTATTGATTTCATTCCAGTTCAAATCTATAATGCTTTTCCTTAGGGGGCAGTCCCATATGATAATACTCCCTAATATAGTATAGATTTTTTTTTTTGACTGAACATCATCTGCAGCCTCATTACACAATTCTGCAATGAAGTCTCTCTTGAAATGTGGGCTACATTGATTTGTTTTTTTGGTGCAAAGATTAGTTGGATTCATCTTCGAAAGCTATTTCAACAGTGATTCACAGCTCTGCTTGCCGTAGCTATAAAAATATGAATTAAAGCTAAAAAAGCTTATGGCTAAGACTTTCAAAGTTGCCTAGAGGATTTGCTCACCCAACTCCCAGTAAACTGATCAAGAGTTGGACATCTAAATTCCCAAGGAGATTTGAAAATCAATCTCTCACACACACACACCACTGCTGTAATAGCTGAAACTGGCATTACTGATGTCTTTAGGTATGCAGATTTCTAAGCAGCTTGTGTATCATAATTAATAAATGGAGATATCCTATCTCCTAGAACTGGAAGGGACCTTGAAAGGTCATTGAGTCTAGCCCCCTGCCTTCACTAGCAGGACCAAGTACTGTTTTTACCCCAGATCCTTAAGTGGCCCCTTCAAGGATTGAACTCACAACCCTGGATTTAGCAGGCCAATGCTCAAACCACTGAGCTATCCCTCCCCCCTTCATGTCCTCTGTGATAAGACCTTGCAGCCCCTTTGCAATGTAAGAACCATCCCCCGAGCCCTGCAAAGACTTGAGCGTGGAAGTAACTTTACCAGTTAAAGTCAATTGTTAATAGAGCAGCTGGTATGGTCTTTTACAGATGCTAGCTCTGTGATAGTGGATGATCCAGCGACTAGTTCTGACACACCTGAGTAGCCTCTTCATGCCAAATCTCATGAGTCACTGTTTCAGAATCAGGCCTACAATCTCATTTAATTAAAAAAACAACAACCCTCCTGTGCAAGGACAAGTAAGTGCACTCCGTTACTTTTTTGCCCACAAACAATGCATTTTTCAAAGCCAGGCTGCTACCTAGGCGTGTTTGACAAGACAAGTTGCTGCAAGGTACGTCAAGCCCATGAATGCAGCGGATCGTCTCTGCATCCCATGCCAAGTGCTCCAAGCAGATAAAAGAAGCGGCGCCCCGCTCTCACATCAGAGGGGTTCCATCTCCTTCGCTCTCTGCTCTTCTCCCGCAGCACAGCTTCTATTCCCGCACTTTGCTCTCCACTCTTTTCGTTTTCAATTGAACGAGCCACCATGAGTCGAATCTCCATGAGAAAATCAACAAGTGGGGGTGGAAGCAAGACCTTCAGCTCAGGTTCTGCTGGCTTAGGCGGAGGTTTTGGTGGTGGTGGTGGTGGCGGCAGAAGCAGCTTCAGCTCGGTCTCTGTCTCTCGAGTTGGAGGAGGAAGAGCTGGTGGCTTTGGAGGTGGTGGCGGTGGTGGTTTTGGCAGCAGAAGCCTATACAGCCTAGGTGGAAATAAAAGAATTTCCTACAGTACCGGCGGCGGAGGTCTCCGGAGTGGATTTGGTGGTGGTGGAGGATACGGTTTTGGTGGAGGATCAGGCATTGGCTTTGGTTACGGTGGTGGAGCAGGTGGTGGGTTTGCTCTCGGTGGAGGTGGCGGGTATGGGTTAGGTGGTGCTGGCGGTGGCTATGGGTTGGGTGGCCCTGGGTTCGGTGGAAGGGGTGGCCCTGGGTTTCCCGTTTGTCCACCTGGCGGCATCCACGAAGTGACCGTCAACCAGAGCCTCTTGGCGCCGCTCCACCTGGATATCGACCCGGAGGTCCAGAAAGTGAAAGTGCAGGAGAGAGAACAGATCAAGACCCTCAACAACAAATTTGCCTCCTTCATCGACAAGGTGAGCACCTGTCCTGAACCCACAGGCTGCAAAGTATCTTCTCTGGATAGTTCAGTGTCTTCAAGAAAAAAAATTGAATGCTATCCTTTTCCATGAGCATGTGTTGTCTGGGCAATTTCTGTATTCACCATGGTTTATCCACAGGCAGTGGATTATTAGTATTAGGAGAAATCGCTGATTAAAAACCAGGAATTTTTCTTAAATCTCCTTGTCACAGAGATGCGCTGGGGGGGGACAATAAACTGTTTTTTTAAATCCTTCTCAAGCTTTCACTTGATAATAAACCCTCAGCTAGTGTAATGCGGTGGAGTGACGTTGATTTAAAGTAGTTGTGAATCTGGAGCCAGACTTTCAAAGATATTTAGGCACCTAAAGATAGGCACCTAGTGCGCTTTACAAAAGTGCCTACCCTGCTTAAGTTCTTTTGAAAATCCTGCCTGCATCTTTGGGTTCCTAAATGCCATTGAAAATCTGGCACCTGGTCCCAAAATTCCTATATGAAAAGTATCTGTCACTCTCTCCCTACCCCCATCTCGCTCTCTCTGCCCTGAACTGAACAATCAACCTTTTTCTCATCAGTGGTTTTGTGGATTGTTTGAATGGGTTTAAGCACCTGCCTGTGGGTTCTGTTTTTTCCCCAGGTCCGATTCTTGGAGCAACAGAACAAAGTATTGGAGACCAAATGGACTCTACTGCAGGAACAGGGTCAGACGACTGTCAAACGGAGCCTGGAGCCTCTTTTTGACGCCTACATTAATAACCTCAGGAGGCAGCTAGATAACCTTTTGGGGGAGAGAGGAAGGCTGGATTCAGAACTGAGGAACATGCAAGACATGGTGGAGGATTTCAAGAATAAGTAAGAAAGTCTGCATTAAAATCTAGGCTACTGGTATGCATGAAAAACCAAGCCAGGCATTTCATACTGTATTGAGCATCAAAATGCCTTACATGGGCATCACGTGGCATTTGCTACTCTCAAAACAGATGCATGCACTGAACTAGATTCTGATCTTGGAGCAGCTGGCTCTAACTCCACTGAAGCCAATGGAGTTCTTCTAGCGTAACTGAGATCAGAATTTGACCCACTGATTTGTTAAAAATAAAACAGCCAAGGATTTTAAAATTAGTATAGTGGATGTGCACAAATTTCAAATGCACCAAAGTGACTTAGGAGCTTAAGTCCCATTTTCAAAAAGTGACCTAGCACTTAGAACTAAGACCCATTGCCTTTTGATTTTCAAAAGTGACAGTTACTTAGGTGCCTAAATCCTAGTGGCTTTCAGTGGGACTTAGGCACTTTTGAACATTTTACCCCATATCTAAAACGCCTTCTCTCCATCCCTCATATTTACAAGACACTCTTAATCCTTGCATCCAATAAAGCATTAAGTAGCAAGACTAGCAAAGTGCAGATCTGAGAAAATTACACTTGAAGATCAGAAAAGTTTAGATAGATAGATAGATAGATAGATAGATAGATAGATGTGTTTTTAGGAATCCGCACATAATATTGGCATGGTGGCATGGCATGGATTGGCTTCTACTATTCGTTTGTGTTTCTTGTATTTGTATCTTCCATTGGCTTTTTTAATGGTCAAATATAATACATAGTCTGTTTTGCTCATTATACTATGGTTTCTGGAGGATGGAAATACTGCATGGGAAACAGACCGTGTCTTATTTCAAATCCCTCTTCATTGCCTCTTTCATCTCATTCCCATGCCAAAATCAGGTACAGAGTTGGCAACAGCCTTTTGGAGACATCCAGGTCACCTTTGCCGCAGCCCGGTCAAGATAATGCTTCCTTTCTCCTATCTTGCCATGACCCACCCTGCCTCTTTGATTTAGCCCTAAGCCATGTTGTTTCACAGAAGCATATTTTTAGCATAACGAAGTGCTTTTGCAAAACTCCAGCTAAATGGTACAGTTAGTTAGACAGACTGATTTATGATGTATTTACAGGCATTTCCATGGCAGTTGCATCTAAAACAATTAGTGACACTTGATAATGGGCCCCGATCCTGCAAAGATTTTGTCCACATGCTTAACTTGATGCCTGGTGGGTCGCTCCATTGGTTTCAGCTGGGACTACGAAGAATGCAGAAAGTTAACCATGTGGGTAATTCTGTGCAGGTTTTGGGTGAGTAACCAGCCAGTAGCTACCCTTACATCTGGGGCTAGATTTTAAGCAAGTGTGTCAGTTCTGGACCCGGTACTATTTTTCAAATGTGGACCCCCTTCTTTCAGCAAGCCACAGCTAAAGGAAATGGATGGTGCTTATACGGCCCCAGGTTACGCAGCATCTGAGCAGCTCGCAGTTGTGAACGTATTTATCTTAACACCCCCTCGAAGGGGGGCAGTGCTAGTACCCCTTGTTAAAGAGAGGGAATGGAGGGTAACATTTTCCAGAGCTCCCAAGGGATTTAGGAGCTTAAGTCACTTTAAAACGTCTGACTCCATCAAAGTCATAGCAGAGCAAGGATTTGAACTTAGGTTTCCGTCTTCATGTACTCACACCTGACACTGGACCATTTCCCTCTGAGGCCGTTGTAGGCGAAATGCTACAGTGATGTGGATTCTGCTCCCACCAGACCTGATACCACTAGCTAAGCTTGGAGACACAGTGGCGAGATTTTCATAGGCACAGGTTGGATCTAGGCACCCAATACCCATTGATTTTCAGTGGGAGTTGGGCTCCTAACTGCTCTGGATTTAAAATCCTTCCCCTCCCCTCCATGGCCCCTATCATTTGGAATAGGAGTGGCTTGCATCATAGAAATGTGGGACTGGAAGGGACCTTGAGAGAGCTTCTAGTCCAGTCCAGTCCCCTGCACTCAAGGAAGGGTCTGTGCCTTCTCTGCTAGTCACTCAAGCGGACGGGTCCTGATCTAGCCCTCTCTCTCCTCTCTCCCAACAGATATGAAGATGAAATCAACCGGCGCACAGCTGCAGAGAACGACTTTGTGGTGCTCAAGAAGGTGAGTAGCCCAGCGTCACTCATGGCCTTGAGTCCAAGGGGTGTGTGGTACCTGCAGAGTCCAGCCAACGTCAGTGGGAGCTGTGGACTCCCCCAGCTCCTGCTCGATGGGGGCCTGTCTGAGAATTACAGCTCAACCTGGCATTGGAATGTTTAGCAATACATTGTGGGCGAGGTGCTCAGCTGGAGTAACTGGGTATGGCGTCATTCACCTTGGAAATGAAACCCCCTCAGGGCCGAGAAGAAGAAGGCCTCTTCCATGCTGGTTGCATGCTTGTTACATGGAAAACAGTGGCCGGTGGCTATGCCTAGTGGTAAATCTAGTAGCCCCACCCTTACCTTCTTGCACCCTAAACCTTTGCCACCCCCAAATCCAGGGTCGCCGGGGCTGAGAAGGGCTGGCACAAGGCACTTGGCACCAGCTGCCCAGGAACTGCTGTAGGAACTGCAGTCAGAACTACCAGGATGCCCCTTCCCAGGCTGAGAGCTGGCTGCCCTGTCCCAGTAACTCTCCTTGCTCGCCTTCCTCTCCCTCTGCCCCCTGCCCCACCCCAATCATCACCCCGCACCGATTGGAACAACACTGCCCCTCCCGCACCAAGGGGCACTACCTCAGTTCTGCTCACCTAGGACCATCCATGGCCACAGAAGAAGGGCCCGGCCTTGCCCTTTAATGACACATTTTAAAAGACCTTGTACATCACGATAGAGCGACCGCTTAGACAATAACACTCTGCTAAGGCTGATGACAGCGGACGGGTGGTTTTTTTGCAGTTGTCACCAGGGCCTTTTGGCTGACACCGTAGCTCATCAGGATGTCCATGACTTTTGTCTTCTTTCCTTTAGGATGTGGACGGCTCCTACATGAACAAGGTCGAGTTGCAGGCCAAAGCAGATGCGCTGGCCGATGAAATTAATTTCCTGAGAGCTCTGTATGAAGCGGTAAGCAGCTGTCCCCCACTGTTTTAGAAACGTAGCGAGTTCCCCATCCTACTGCACCAGGCACTGATGACTGGGGATGTGTCAATTGACGGTATTTGTATGGTCCCCTTTAACATGGTACCCGAGCACCTCATAATTGTCAGTGTATTTATCCTCCCAACACCCCTGTAAAGTAGGGAAGTACTATTATCCTCATTTGACAGATGGAAAACTCAGGCACAGAGACACTAAAGCATTTGCCCAACATCGCATAGAGAAGAGAATTAAACCCAGGTGTCCTAGGTTAGCGCTTTAACCATTGCACCATACTTCCTCTGATAAGCAAGCACTAGTGTGCACTACTGTAACAAACCCCTCCTCATCCATCAGCAGCAGGCTTTGAATTCTGAACCTGCCGCACAAATGGCTACTAGTCAAACGACAGGACTGGCTTCTCTCTTGATCCCAGTGGTTGATGACTCAGCAGCAGATAGATCACGGAGAGGCACGGAGAAAAATCAAATAAGAGAAGGGACTGTCTATCCCATACCGTTGGAGCTGGTCAGAACTTTTCAACCAAATTTTTTTTTGAGTTTTCACCAAAAATGAGATTTTTTTTTTCTGGTGGGAAAATGTCATTTTTGACAACAATTTTCAATGGTAAAATCCCCAAACATTTTTGTTGGCTTCATTTTGCTTTTCGGGTTGGGTTTTTGAAAATTCCCAAAAAGGAATGTTGAGTTTTTATTCAAATTAAATCAAAATGAAAAAAAAAAAAAAAAACCCCAAACCCTTGGTTTTATTACATGTTGAAATTTTCCACACCAAAACAAATCAAAACATTTTGAATGAAAAATGGTTGCTCAACGTTTTTCTTGGAGGAAAAAAAGCCAGGTTTATGACCAGGTCTATTATTACTTATTAGCTGTATTACGGTAGCATCTAGGAGCCACAGTCACGGACCATGACCCCACTGTGCTAGGGGCTGTACAAATGCAGAACAAAAAAGTCCCTGCCCCAAAGAGCTTGCAATTTAAGTATAAGACAAGAGGGGAAAGGCAGATACTGACAGACAGACATGGGAGCCCAAGGAAACAGAGAGACACAAGTGGTCAGGAGGACGGGCAGGGATCTCAGGACACCAGCTGCCTCACGGGTGTCAGCTCTACATACAATGCAAATGACCCAGGCTTTGTGTATCTTGTAGGAACTGAGCCAGATGCAGCAGCAGGTCTCCGACACCTCCGTCGTCCTGTCTATGGACAACAACCGAAGCCTGGACCTGGACAGTATCATCCGGGAGGTCAAAGCACAGTACGAGGAGATTGCCAACAGGAGCAGAGCTGAGGCAGAGTCTTGGTACCAGACTAAGGTGAGTAACCAGGATCACGAGTGGGACTGAAGGCCAATAATGTTCTTGGCTTTTTTTATTCCTCTTATCTGCTGCTTGCATTCAGTTCCTCACACTGCACCAATGAGAGCTTTATCCTTGACTTAGACGGGTACAGGATCACATTTTAGACTGATCAAGTTCTCCAGAAGTTGGGCGTAGATGACAGGGGATGGATCACTTGATGATTGCCTGTTCTGTTCATTCCCTCTCAAGTACCTGCCACTGGCCACTGTCAGAAGACAGGACACTGGGCTAGATGGACCCATGGTCTGACCCAATACGGCTGTTCTTAAGTTACACCAGGAATGAATTTGGCTCATTGCACACAGTAATAACAATAGTAAACTATGCCACAGAGATTTTCATCATTCATTCTCAAAGCGCTTAACAGTGGTGGATAAGTATCATTTTAAATATGGGGAAACTGAGGCCGGGGCCGTTTAAGTGACTTGACACTGGTTGCCCAAAGAGTCGGTGACAGAGCCAACATTAGAAGCCAGGTCTTGTGACTCCCACATTACTGTTTTAACCACTAGGCCACACTGTCTATAGTCCTTGGGGTGTGAGGCCGTGCATGCTTTCTTTATTGTAGTCATTACGAGTGTGTCTTTGCTCTATCCGCAACATTAAGAATAAGTGGAAACACATTTGAATTCCAAGTACTGTGATTACTAATGCTAGACAGACACACAAGGCCCAGCCTTTCTCCTGCTAGTGTCCGGTGGCTTCTGCAGTACAAGACATAGGGCTCCCAATCTATTTAAATGGATACTATCCAATTCCTCAACGCTGCAGTAAGTAATGGGTCGTGTTCTCCCTCCCCCTCCCCCTTATGTCTGACTATTTAGTTTGAGGAGCTGCAGATCTCCGTCGGGCGGCACGGTGATGACCTGCGCAACACAAAGGTCGAAATTTCCGAGATCAACCGGATGATCCACAGGCTGCGGAATGAAATCGACAACGTGAAGAAGCAGGTAGGGTGGAGCCCCTCGTTACCTGGGGCAGGCTAGTGGTTGGGCGTGAGGCACAGGCGGGAGCTCGTGCACTGAGTATCGGTTCGGCTGATGGGTTCGGAGCAGGGAGGTGGTTGAGGGGCTTCTCCCTTTGTAAGAAACGGTGATGCCAGCCTGACGGAAGCTTGCACGAGACACCGTGCATTGCACACCAAGCACTCACACTTGCAAGGCCTCCGTTACCATGGTATCTCATGTCTCTCCTGAATCGCTAGCCACTGGCCCCTCCTTTTACTCAACTCTTCTAACTCTCAGTGGTAACTTTCTGGTGGCCAACGAAGCAGTTCTAGGCTTGTGCTCTGACCACTGGGCCATCCTTCCTCTCTCTTCCTCTATTAAAAACAGTGAAGCAGCTCGAGTTACACCAGCTGAGGATCTGGCCATATCATTGCCAGAGGGACTCTACCCAAGACACAATACACACCACCGATAAGCTTGAGAACCACTGATTTAGTTGGGGATTGGTCCTGCTTTGAGCAGGGGGTTGGACTAGATACCTCCTGAGGTCCCTTCCAACCCTGATCTTCTATCATTCTGTGATATTGAGAAAATATCTGTTTGCCCCTTACTTACGCTAATGTGATTCACATCAATGGAGGGGCTGCTGATTTACACTACTGTCAATGAAAGGAGTCCCATGCCCATTCCAGTCAGTGAAATTACTCCTGGTTTACAATACTGTAAGCAAAAGAGGAATGACACCCATTGGCTTCAGGGGAGTTACTCCCAATTTACACTGGAGCATGCAAAAGAGAATCATACCCATTGAGTGACTCCTGAGTTGCATCTGTGCAGGAGAAAGAGAATCATATCCATTCACGTCAGTGCAGTGACGCCTGACTTACACTGATGCATGAGAAAGAGAATCGTATCGATTGACTTCAATGGAGTGACTCCTGCTTTGCACAAAGGGGATTCATGCTAATTATTTCAGTGATCTGTTTATGACTCCAGGTTTACATGGGCTTACCTGCCCAGAGTGAGCTTTCACTCCCACATTTGGTTACTCCATTAAATAATAATCACACTTCAACGTTCCCGGTTTGCAGTGCGCCAGCCTGCAAGCGGCCATTGCCGAGGCCGAGGAGCGCGGCGAAATGGCCCTCAAGGACGCCCGAGCGAAACTGGCTGAGCTGGAGGATGCCCTGCAGAAGGCCAAGGCAGACTTGGCGCGCCAGCTGCGGGAGTACCAGGAGCTGATGAACGTCAAGCTGGCGCTGGATATCGAGATCGCCACCTACAGGAAGCTGCTGGAAGGAGAGGAGAGCAGGTGGGTGCACGACGCAATGCTACTGCAGCCCTGAGGCAAGCGAGCAGCCGCATTGCTCCCCTGAGGGCAGGATGCGAGATTGGAACCCTAAGCGGTATAATTCAGGGTATGTCTACCCAGCAACGCCGAGGTGTGACTGCAGAACCTGCGCTAGCTCTGATCGAGCTCACTTGCCAAAAATAAGCCGCAACACCTGGGCAGTGACTGGGCTCCACCTTTGAGTTCACACTGCTATTTTTAATAAGCTGGGTTGATCAAAGCTGCCTTGGGTATGCCTATCTACACCTGCGGCAATGACCCCTCCCGATTGCAGTGTAGACATACATGCAACGAGGGCCGGAACAACAGCTACCTTGTCGTGTGAGCAAATAAGGTGCCTTCCTTCATGTTTGCACAGCTCCTAGCACATTGCGAGTGACACCGGAAATGTGTCCCAGTAATGAGAAGACGATAAAAAAGAAGGTAAAATGCTGCTGTAATTGGAGCAGAGATGGGCTAAGGAGCTGCAAATGCAATCCCATGACCATGAGTACTATGAGCTAGATTAGATGGAGACTGATGTGTGATGTTTGACTGACATTCAGAGTTTAAAGATGGGAATCAGTTGCAGTGGGGGGTTTAGGTTGGCTATTAGGAAAAACTTTTTCACTAGGAGGGTGGTGAAGCACTGGAATGGGTTACCTAGGGAGGTGGTGGAATCTCCTTCCTTAGAGGTTTTTAAGGCCCGGCTTGACAAAGCCCTGGCTGGGATGATTTCGTTGGGGTTGGTCCTGCTTTGAGCAGGGGGTTGGACTAGATACCTCCTGAGGTCCCTTCCAACCCTGATATTCTATGATTCTATGAATCCTAGTGCTGGAAACATTCATAAGGCTGAAAATCTAGCAGACAAAATTATGTGTGTGAGGCAGGCTGATGACTGTTCCCTCCTTTTCCATTGTTTTCATCAGCATTCTACATTTTTTACCTAAACATTTCATCTGGGCTTTGAGCAAATTTCAATTGGCTCCATAGCTGGCTGGAAAATGGGAGGGAGAAAATGCACCAACATTCAGAAAACTTCCAATCTCCCCCTTCCCATTTTCCCATGGCCTTAAAAAAAGTTTTCCATGAAATTTCCAATCCTGAAAAATACCGGTCGGCTCTAATAGGCAATGGAGCTGGAATTTTCAAAGGGAGTCGGTAAGGCCCTTTTGAAAATTCCAGGCTATGATCCTAAATCAATTCAGACTCGAAATAAGGTGCAACTTACCTAGGGCCAGGGTGGATTCTCCGCCACTGTAGGTCTTTAAGTCAAGACTGGGGGACTTTCTAAAAGATATGTGCTGGCTCAACCAGGAGTTATGGATGCAGGAATCCCCAGAGGAGGTTCTCAGGCATGGACTATCAGAATAGATGAGCACAACGGTCCCTTCTGGCCTTAATGTCTGCAAATCTATCTGTATTGGTCATTGGTTGTCTATGAACTGAGGGTGTCACTTACATCCTTTCCTTCCTGTCTCTCTCTTTCCTAACAGGCTGGCAGGAGAGGGAGTTGGACCCGTGAGCATCTGTAAGTGACTCGACCTCTGACCTATCATTGGCTTTTCCAACTGAAGCTGATGTCTGGGTTTGGCTTCCCTCTGGAAACCACAGAGATCTCACTTGTTGTGCTTGTCGTTTTGCAGCGGTGGTCAGTTCCTCGACTGGATACAGTGGCGGAGGCAGCCTGGGAGGAGGATATGGAGGTGGGCTTTCCCTGGGAGGTGGCGGAGGAGGTGGCGGCTACAGTCTCGGCATGGGAGGCGGGAGCGGATTCGGCCTTGGCGGCGGCGGCGGCGGCGGCGGTGGATATGGCTACGGAAGCGGGATGAGCATTGGAGGTGGCAGCGGTTTCAGCTCTGGAAGTGGAAGAGGCCTGAGTGGAAGTCTGAGCTCCGGAGGGAGGAGCGGCTCCAGCGTGAAAATCGTATCCAAGACCACGACCAGCAAAAAATCCATCAGATAAAGAAGAGGCCCCCAGCGATCCCCGCATGAATGAAAACACGTTTCCTACCTACTGAAAGCAAGTGCAGCCCTTAGAAATCCATTGTGTAAATAGCTGAGCTAATCCCCACACTCAAGTCCTTTCACCTTTTCCCCGTGGATTGGGTACAGCCAGGATCTTACCATGGAAATTAGGAATGTTGTAGGCCAAAGCATTGCTTGCAATCTGTTTCACCTGTGGGGTTCTGACCAGCACAGAGGCCAGACCGTATTCCTGATTCGGCACGTGCTTTAATGTTCATTCCCATTGGAATCGTGAACTTAAAGATAAGCTGAAGCACTTTGCTGAATCGGGACCCGTCTGATCACCACGGCCAGTTAAATCCATCGCTTACAGCTGATGGGAAGGGGATTTCCATTTACATGCTGTGCGAACGTGCCTAGATATATGTTGCCTGAAATCCCTTCCCTGTTTGGGCATGTTCATTTAATTCACAGTAGAAAAGAAAATTATAGCAGCAGCCTCACAAAATTACAAATCCATCTGTTCTAGCCAAAGAAAATAGTTCCACGACACTATAATAAGGTAAGATCTGTGCCCCAACATGTGTTCTAAGCTGCGGGTGTCTTCCTGGAAACTAAAAAATATCTTCAGCGCCATCTTTTTTGTGAGTGATCCGGTGGAAAAGGTGATTGCTTTTTTGATGTATAAACTCCAGCACTGATTTCTAATTCTTTGTCCTCATGGCTACAGCCCCCTGACTTTCGGGAGTATGGTACTGTATGTCCAATAAACAGCATCTGTCATTTTTAAACTGTCGTTTACTGTTTTTTCCTCCCCAAAATATTATGAGGTGTATTATCATAGCACCAAGAGGACCCCAATGGAGAGCAGCTCTAGGCCAGGGGCAGCTCTTCAGAAGTTAATATGTGGCTCCTTGTATAGGCACCGACTCCGGGGCTGGGGCTACAGGCGCCAATTTTCCACTGTGCCGGGGGGTGCTCCCTGCTCAACCCCTGGCTTTGCCACAGGCCCTGCCCCCACTCCACCCCTTCCTGCCCCCTCCCCTGAGCCTGCTGTGCCCTCGCTCTTCCCCCGCTCTCCCCCCAGAACCTCCTGCACGCCACAAAACAGCTGATTGGGAGGGGCAGGAAGGGAGCGGGAGGGGCCGATTGGTGGGGCTGCCGGTGGGTGGGAGGCACTGGGAGCGGGGTGGGGGAGCTGATGGGGGCCTGCTGACATATTACTGTGGCTCTTTGGCAATGTACATTGGTAAATTCTGGCTCCTTCTCAGGCTCAGGTTGGCCACCCCAGCACTAGGCGCTCTTTAAACACTGAGCAAGAGACAGTCCCTGCCTTGGGGAGCTTACAGAGTATGTCTACACTGCAGCTGAGAGATGTAATTCCCCGCTCAGTTGGAACTTTGGACAAGCTAGTGCCCTACAAATAGCAACATGGCCGCAGCAGCGGGGACAACCGTGCAGGATAGCCACACAAGTACAACCCTGTCCGAGATCCTTGGTCTATGCTCAGGTGGCTAACCCCAGCTGTTGCCCGTGCTGCTGTGTCTATGCAGAAATTTTTAGTATACGAGCATGCAACATCTACCCAAGCTGGGAATTACACTTCTTAGATATAGCCACAGTGTCAAGAGATGAAAGGTCGGAGAAAGGAAGAATTATTGCGCCCATTTTACAGATGAGGGCCTGAGGCACAGAGAGATTACGTGAGCTGCCCAAGATGTCTCGCAAAACTGGTGGGAGAACTAAGTATGGAACAAATTGGAGAGAGTCCAGCGGAGGGCAGCGAAAATGATTGGGGGGGCTGGGGCACATGACTTACGAGGAGAAGCTGAGGGAACTGGGGTTATTTAGTCTGCAGAAGAGAAGAGTGAGGGGGGATTTGATAGCAGTCTTCAGCTACCTGAAGGAGGGTTCCAAAGAGGATGGCGCTTGGCTGTTCTCAGTGGTAGCAGATGGCAGAACAAGGAGCAATGGTCTCAAGTTGCAGTGGGGGAGGTCTAGGTTGGATATTAGGAAACACTATTTCGCTAGGAGGGTGGTGAAGCACTGGAATGGGTTCCCTAGGGAGGTGGTGGAATCTCCTTCCTTAGAGGTTTTTAAGGCCCGGCTTGACAAAGCCCTGGCTGGGATGATTTAGTTGGGGATTGGTTCTGCTTTGAGCAGGGGCTTGGACTAGATGACCTCCTGAGGTCTTTTCCAACCCTGATATTCTATGATTCTATGAACTCAGGCCTGATGAATTTCAGGCCAGGACATTAACCAAAAATAATCCTCCTTTTCCCCTGAAGCTGGACGCATTTGAAGAAGTGGACAAAGAGGAGTGGGGCGGGTAGCACGCTCCAAATGTTTCGCAAGCTTTCACGCCTCCATGTTTATTGGCAGTGTCTAAACCATTATAACACCCTTGCCCCCCGCCCCAAAATCCTAACACTGGAAATGCTGACATAATCTGAAATACATCAATGACACTCAGTGGCTTCAGAATACGAATTTGTGGAATACAGTGGGAACAGGTGCCATCCCCAAACTGGCCCTACCATAGAAGACGCACGCAATGGATACTACGGCTGGTCCTTCACAATGGATACGGCCCATCCTTTACCTTTCCGGACTTTAACTTCATTTTTAATGACGGCTGAGATTTTCAATAGGTCTTAGAGAAATCTCAGCTTAAAAAGCTAAAACATGGCTCTACAAACGTCTCTTTGTCCCCAAGCTCCCTCTACTGGTGGCTGCTCAAGATTTCGCTCTGCTCTTCCCTCTAGCTCTCGCCTGCCCCAGAAACAAACTCTTCTTTTAAATGGAGCTAATGAGACCCACCCAGTGTGAGTACCAGGGTGAATCAGCACAACAGCTCTGCAGTCTGACTCCCAGTGACAACCAGAGAAGTAACAGAATTAGAAATGTTTGTTAGGAAGGAAACACTGTCCATATTTCATTAACATAACTGTATAAATGATCCATGGATCATTCAACCCTGTTGTCTGTGATCAGATACCATAGCCAACAAGTTGGCTGTGGGACAGAGCCAAGGGGAAATTCCAAATCCATTAGGTATAGTTTACATTACAATGACAGGGTGCTTTCCAGCAGCATGGTTTCCAGGGCTTTGTTTTATTAAGCAGAAGAAGAGAATTACCCTCCAGCCAGGAGGAACGAAGAGATGTTAGACTATTGATTAAATAAGTGTTGCAAGAGCATACGTTCTGCCTTAAGTTGGAACCTGATCTCTTAGTCCTGTCAGCGCCCCTGATCAGTTAAGGGGGGGGAATTTCTAAAGGGGCTTCCAATGGAAGTTGGACGCTTAATAGCCTTTAGATTTCTTTGGAAATCTCAGCTTACACATATAACGATTCCCATGTGGCTTCTTGCTTCTCCAACCCACTGCTAAATAGCAGGGATAGCATAACTGAGGGCGGGGGCAAAGGAGGCTAGTGCCCCTTAGTGGAAATACTATGGAGGCTCCTTCCCCACGTAAACACACACATGCTCAGGGGGAGGAGAAGGTGACAATGAGTCCCAGAGAGTTTGGAGCAGGTGCCACGGGGCCCAAAGGTGTTCGGATGGGTCCAAGAGCCTGTAGGAACCTCCAGGACCCGCCTGGAGCTGGTTGCCTCCCTCCTGCCCACTGAACCTCAGTACTTATCTTCACTGCCCCACCATCCTCCCAAACCCCTGCCCCATTCCCAGGGAGCTTCCGCCCCCCTATGCTAAATAATCCTGCTCATAGAAAAGAGGCTACCGTACTCCATGATGTATTTAGATTGCTGCCTCTAGAACCTTTAGTCCCATGCAGTCCTGGCTTAAGAGAACAAATCCACCTTAAACTAGATAATGAAGACATCGGGGTTTGATGGCCCCTAATAGCCACAGAACGTGGTTCTGGAGATGAATTAACAGTTCCCTAAACTCTACTGAGATGTTCTAGAAGAGCATTAACAAATGCTCCCTTGACGCCCGCGGGATCCGTGATGGACTGGATACAGTCCACGGGCTCAGCTGTAATTGACACATTTGATCTCTTAAGGAAATATAGCCCCTTTTAAAAGTGGACCCAAGACATGCAGGTGAAACCCAGCCAAGAACCCCCTAGGGGCGAGTTCTAGATGCTTAGGGTCTGATCCGTCACTGTCCTGCCCCTTGTGCAGTGATTTACCTGAGTGTGATAACTGTGGTGAGACCCAGGTTGCACGCTTCCCTGCAGAACCCCCTAGCCTGCAAACAAGACCAGGAAAACCCTGGAGGATTTAAAGAGAGACAGCTTTCTCACTGTTTCAATACAGTTTTCACTACCCCATGTAAATGACTAGAGAAAGTCCTCAGCAGTCGGGAATCAAGTCCATAGAGTCTAATACATTGTGCACAGAATAGGATAACGGGCACACTCAGCTAAGCGCTACAGAGGTTTCTAGATGCATAGATTCCAAGGCCAGAAGGGACTACTGTGATCATCCAGACTGACCTCCGGCATAACCCAGGCCAGAGAAATCCCCGTAAATAATTCCTAGAGCAGATCAAGAGAGGTGGTTCAAAGGAGCCTCTAAAATGCTACAATCTGCGAAGGAGGCGCCGAGACTGCAGATCTGCAGTAGGGCGGCCATGAATAAAACCTATGGTTGATGAGTGGGGCGAAGAGACAGAGGCAGAGTTACCCCACAGGCCGTGAAGCGCCAGCGAAGGTTGTTGCCTCAGGAGAAGACGTCGTGGAAAGAGCAAGTCACACCTACACTTCCAAGCAATCTAAGAGCGTGAGTGGTCTCAAGGTACCACCCATGATTGTCCTTGCCCTGGTCCCTACCATTTTTAAAGGGCTCTTCCCCAGTAAAAGGGAGCCCCCCAAGCTGTATTCCCTTCTCTCCCTAATTTCTACAGGGAAAGTAGGAGGGGGCAATGCGTGTCTCACTGCCCAAACCCAGCCCACCCTAGTCTCTCCACGACATCTTCTCCTGAGGCAACAACCTTCGCTGGCGCTTCGCGGCCTGTGGGGTAACTCCGCCTCTGTCTCTTCGCCCCACTCAACAACCACAGTTTTTATTCATGGCCGCCCTACTGCAGATCTGTTTATAGAGCGTCTAGTGCTGGGGTGGCCAACCTGAGCCTGAGAAGGAGCCAGAATTTACCAATGTACCTTGCCAAAGAGCCACAGTAATACGTCAGCAGCTCCCCATCAGCTCCCCCACCCCGCTCCCAGATGTCCCGATTTTATAGGGACAGTCCCGATTTTTTGGGTCTTTTTCTTATATAGGCTCCTATTACCCCCTATCCCCAGTCCTGATTTTTCACATTTGCTGTCTGGTCACCCTAGCCCACCCACTCTTCCATCTCCCTTCCAATCCATGCAACCCTGACCCCAACGGAGAACCCCCTCAAGGCATGAGTCAGAGGGAGGTTGTACTGTGAAATTGTCTGACCTCCCTTTCCCTGCAGGAGGGGTGAGATCCACGCTTGGATGAACTGATCCTTATCTGGATTTTGGAGACATGATCTGTCCTGGAGCAAGGGTGGAGACTCACTGACAGACTTGATCTCTGAGCTGCTGTGATGCAAAGAAACAGAAGGAAAGACTGACACACACACTCATATGGCAACTGTAAGTAGTTTAGCCATTGACCCATCTCTGCTGTCACTCTGAAATTCCTGGGAGAGGCTTGGTGTGGTCTCTGACGGAGACCTGCCTTATACCCATCAGCTTTGCTTTGATCTTCTCTTGCGTGTCTAATACACTTTGCTTCATTTAAGATACTTTTAAAAGAAGCTGGTTGGGAAATGACATTTTTCATCAGCGTTTTTCGAGAGGAAATAAAAAAATAATTTCCCATCCAAATCTGAACAGAAAAAGCTTAAATGAAGCAAAGCTTATTAGAAATGTTTTGCCATTTTCTTTGAAAACCCCCCAAATCCCAAATTGTTCGGCTTTTGATGAAAACTGGAAATTTTTCTAGGAAAACTGAACTTCAAAAAGGAACTCGATAAGTTCATGGAGGATAGGTCCATCAATGGCGATTAGCCAGGATGGGCAGGGATGGTGTCCCTAGCCTCTGTTTGCCAAGAGCTGGAAATGGGCAACAGGGGATGGATCACTTGATGATTACCTGTTCTGTTCATTCCCTTTGGGGCACCTGGCATTGGCCACTGTCGGAAGACAGGATACTGGGCTAGATGGACCTTTGGTCTGACCCAGTCTGGCCATTCTTATGTTCTCATGAGCTTGTTTTGGTGGAAATTTCCATTACATCGAAAAGGCATTTTCTATCCAAAAATATTTAAATAGAAAATTTTCAACCCGTTCTAATTTTTTCATTTTAGCCTCTAATCTCCACTTGCGTGTGGATTTCACATTTTTTTGAAACTTAAATCTGATCGTTTCCAATCCAGAGAGGCCTAGAGAAGCCAAAGAATTTTGAGACTATTCTAGCCAAGGAAATGTACATGAAAACAAACCCCTACTGATCTGTTCCTCTAAGCGTAGGCTTGGCAAACGCTATGGATGCCTACTGTGAATGCAAAGCCAGAAATGGATATTACGGCATTGCACTTTGGATAAAACAGACTTCATGCTAGTCTCATCTCTGAGAAGAGCCGCTGGAGATATTGTCTGAGAGACCCCAAATCTTTCTAAGACATTTATTTTGGATCAGTTCCAATCCAGAAATTTAAGTGATTTAGGAATCCAAGTCCCATTGAAAGTTAAGAAGACTTGGGCTCCTAAACCCTTTAGGTACTTTAGAAAACTTTTACCCCTAAGTCCAATTGTAATTCATTGTGAATTGGGCCTCTAACTCCTTTAATGATCTTTGGACAATCCTGGCCAAGCAGCCAAGGTCTGGACCTTGACCATGGGTGGGCATCTACCTACATCTTCTCTTCCAACCCCCAGCATTCTAAGGTAGAGACTGGGGGTAGCCCAATCTTTATTAAGAAAGAAACTACTAAGCTTGGATATTACTGAATGAGTCGTTCATGGGCCGGCAGGAATGCGAGTGCCTCTCTGCTCTCGCAATTTGGGCCAAATCGCTCCTCCCACGTAGCCTGGTTTTAAACAAGTGTTCGGCCTATTCGGCGTTCATTGCACTGGTGTAAATCTGAAGTAATTCCATTATAGGCAGTGGAGTAACTCTGGTTTGGTGCCCGTGTAAATGGGAGCAGAATCTGGCCCCATTAACTTCAATGTGGTTCCTCCAGGGTTTCACCAGTTGGTACAAAGGAGGCCTGTTATACTCAGGTGTTTTAAGCAGCAGGCTGGAAGCATGACATTGTTGTCTTGTTTCACAGGAGCCCACCTTTATGCCTTTGACACTCTGCTAGGGCCTGGGATAAAGAAACCCTTTCGAGTTTGCCCAAGGACTATTTTAGTTGGCACACCAGGGATTGAACCGGGAATGACTTGAGCTATGCGCAAGAGCTGCTGCACCTTGAGTTTAAGAGCCAGACTTACCACCAGCCTGCTGTCACAGACAGACAGCCTCTGTGCACACGACAACAAGGTGGCCCCATAAACATTCACCGACGGCTGGGTAACTAATGCCCAGTACAGGCGTTGACTTTTGGCTGTGTAATGAAAGGGACGCTTTGGGGGGCTCTGGCCCACTGAAGAGGTTTCTCCAAGAGACAGTTTAAAAGCTGGGGCCGGCACAGATCCTGGGGCTCTTTGACACGTAAACAAGACTATCTCCTCTGGTATAGCCATGCCCCACTCTTTTTTTTACCCCCATGCATTCGTGACTATGAGAGCCGCACAAAGTGGCTTTGGACGTCCCACTCCGGGCAGAGGACCACCCCTAGCTCTGACGCTGGTGCTGAGGCCCACCGATCTCATGCTTGTGCAAGCGCACAACAGCCCTGCACCGTGCCACGACTTGCAGGATCGGCGTCGAGCGCTGGTTTCACCCCTCCGCTGGGGCTGAGAGGCAGAAGTGGTGGAGAAAACAGCGCTGCTTCAACGTAGACTTCCCCCGTGTAAGAGGAATTCTCAGCTGGTGGGAACAGACCAGTCTCTGCTCCCTTTGCATGGTAAGGTGACCAGACAGCAAGTGTGAAAAATCGGGACGGGGGGGGGGCGGTAATAGGATCCTATATAAGAAAAAGACCCCAAAATCGGGACTGTCCCTATAAAATTGGGACATCTGGTCACCCTATTGCATGGATGGATTGGGACTAAGGTTATGTCTACACTTGGAGCTAGGGGTGAGATTCCCACTCCCACAAACATATTTGCTCTAACTCTCATAGAGTTAGCACGCTAAAAAAGTTTGCTAGACACCCTGAGTACGTACGTCCAGGTGGGTTTGCACTCAGGGCAGCTAGTCTGTGCGGCCGCTCCCTACTACTGCACCTACATTACGCAAGTGGGAAATCACACCCCTAGCTCCAAGTGTACAGGTAGCCACAGAGGTTGGAGTGGGCCAGGGGAGGGTGAGGAGACTCTCACCTTAAGACCAGATGAGCGCAATGGCAAAACAGACATCTGCCTCTGAAAGGTGCATTCGTTCACACGGTGTGCCTAATAAATTCCTCCAGCCAGCTACTAAGAAACACAATGTTTCGACAACAGTCTAGGGTGGGAGCTGTATTGTCATGATCAGTCACCCCAAACCTGTAGCTGCAGCTCCTTGCACTTTTCTTTTGCCTTTTATCTGTGGCTTCTCCTTGGAATTCCTTTCTGATGAGTGGCAGTCCCCGCCCGATGGTAAATGCTGAATGGAAAGTTTCATTTATTTCCTTTTAAGTTGGTTAGAAGAGTTTTCTTTTTGCAATGGTCTCCACCCCAGCTAGGATGTTCTTTGGCTAGAAAGACATGTTGCAAAAGTAAAAGGGGTAACCAGTGAGTTTTGCAGTGCGGCTTGGTATCGAGGGGTGTGATTTTCAAAGAAGTCTATGGGATTTCAGTAGGTGGTTGGCATATGCACAGGTACGGGGGACTGGATGCAGTCATAAACTACTTCTGGCTCCTTATTTTTCACCCATTTAAGCTTGAGGTCTTGATTCTCCACTGCTGTGCTGTTTGTGTGGTCATTCGCAGTTGTGCAAAAGAAATACAATGAGGGACCAATCGGCTGTCAGCAATGTAAGTGAATGGAGAACTGATCTGGTATCATTCTATATCTGCCATGTGATGGCTGCTGTCTTTCCTGAGGCACTGGGGACCTACAGAGCTAAAAGGATGAGCGGCTACAACTTGAACTAAAGCCCACAAGCTGCTGTGATGGTAGACTCATATCCCGCTACTACGGGGCTCCGGCGGTGATTTAAAGAGCCCGGGGTTCCCAGCCGCTGCTACTGCAGCTGGTGCCCCGGGCCCTTTAAATTGTGATTTAAAAGGCCTGGGGATGTAAAGACCCTGCCCCCTTCCGATGAGGCCACGCCCCTTCCGGTTGAGGCCACGCCCCCTTTCAGGACCCCGGCCCTGCGGACCGGTAAGTCCTTTAAGTTACTTTAACCGCTGGGGATCTGTAACAAGCTCACCAGTGGGTTACATCTGCACAGGTGCAAAAGATGATCCCAAAGTGCAAGTCAGATGAGAATGAGGCCCAGAATATCGTCTGCAAATCAAATATCCTTTGGGCTTGATCCTGCATTCTCTTACTTATAGGACTATCCCTTACTCGTGGTTTCTGGGACTATGAACAAATCTACTCAGATGAGTAAAGGTTTGCAGGGCTGGGCCTCAGAGCTGCAACACCTGATTGAGCCACCTGCATTGCTATCCTAACATACTCATTTGAGATATTAGTGGAAAGGCAAGTCTATGAGATAACTAACCAATATGAGGGCTTGTCTACATGGAGACTCAGTGCACAGCAAGTTGGGGTGTCAATCTACAACACACTAACTGGCCATGTAGTGGACCCTGCTACAGTGCCCTAAAGGTTCTGTTGTGTGCTTTGACCTATGACTGTGTTCGGGATCTGGGCTAAGGGAATCATATCTCTAGGCCCATGTCCTGCAATCGTCCTGGAACTCAACGAGCCTGCTTCTCCTCTCACACCAGTTTTACATGGCTGTAATCCCACTAACTGCAACTGACTGGTACAAGGAGGCAGGAACAGGCCAGGGGAATAAGAGGGGAGACCCTATCTTAAAACCAGATTCACCCAATATCAAAGCAGGCATCTGCCTCTGAAAGGTGCACTTGTTCACATGCCCGGAAACACATGGTGTGTAAAGGTGAAGAGAATCAGGCCCTGGTGGGCTGTGCACATGAGTGAAAGTTGCAGAATCTGTCCCTTGCTTAACTTAAAAGTCCATGCTTATAGTATAATAGATGCAAAAAACGTACCTCATCCAGGGCATCAAACGCCCCAACAACAATGTGGGTGGAACGAGACAATCGCTACACTCTCGAATGAACTCGCACAGAAAAATGATAAAAGACAAAAACACCCTGTCACTGGTGGGTGATGACTTTTCACAAAGCGGTCACTCCACATCTGACTTCTCAGTCCTCATTCTCAAAGGAAGCCCGCCCAACACCTTCAAAAGACAAGCCTGGGAGCTGAAATTCAGGGTTCAAAAAAGAACTAGATAAGTTCATGGAGTGGCTATTAGCCAGGATGGGCAGGGATGGTGTCCCTAGCCTCTGTTTGCCAGAGGCTGGGAATGGGCGACGGGATGGATCACTTGATGATTCCCTGTTCTGTTCATTCCCTCTGGAGCTCCTGGCATTGGCCACTGTTGGAAGACAGGATACTGGGCTAGATGGACCATTGGTCTGATCCAGTATGACCATTCTTATGTTCATTTGTTCATAATTCTGGTAAACACCAAAAATCACGGACTCAGTAGAGACACTAGTTTTATGTCTCATTACAACATTCTGTTCCACCTTGTATTTAGCTGTGACACTCTGATTACCATTCCCAAGACCTGAAGAAGAGCTCTGTATAGCTCAAAACTGTATACCTCTTCCACCAACAGAAACAATAAAAGATATTACCCACCTGCCTTGTCTCTCATAAAAAAAATTTGACATTTAGCATTTCATTTTACTTTAAAAATAATATTTCACTCAATAGGTTTTAGAGAAACAAAGATGAACATCTGAAGAAGTGAGGTTTTTACCCACGAAAGCTTATGCCCAAATAAATCTGTTAGTCTTTAAGGTGCCACCAGACTCCTTGTTGTTTTTAAAGATGAACACACATCAGTACAGAATACAAAATCTTTCTGGAACTACAGGTGTGTCCCCATTGCAAGTTAGTGGGAGATCAGGGTGTTCACTGCCATTCAGGACTCATCCCTAATCGTTTCACCATCCCATTATTACAGTCTGCAGATACTTAGACATGTTAACAATAGGACTGGAGGTTTCCCAGGGGTATGTGCTTGTGAGATCACTCTGCCTGTGTAAACAGATTTGTCATGAATCATATACTTCTTGAATTAACTGGAATGCACATACTATCTAAAAACATCGCCCCGCATGAATGTCAGCATGAAACTGGACAAAACAAAGATTACCTATTTATCAACTTGCCAGCTGAATCCACTGTGAATCCAAAAGCAAAGCAGGTGGTTTGCAGGAAGAGGAGCCTGGAACAAGAAGCCGAGAAAGATGTTTGCCATTGCTAAACCTCCTTGCCATGTGCATTGAAAATCTAGATTAAAAGAGCCAAAGAGAATTGGTAACAATTGACTACACACAAGTACCAAAAATTAGCAGATTGCATTCTAGAAGCCGGTATAAATAATATTGCAAATCAGTTTCAGTTCCAACCCCCCTGTCTTCACAAAGCCCCCTTTTTCGCTTTCTGCTGCATGGTGACTCCCCACCTATATCCCAGAAAATGATAATTAAAAGTTGTTCTTTGAGATTAAAAATATCCTGTTTAGGCAAGGCTACAGCAAAACGGGCTACAGTTGGAATGGCAAAATTAGGAAAGGCGTTTGTCCTAATTAAGGACTAGTGTCTTTGATTGGGTGGCGAGGTAATGGTTTTAATTTAACAGGGATATGACTATTTGAAAATGGCCTATTAAACACACTCAACGGATGATTTCCTTAATTTTATAGGTGTGGCAATGCAATACAGGTGCACTTAACACATAGGCATAGCTAGCTATGGCCCAAACCTGTAAAATACTGAGTAACCACAAAGCCATTAAAGTCAGTGGAAGATGAAGGTGCTTAGTCAACGCAATGCAAGTTCATAGAATCATAGAATATCAGGGTTGGAAGGGACCTCAGGAGGTCATCTAGTCCCACCCCCTGCTCAAAGCAGGACCAATTCCCAACTAAATCATCCCAGCCAGGGCTTTGTCAAGCTTGACCTTAAAAACCTCTAAGGAAGGAGATTCCACCACCTCCCTAAGTAACCCATTCCAGTGCTTCACCACCCTCCTAGTGAAATAGTGTTTCCTAATATCCAACCTAGACCTCCCCCACTGCAACTTGAGACCATTACTCCTTGTTCTGTCATCTGCCACCACTGAGAACAGTCTAGATCCATCCTCTCTGGAACCCCCTTTCAGGAGTTCAAGCATCTAGGTGTATAGCACCTGGTTGAAAGAGTTTACAAATTTTTCTGGAAAATCCATCAGGGTTTATTTTGGTTTTCTAGCTAAAATCAAGTGCAGTGTCTGTGCTGTCTCTGGGTGATAACATTGTTGAAGTTCATGTCTAGAATCAAGTTTACCCAAGTTAGGAAGGAAGGTGATGTACAGCTGGGGTCAGGGAGATTACAAGGATGGGTTATAAGGGTCACAAGGTACATACGTAGAACATAACCAGCATAGAGCTAGATGGGGGTGTGGGAGTTTTTTAAAGCATCAGTGAATAAGTGATCTTGGGTATGCCACCCATAGAATGTATTTTTTTTTATTTTTTTCCTGCCCTGGCTGGTATGATTTAGTTGGGATTGGTCCTGCTGTGAGCAGGGGGTTGGACTAGATACCTCCTGAGGTCCCTTCCAACCCTGACATTCTATGATTCTATACACCGTGCAGTGAGAATAGCAGCGGATAAGAGAGTTTCTCAAGTTTCACCGAGCTAGCAGAGTGTCAAAGCAGCATCAACTGCCAATCTCCTTCTTTGTTCCCTCTAAAGAAACGAAGACTGAACTATTTCAAAGCAAGCTAGGGGACAGGTGCACCCAGTTTCCATTGATTTTAATGGCAGCTGTGAAAATCTCAGCCTAAATACAGACAAAATATCCCGAATGGAGTAACCAAGCTGCGAGATCAGACACTCAAAACGCAGTGTAGTTGTAGCCGTGTGGGTCCCAGGATATTAGAGAGGCAAGGTGTGTGAGACAATATATTACCTCACCTGCCTTGTCACTCAAAACTCAGGGCATTCAAGGCTGTTGCAGCAACATTATCTCAACCGTTCTCCACTTCTGTGCCCAGATGGGCAGCTAGTGCAAATCGCCGTAGCTCTATTGACTTCAGGGAAGCTCTGCCAATTTACCCCCACTGACGTTGTGGCCCACTGATTTCAGAGGTGCCACATTGATTTACACCAGTTGTGGGGTGCGGCCCATTGATGCCAGTGGAGCAACACCAGTTTACATCAGCTGGGGTTCTGGCATGTGTGGTATTTTCTATTCCTTTTTTTTTTTTTGCACATCAGAGAAATAACATCATGCAGCGTCTCACAACCTGGGACGGTGGGGGGATGTCATGACTCCCAGGGAGATGACAAGCATTTGTGTCAAGGGTTAGAATCATAGAATCATAGAATATCAGGGTTGGAAGGGACCTCAGGAGGTCATCTAGTCTAACCCCCTTCTCAAAGCAGGACCAATCCCCAACTAAATCATCCCAGTCAGGGCTTTGTCAAGCCAGGCCTTAAAAACCTCTAAGGATGAAGATTCCACCACCTCCCTAGGTTGTGACCATCCTATTATTCTCATTTTCCTAAAAGGGAGAGAACGCCTGGTTTAATCTTTGCTATATGGGAGAAAGTTCTTATGATGTGACCCTATGGAAAAGATTGAGACGCAGAGCCCCTTAATGTATCAGTCTTTGTTTTGAACGCATACTATAAAATATACTCTACTGCTGGGTTACAATTGCTGGAGTGGCATTACCTTCTGGAATTCCCTGATTTCTTTTCAGTGGCTTGATTTAGCACTCCGAACATTACACCAATGTTATTCACCTACTAGTCTGGTTGGTTTTTCAATCCCATATGATTTTTCTAGATTTTGAAACATTTTCTCTTCCCAAATCGAAACAAAAAAGTCAAAGTCCCAACAATTTTTGTGAGCCCAGAAACTGGAAAAAAAAAAAAAAAAGTCCGTTCAGGTCCATTGAAACATTTCATCTGAAAATTCTGAACCTTTTTGTTTTGATTTTTGACATTTTGTTCTCCTTTTTTTTTAGGAGAATTTAAGTGAAATTTTGAAATGAAACCCCCCCACCCCCTCCAAAAAATGTTTGCTTTCCAAACTGTCCAAAAGGGCCATTTCCACACTTCAAAACTTTTTTTAAAAGCCATTATTATAGTTTTGACAAGTCAGCAAATTTTGGTCACTAAACCTTTTGGTGACAAGCTCTCCATCAGCGCTACTTGCCACGGCTACCCTTCCACCATATCCCTCTGTTTTATGACTTTTATATATGGATACATTTTCAAAAGAGCTCAGCATTAGAAATTTGGCTTTTATTTAGGCCAGGGGTGGGCAAACCTTTTGGCCCGAGGGCCACATCTGGATATGGAAATTGTATGGTGGGCTATGAATACTCATGAAATTGGGGCTGGTGTGCAGGAGGGGGTGAGGGCTCTGGTTGGGGGTGCGGGCTGGGGTGGGGCCAGAAATGAGGCGGTCGTGGTGTGGGAGAGGGCTCCAGGCTGGGTCAGGGAGGTTAGTTGTGGGACAGGGATCAGGCTGGGGCAGGGGGTTGGGGCACAGGAGGCGTCAGGGGTGCAGGCTCTGGGCGGCGCTTACCTCAAGCAGCACCTGGAAGCAGCGGCATGTCCCTTCTCCGGCTCTGTGGGCTGCCCTGTCCACAGGCGTCGCCCCTGCAGCTCCCGTTCGCCGCAGCTCCCAACCAATGGGAGCTACGGGGGTGGCACTTGGGGTGGGGGCAGCGCACAGAGCCCCCTGGCTGTTCCTAAATGTAGGAGCCGGAGGGGGGACATACTGCTGCTTCCGGGAGCCTCGGCACGCGCACATGGAACGGCCTCTGACCCCGCTCCCCGGCTGGAGCTCGGGTGCAGGGCAAGCCCCAGACCCCACTCCCCAGCTGGAACTTGAGGGCCAGATGAAACCGGCTGGAGGGCCGGATGTGGCCCGCGGGCCGTAGTTTGCCCACCTCTAATTTAGGCCCTCCCTGGGAACCGAGCTCCTTTGAAAATCTAGTTCCACGGTGCTATATGTAAGTCTCATGGAAAACGAAAGGGGTAAAACATCTAGAACAGAACGTTTTATTCTCTGTCTCTGCTGCAGTGACTGGGGGGAACCCATTTTGCATATTGACCATAGTATTTATCTTATAAATACGTTTAAATCTTATAAATCTCTCTTATAAAATGCTAGCTTTGTGCCTTGAATAATACAGACGGGCGGGCAGGGACTAGGATTGGAAATGGCAAAGCATAAGGACTGAACAAGCAGTGTCCTAGCGAGACATGTCAGCAGTTTGTTCTCTGGGCCCCAAATGACTAGCACACGCCGTGAACTCTTTGACACTGCCTTTCTGGTTGCCTACGCAGAGGCCAAAAGGCGACAGTTATTTCCAAACGACAAGAATGTTGCTCAGAAATGCAACTATTTCATTAGACGGGGCGTGTAGGTGGAGTGACCTCACTATTCAGAACGCTGCAGGGCATACCAAGCCCAATTAATCAGGGAGATAATTCACATCATGAAGCCAATCCCAGTTCCCGAAGCAAATAAAAGAGGTAGCCTCAGCCCTTGAAGAACAGAGGTTCATCCTTCTCTTCTGTGTTCTGTTCTGTTCTCCAGAAACCTCACTCCTTCCTTCCTTCCATTACTTCCATTTTACCCAGACCAGCTACAATGTCTCGCCAATCCACTATAAGGTTCCAGAGCGGAAAACAGGGCTTCAGTGCCTCTTCTGCCATCATCCCAAACAGCTGCCGCACCAGCTACAGCTCACGTTCTGTATCCCGGGCCGGAGGTTGCGGTGCCGGCGCTGGCGCTGGAAGGGTTGTTGGCGGTGGCAGTTGCTTTGGCAGCAGAAGCCTCTACAACCTAGGCGGATCTAAAAGAATCTCCATGGCTGGAAGCAGTGGTGGCTTTCTGTGTGGCGCTCCAGGCCCAGTTGGTTTTGCTGGTGGCGTTGGCTGCGGATTCGGTTTCGGTGGCGGAGCAGGCGGTGGCTATGGGTTAGCTGGCGCTGGGTTTGGTGGCGGAAGAGTTGGCCCTGGGTTCCCTGTTTGCCCACCTGGTGGGATCCAGGAAGTGACCATCAACCAGAGCCTTCTAACACCTCTCAACTTGGAAATCGACCCCACCATCCAGAGGGTGCGTAAAGAGGAGAAGGAGCAAATCAAGACCCTCAACAACCAATTCGCCTCCTTCATTGACAAGGTGAGATATAAGATTTCATAGATATCTTGTCCTGATTGTTCAGTGGGGAGGAAAAACAATTGCATTTCCTTATCAGCATTGTCTGTTCATCCAGAAACAGAGCCGGGGGGCGAATCTGGCATAACCCCACTCATTTGGGGCAGATCTATCAGTCCACTGCAGTTGACATCAGCATCTGGCCTATAAAGGCTGGTACTGACTATCATCTTGTGTTATGAATCAATGAACTGTCAAATGGCCAGTCAATGGAGCCCTGCCCATTTAAGCTATCAGGAAACCAGACCTCCAGACTTGAATTTTCTTGTTAAGTTGGAAAGGTAACACTGAAACAATGCGATTACATTTAGGTGGTTCTTTTAAAGTCAAGGTATTTTGAGGACTTACCTACCTGGCAGCATCCTGTTCATCTCTTTGTTGGTTGCATCAGATTTGCCAGAAGCAGAAACAGGAGCATAACAAAAACCTTGACGTTCTTGTTGACCAATCCGCATGCATTTGTGGTCAAAGCAAATGTTAAACTGTCTTGTGGACTTTTTTGTACTCAGCCCAATAGTAAATATTTTAGATTTATTTTCCATTTAAGGGATTAAATTTTTCCTGTCTTGTCCCACATGTCATCATTTGCACCTATGCAAAATGTGTGCAAAATGCAATCAATCTGTCCTGGTACAATTTGAAAACCACTTTGCACAGGTGTACATGGGGAGGATATAAGATTTCATAGCTATCTTGTCCTGATTGTTCAGTGGGGAGGAATATGGTATAAGGAACAGGGGAATCAGCTTCTAATTAGATTGCAATATGGGCAAGATCCTTGAAGTCAAATTTGCTACACCCATTTACCCCAGCTGACGATCTGGCCCTGACTATCTTCCTTGGCAGTCTTGCCCACTAGTTCGTAGGAGCTCAGCGAGAGCGGAGGGCACTCAGCATCTCTCAGGAAGTGCTCAGTACCTGGCAGGATTGGACCCTAAACATGCATGGGAGTTAACCTGGATGACCCATATTATTTTAATACTTTTATGGACTTTTATGGAACCATTTTAGCATCTTCTGGATCCTTGTGCTTTTCAGGTCCGATTCCTCGAGCAGCAAAATAGGGTGCTGGAAACCAAATGGAGCCTGCTGCAGGAACAGGGCCAAAAAACCGTGAAAAACAACATCGAGCCCTTCTTTGAAAATTACATCGGTAATCTCAGGAGACAGCTGAACAACCTGATGAATGAGAGAGGAAGACTTGAAGGGGAGGTGAACAACATGCAAAACGTGGTGGAAGATTTCAAGAACAGGTAGGTCCATTGCTCTAGCTGCTCCCCATCACCACAGTATCAGGGGTGTTTAAATAAAAAAATATATAATACATCTGCCCTTTAATATCAGTCTGATAAGGAAGGGACAAGACTAACAAATCACCAATTGCAAGTTTGCTAGAGAGATACATCTTATAATGTGACAGTTTTCAGAGGGGTAGCCGTGTTAGTCTGTATCAGCAAAAACAACGAGGAGTCCTTGTGGCACCTTAGAGACTAACAAATGTATTTGGGTATAAGTTTTTCCACTCCATGCATCTGATGAAGTGGGTTTTAGCCCACGAAAGCTTATGCCCAAATAAATTTTAGTCTCTAAGGTGCCACATGGACTCCTTGTTGTTTTATCTTATAATATATGGATTATATCACTTTCCCATGGTTAATTGGACAGTTAAAAATCTCTCTATAGAGTGAAGGGACAAGAGGTCCAGGTATAACAGTATTTTGTAGATGACACATTAGGTGCAGAATCGACAAAGAATTATGAATGCATTTATTGGTCTGAGTAAAATAACTCACGGGCATTAGACTTTGGGAGACTGCATCCTTAAACTGTAAGGGAAGAAGCAGTGAGAATGATTGACTGCCAGGAAGAGAGAAAAAGAACAGAAGGTTTTATCTAGAGCAGTAGTTCTCAACCAGGGGTACATGTACTCCAGGGGGTATTCATCTAGATATGTGCCTAGTTTTACCCCAGGCTACATAAAAAGCATTAGCGAAGTCAGTACAAACTAAAATTTCATACAGACAATGACTTGTATATACTGCTCTATATACTATACACTGAAATGTAAGTACAAGATTTATACTCCAGTTGATTTGTTGTATAATTATATGGGGAAAATGAGAAAGTCATCAATTTTTCATTGCTGGGACACCTTTGTATTTTAATGTCTGGTTTTGTAAGCAAGTGGTTTTTAAGTGAGGTGCAACTTGGGGGTACGCAAGACAAATCAGACTCCTGAAAGGGGTACAGTCGTCCGGAAAGGTTGAGAGCCACTTATCTGGAGTACTTTTCTCTAGACATCAGTTTGCATGTTTTAACTGGTTTAGTGTAGACACACGGATCATTGCCTGAGTTATCCTGAAAACTAAAATTCAGATCCTGGTGACAGCTGAGATTAGCACGCACAAAAAATGCTCTCGGGGAAGTTTATTCTAACAGGCTGCAATTATCTTGGTCGGTTATTTACCTACACAAACGTTCCCTCTGCCCCGTTCCATTAGGTACGAAGATGAAATCAACAAGCGCACAACTGCCGAGAATGACTTTGTGACCCTCAAGAAGGTGAGTGTTGTTTGTATAATGCAAGCCTTATTATTGTTTGTCTTTCAGCAACACCTAGAGATCCGGGCACCGTGGTGCAAGGCGCTGTACAGACACAGAGTGAGAGGCAGACTTTGCCCCAAAGAGCTTGCGATAGAGAAGACAGACAAAGGGTGGGAGAAAGGGAGGATTATTAGCCCTGTGGAACTGCACCACAGGCAGATCTAAGGGGCTTGTCCAACTTTACATAGGGAATCTGTGGCACACCTGGAATTGAGCCTAGCTCTTCAGAGCATCAGTCAAATGTTTTAATCACAAGACCTCTCAGATCAGCCCTTCAGCCACAACACTATTAACAGCCATTAGAAAATCCTTTACATTTATTCTCCTCTAGAAAATGAGTTTGGAGCTAATCATATTGCTGGCCTGGTAAGGAAAGTGCTTCGCTCATTTCAATCCATTACTGTCTTTCAGGATGTGGACAGTGCCTACATGAACAAGGTGGAGCTGGTTGCCAAGGTGGACTCCCTGACTGATGAGATCAATTTCCTGAGAGCCCTGTACGAAGAGGTAAGTGCTAGCAGCCCGAGGTCTCTTTCAGCGGGTTTCAAATTCGTTTTCCCAGTGACGTCCAAAATTCTGAAGCTTTTTTTGCAATGACGTGGACTGTCTTGACCGTTCCTGACAGTTGTTGGAGTGACAGCCCCTTACCTTAGGCTGTAGCCTCTGCGTATGGTACACAGTGAAAAGTTCAGTTGTCTACCAATGAGGAAAAGTCTCTTGGACTCACAGTTCACCCGAATATTGGCATGAATTGCAGGAACTGGCTCAGATGCAGACGCAGGTCTCCAACACCTCCGTCGTTCTGTCTATGGACAACAACCGAGACCTGGACCTGGACGGCATCATTGCTGAAGTCAAAGCGCAGTACGAGGAGATCGCTAACAGGAGCCGAGCTGAGGCTGAATCTTGGTACCAGACTAAGGTGAGTCACCACACACCAACAGAGGGTTGAGTTCCAATTCGCGGCACGTTCGGTTGTATGTCACTATTATTGTGCTTCCTGATTTGTGTCGCTGAGCAGTCAGAGGTACCAATCAGGGATTAGGTGGTGACAAATTGTGCTAGACACCGCACACACATAATAACACGCAACGCCTGCCCCAAAGAGGATGGACTTTAACGTGATTTGTGTGTCTCTTTGTGTCCGGCAGTATGAAGAGCTGCAGGTTACCGCTGGCAGACACGGGGATGACCTCCGCAACACCAAACATGAGATCTCAGAGCTGACCCGAATCGTCCAGAGACTGCGGAATGAAATTGACAATGTGAAAAGACAGGTAGGGCGCTGCGGAAAACACAGGAGGGGATTTTGTGGGCGGGTGCTTCATTATCACAGTTCCAAGCCTTAGCCCAAGATGGATGCAAATGCAACCCCCTTGATTTCTGCTGCACCAGAACGGAATTTGGCCCCTTTGGTCTCAAAGTAAAAATGCCACTAGGATTTGACCAGATTTTTCTACTTATACATAAAATGAATAAATAATATAGGGCCAGAATCTCAGCGTCAAGGAAGTCAATGCACTTTACGCCAGCTGGCAATCTGGACTTCAAAGGGTTAAGCTGCGTGATACTCTCTCGAATGTTTCCCCCATTGCAGCCCCTGGAAATGATTGCAAACGTGTTAGATTGAAACACAGAGAGCCAAATTTTCAGTGGTGTCAATCAGCCACGTTCTGCTAAAGTTAATGGAGCTTGGAAGATTTACACCAGCTGATGATCTGTTCCAAACTGTAGAAAAGTTGATGGGACGAGATGAGATGCTCATAGATTATTCCAGCGTGATCTGCACCCAGGCCGGATCAAGCAATTGTGTACTAGGAAGGCAGAACGGTTGGATGTTTCCTATGGAAGTTGAGATCGATGTTCTTCTCTTCCACAGTGCGCCAACCTGCAAGCAGCCATTGCCGAGGCCGAGGAGCGCGGCGAACTGGCCCTCAAGGATGCCCAGGGTAAACTGGCCGAGCTGGAAGATGCCCTGCAGAAGGCCAAGGGAGATTTGGCGCGTCAGCTGCGGGAGTACCAGGAGCTGATGAACGTCAAGCTGGCGCTGGATATCGAGATCGCCACCTACAGGAAGCTGCTGGAAGGAGAGGAGAGCAGGTGGGTGAAATGCAGCACATTCATGTCTGGATTTTAATGAGGTCAATGGGAACTGCAGGTGCTCAGCATTTCTGAAAACTCCCCCCTGAAGCAACTTCTCTTTATGCTGGAATCAATTGAAATGTTAATGAAACACTTGGTCAAAAAGTTTTGAAATTTGGATAAAATATATTAGCAATTTTTAAAAAATATTTTATGAAATTATTTTTCTGTTTGTCAGCCAGTGTGTCGAGAGGTTTTGATTTTTTGAAATGTCCAAAATAAACCCCCTGAAGGCTGGTCAAAAGGCTTCTGTCAAAACTTTTTTTTTTAGTTGGAAAACTGGGGTTTCTGGCTAACTGAACATTTTCCTGGAAAGTGTCTGTTTTCCGCACAAAATTTCAAGTGCTCGATGAAAAAATTCATGGAAAAGTTTCTGCTTTTTTCAACCAGCTCCTGTCAATGGACATCACTTGAATTCTTACTTTCCTCTCTTCTCTTCCCTAACAGGCTGTGTGGAGAAGGTGTTGGTGCAGTGAATATTTGTAAGTCACTTGAATAAGTATATAGTATAAACTGCCTTGCTTTAGTCTCCATTTGCCACTCCGTGGCCACCATCCAATGAGATCTAAACACACGGTGCTTTCTTTTTGCAGCTGTGGTCTCCTCAACCGTTGGAGGTGGGTATGGAAGCAGAAGCGGTCTCGGCATGGGAAGTGGAAGCGGTGTCTGCATTGGAGGTGGAAGCAGTCTTGGCATGGGAGGTGGAAGCAGTGTCTGCGTTGGAGGTGGAAGCAGTCTTGGCATGGGAGGTGGGCTCTGTGTTGGAGGAAGCAACTTCAGCTCTGGGAGCGGAAGAGGCATCGGCGGGTTGAGCCTCGGAGGCGGAAGCGGCTCTAGCGTGAAATTCGTCTCAACTACCTCTTCCACCAAACGAAGCTACAAAAGCTAAAGCTCAGAATTCAAAGTCCTCGCACCCCGATTGAAATATCTCCCTGGTTTCCTGATGCTGACACATTACTGACCTACGAATGGGACCACCATATTGAATAAGGGCAACGTTTTCTAATCTTCTCTTTAGAAACCAAGCTTAAAACATGTTGGCGTATATCTGAATTTTCCAAACATTGCCTTGAATCGGTTCTTTCTTCAAACTTGCTATCTATTATCTTTCACGTAGAAACCTATAACCTCTGTCCACCAAGAAGAGAAAGTACATATTTCTCTAAACAGCAGAATGTGTGTGCTTTCCTCAAAAACTTTGAATTTTTCATTGGAAAACTGAAAGCTGAAAAGATGAATGTTTTTGACAAGCCCAAACATTTCTGTTAATTTTCACCCAAAAGTTTTCAGCCAAACATGCCAAAATCTCCCCCCAAAATGTTTCCTTCAAAAACGTTCAATTTAGGGGCTACCTTTCTTCCAGTGAAATATTGAATTTTTCTGGATAAAAAGATTTCCCCATTTTCTGAACACCTCTGGTGATTGCATAGCCTTGACAAGACCTAGTGCAACTAATAAAACCGCCATCCCTTTCCCATGTATTTTCTTTTCCTCCATACCAAGGAGTAGCTCATGGATTTGGATATTTGTTATGCCAAAACTCAGTTTTAGAATGGCAAGAGAACCGTTATGTTAAGCACTGTCTGAATAATGTTAGAACCGGGCACCTGATCATTATTTCTTGTCCAGATCTAGTGTACATTTCAAAATCTGAGCCCATTACAGGACACAATGCACATGGCTCGCTCTCTCCATACCTTGGGCACCTGTTTATGTCACCCAGGTTCTTTCATTATTCAGCTGACCAAATGGTTCCTTGTCTAGAAATTTACAACACACTGCTTTAGCTCATCCAAATTGTATTGAGTTCTGTGTGCAAATGGATGCTCCCACCTTGTTCTGCATTTGCCACATCCGTATCTCACATTGCACATAATTCCCACTGGTTTATTTCCAACGGACTTTGAATTGAAAATTATCCAGCCTTATGTTGTATATAAAACGTGTCGCACCATTGTTAGTTCTTTGGGCTCAAGAGCTCATGTTGTTGGAAGCTTCTAGTCACTTTCCAGTGTTTGTCTAATAAAATGCATATGTAATTTATTCTGCTGTCCAAACCTTTAATTAATGTTTAAGGCAGGGGTGGCCAACCTGAGCCTGAGAAGGAGCCAGAATTTACCAATGTACATTGCCAAAGAGTAATACGTCAGCAGCCCCCCATCAGCTCCCCAACCCCGCTCCCACCCACTGGCAGCCCTGCCGATCAGCACCTCCCCCTCCCTCCCCGCACCTCCCGATCAGCTGGTTCCTGGCGTGCAGGAGGCTCTGGGGGCAAGTGGGGAGGAGCGAGGGCACGGCAGGCTCAGCGGAGGGGTGGAGTGGGGACAGGGCCTATGGCAGGGCCAGGTGCTGAGCAGTGAGTCCCCCCACCCCCCGGCACATTGGAAAGTTGGCGCCTGTAGCTCCAGCCCCGGAATCGGTGCCTATACACGGAGCCGCATATTAACTTCTGAAGAGCCGCATGTGGCTCCGGAGCCACAGATTGGCCACCCCTGGTGTCAGGGAAATGGACACACATTTGTAAGGCAGTTTGCCGAGGGGCATATAGATCAGGGCCAAATTTGGCTCTCCGTTTACACTCTGTGAAATTCCATTGACGCCAATTTTTTGTGTATAGCAACAGAGTAGTTGCCTTTTAATTACTTTGGGAGCCCTCTAGTGGCACTCATTGTGTTCTATGGTTTTGAAGCCACCTGAAGCAGGTTAACAAAGGAGACACCCCCCCCCGGGGAGCAGCGCCAATGTAACGGAGGGTGATTTCCTTCAAACCGTTGGGTGTGGAGGAATACTACGAATTTGACAGGAAAAAGAACGTTGAGTTCTTTTGGTGTGAAAGTGAGTTCCCAGCCCTGGAAGGCAACAGAGGGTCCTGTGGCACCTTTGAAACTAACAGAAGTACTGGGAGCATAAGATTTCGTGGGTAAGAACCTCACTTCTTCAGATGCAAGTAATGGAAATCTCCAGAGGCAGGTATAAATCAGTGTGGAGATAACGATGTTAGTTCAATCAGGGAGGGTGAGGTGCTCTGCTAGCAGTTGAGGTGTGAACACCAAGGGAGGAGAAACTGCTTCTGTAGTTGGATAGCCATTCACAGTCTTTGTTTAATCCTGATCTGATGGTGTCAAATTTGCAAATGAACTGGAGCTCAGCCGTTTCTCTTTGGAGTCTGGTCCTGAAGTTTTTTTGCTGTAAGATGGCTACCTTAACATCTGCTATTGTGTGGCCAGGGAGGTTGAAGTGTTCTCCTACAGGTTTTTGTATATTGCCATTCCTGATATCTGACTTGTGTCCATTTATCCTCTTGTGTAGTGACTATCCAGTTTGGCTAATGTACATAGCAGAGGGGCATTGCTGGCATATGATGGCATATATAACATTGGTGGACGTGCAGGTGAATGAGCCGGTGATGTTGTAGCTGATCTGGTTAGGTCCTGTGATGGTGTTGCTGGTGTAGATATGCGGGCAGAGTTGGCATCGAGGTTTGTTGCATGGGTTGGTTCCTGAGTTAGAGTTGTTATGGTGCGGTGCGTGGTTGCTGGTGAGAATATGCTTAAGGTTGGCAGGTTGTCTGTGGGCGAGGACTGGCCTGCCTCCCAAGATTTTGAGCCCTGGAAGGCTTTGCTTGGTTTAGCTAAGGTACAAATCTCTATTAGCACTGGCGCTACCTCGAGTGATCTCCAAATCCGTCCAGATGTTGGGTAAAATCTTGACCCCATTGAAGTCAAGGGAATTTTGCTACTGACTTCAGTTTGTTTAGGATTCCTCTCATTGGGTATTAAGTAGTTGGAAGCGGAAAGGCTTGATTTGCCAGCAAAGGGTGAGGTGTCAGGGTGATACAGATATTTAATCTTTGTCTTCATTTCACCTTCTGCCAATGCAGCTTCGCCCTCTCCCCCACCCCCAATTGGTTCTCACAGGTCTGAAAAAACGTAAGGCCAGATTTTCAAAAGAGCTTTTAAAATCTCTCCATCAGTGTCACCATAGACCTTCTGGGTGCTCAGCTCTTTTGCAAATCTGGCCCTGTTGGCGCTGAGCCCTTGAAATTTTAGCCCTGAGCTCTTTCGAAGATCTCGCCCGCGGGGCGCACAATGCCACGCGGTCTGAGAAAACGCCCTGTGACAGAGGCAGCTGGGCATACCACAGCACAATCGGAAACTAATTGCAGGGGAATGAAAATAACCGACTGTTTTCCTGGTGAATTTCAACTCAGCATGGCCATGCTCCACGTTTTGGTTATTTTTTTTTTAGTGAATCAGATTCAAAAACGTTTATTCTCCAGTGGTTTGCAACTTTGGGTGAAGAATCAGGGAGGCATGTGCACCCTGCTCTATCTGATTGACATTCACCCATGTGCAAAGGCCCAGCAAAAGGCCCACGTGCGATTTAAATTCCCTTCAAGGTCTTGTGCTCTTCCTCTGTCAACGAGAATGGTCAGACAAAGAGAATTACCATCCTGCGGGAAATTCTGCCATTTCCACATTTGTTCTCATGCCCCAATAGTCCAAATGTAGGAATGTTTCATGGAACTAAAAGTTCCGAAAGCATTTCAATTCAAAAACATTTCCGTTCAACATTTTTCAATCAAAACATTTAGTTTCCAGTCAGGTCAACATTAATCTCTATGTCCACTAGAGCCATTGTGGTGCCTCATGGGAGTTGTGGTTCCAAACCACTCATGCCCCCTTTCTCCTATATGGGCCCTGCTCGCCGGACTATATCTCCCATGAGGCACTGCAATCTTTCCCTGACGCTGAGCCATTTTGAAATTTTTTGACCAACCCTAATTCCACCCTCTGTGAGCCTGAATCCCTCCCCTTTGTTTGAGGAGAAGAATAAGAAGAGTCTCCAACAGACGTTTCCCTCTCCCATGGGTTTTTCCACAGGGAGAGACATGATCTAGCCCTGAGACAGAAATAAGTGTCAGCCAATACACGTTGGAAGAGCAGCTGGGGATGAATGGGAGGAACTGGCAGTGGGAAACTTATTTTATAATTTGGGGAGGGCACAAAATGAAATGAGAAACCTACTCAGTGAGAAAACTGACTGGCACACGCAGTACAAGAGAAAGGAGGCCCATGTGCTGTTAATTGCCAAATTCCAAAAGCTTGACTCCCTTGGAATATTTAACTCTGCTTTTAATAATTATTTTTAAAGAATGGGAAAAGGAACCTTGTGTCAAAAATAATTATCTCAGTAAGATAATAACAACACCTAGTCCTTATGCAGTGCTTTTTCATCAGTAGGCCTTAAAGCACTATACAAAGGCAGGCAGGATCACCATCCCTGTTTTTCAGATGGGGAAACTGAGGCACAGGAAGACAAAGATAGTTGCCAAAAGTCACACAGTGGGCCAGAAATAGAACGGAGGTCCCCTGAGTCTCTGTTCAGGGTGCTATCTACCAGGCCACATTGCAAAGACAAGCTAGTATGCTACTGGAGCTAAATTTATATCTCAGAGTTTAAAGTACATTTTGGCCAGAAAACGTTATCTGTATATCGAGATGACCTAGCTGTTGGTAGAAATAACTCCGCTTAGTCTCTTACCGATTTTTCAACCACTGCATTTTTGAACACGTTGCAAATAGAGAAATAGGAATCCTTTTTTGCAAATCAAATAACACAAACAGCTCTGTTGACTAATTACATTCCCACAAGAAGGCAGCCCAGTTAGGCAATGGAATTTTCATTCCAATGCATCGAATGTCGATAACCAACATTCAGGATTAATGTCAATGAGCCACATAAACTTACGTCATTGATTTAAATATTCTGGTGGAGATTTTACAAGGGGATTTGGGGGGTTCGGTTCCCATTTAAACTAGTGAGAACCAGTCACCAAAATCCCTTAGATGCTTGGAATAGAAGAGGCTGATATTTTCAATCAGCTGGAGAAAATATCTGTCTAGAGTTTTACACTGTGGCTTTGCAGAGTCTGTCAACATCTCAGCTTCATTGCTTCAGTTTTCAAAATAGTATCATCTTTACAGATTTTATGCCATGAGAAACACAGGGATATAAATCTAGTTGCCTCGTGCAAACAGATTTTATGGTTCACCCCATCGTGTAGCTACAGTAGCTGGAGGGGTTAGTAAAAATGTAATTCACTAACTTCATAGTAATTAGAAATGGAAAAGACCTATTAAAACACCAAGTTCAGCCTCTTGCAAAGGAAGAAGAGAGTCCCCTGATGGAGACTCTGTGATATGTTCATAGAATCCAAGATTTTAAAACTCAAAGGGAGCATTCTGGTCACCTAGGCGTAATGCAGGCCAAAGAATTTCACCCAGAAATTCGCGCATCAAGCCCCTATTAAAAAATGATTTTACATCCGGGACACCCTAGCAGATTATGTTGGTCATGGGGACTGTCCTGGTTAAGGCCCTGATTCATTCAAACACTTAAATATGCGCTTAAGTCACTCAATAGGGCTTAAGCATATGCTTAAAGCTAAGCATGTTTTTAAGTGTTTTGCAGAATCAGGGCCTAAGGGTACGTCTATACTACCCGCCGGATCGGCGGGCAGCGATCAATCCAGCAGGGGTTGATTTATCGCATCTAGTCTAGACGCGATAAATCGACCCCCGAGCGCTCTCCCGTTGACTCCTGTTCTCCACCGGCGAGAGACGGGAGAGCGGCAGCAGTCAACTCACCGCATCGACTTCAGCTAGTGTAGACCAGGCCTAAGAGAAGACACCATTTAAAGAGGTATATTTAATCCCCCAAATTAAAAGGAAATAACATGCTGGCCTGAATTAAAGGGCAAGAACTGAAATAATACTCCCTGTTTCTCAGTCGTATTTCTTCTTTGTTTGGCAATGGAGGGCCAAATTCTGTTGCGACTTAAAATCACGGCCCAAACGCCAAGATTCGGCCCTTAACGAAAACCCAGGAACTCAGAATTTCCCACTTATTTAAAACCTAGTTAAATACCAGTTATTGGCTGGCAGCAAGACTCAGTGAATTACACATGTGGCTTGGTGTCAGGTGATCTAGGGTTTGTTCCCCAGCTCTGGCTGCGAGATCTTGAACAAGCTGCAAACTCTCTGTCCTTCATCTGGCTCCTCTGAAAAATAAGCATAATATCAGTGCCTCTTATCATCCCCCTTCTAAATATAATTGATGCAAAATGCAAACTATCTTTTAAAGATGCCTGGGCAAAACTAGCCGAACTGGAGAAAGCCATTAAGCAGAATGTATGACAATTCCCTCCTGGCATATCCACGGTCAGGGCCAGCGCTTCCATTCAGGCGACCTAGGTGGTCGCCTAGGGCACCAGGATTTGGGGAGGTGGCATTTTGCTGCCCTTGGTGGCAATTCGGCGGTGGGGGGGTCCTTCTGCGCTCCGGGTCTTTGACGGCAATTCTGCAGCGGGTCCTTCACTCGCTCCAGGACCCGCCGCAGAATTGCCGCCGAAGACCCGGAGCGCGGAAGGACCCCCCCGCTGCAGAATTGCCGACAACGACCGGGAGCGCAGAAGGACCCCCACCTAGGGCGCCAAAAACCCTGGTGCCGCTCCTGTCCACGGTCATTATTATTTAGATTATGAAGCTTTATGGAGACCTAAACAAGCCAAATTGGTTCCTTGAGAGATTTCCCTGAAATATAGACATTCCAATTAAGTGCACCGTAATTAAGAGGAGTAGAAGTTCCTACTAAGGAGAATTGAAGTGTGTGTGGGAAGCCAGGGTCCTTGCTTCTTTAAAGGCTTAAGATGCCTTTTCACCTCAATGCACTTGGATATTTGCTGGCATATTTGTCTTTATTGGACAAGGCTGTGACATCTGTGCTCTGATAGTAGTTGGGGAACGCTTGTGCAATATCATTCCAAGAGATCTTATGAACAAAATTGTTGAATGAAGTTCTACGGCCTGAGTTATGCAGGATGTCAGCCTAGATTATCATAGAATCGTAGAACTGGAAGGGACCTCAAGAGGTCATCTAGTCCAGTCTCCTACACTCAAGACAGGACTAAGTATTATCAGACCATCCCTGACAAGCGTTTGTCCAACCTGCTCTTAAAAATCCCCAATGATGGAGATTCCACAACCTCCCTAGGCAATTTATTCCAGTGCTTAACCATCCTGACAGGAAGTTTTTCCTACTGTCCAACTTAAACCACTCTTGCTGCAATTTAAGCCCATTGTTTCTTGTTCTATCCTCAGAGGTTAAGAAGAACAATTTTTCTCCCTCCTCTTTGTAACAACATTTTATGTACTTGAAAACTGTTATCATGTCCCCTCTCAGTCTTCTCTTCTTCAGACTAAACAAACCCAATTCTTTCAGTCTTCTCTCAGAGGTCATGCTTTTTAGACCTTTAATCATTTTTGTTGCTCTTCTCTGGACTTTCTCCAATTTGTCCACATCTTTCCTGAAATGTGGCGCCCAGAACTGGACACAATACTCCAGTTGAGGCCTAATCAGCACGGAGTAGAGCAGGAGAATTACTTTTCGTGTCTTGCTTACAACACTCCTGCTAATACATCCCAGAATGAGGTTTTCTTTTTTTGCAACAGTGTTACACTGTTGACTCACGTTTAGCTTGTGATCCACTATCGCAGTTGTTCCGTTGGCCCTTAAAAATCTCCGAAACTACGAGCTCTTGAATTCATTGGAGTTGCTTCAGATTTACTCCCAGGCGTAAACGGGGTCAGAATCTGAGCATTATTAACAACTCCTCTTTCAAAACTTAAGAACACCATTCATCTGACCCTACTCAGGCACGACACACTTTGATCATGGTGGTAGTTGTGCCTAAGGACTGGACAAAGACAGTCATCCCTGGAAGCAGAAGGGTGGCCAAGCAGGTCTGTTCTGAAGCAAAAAATACCAATGGTGCTGTCTCAGCAGCTATAACTTTCCTACTTAATTCCCCTCAGCTTGGAAAATGAAAGGCTGTTTGTGCAGAGTTAAAAGCAAACCCTGAGGGAGCCCTTGGAATTTTTTTTTTTAAATAATCTCTGCTCTGAAAAGTACAGGTTGGAAAATTCTGGTCAGCTTTATGAGTTTATAGGTTGCCAGGATATTATGTTCCAGGTCAGCCCAGTGATTAGCGGGTTGGGAAAGATGGGCCACTGCCAGGCATACCAAACAGATTAATTCAGCCAAATGATCTGAGACCGTCTGTGACCAAGCCCACCTCTTCAAACAGATAAAAAGGGGGAACACTCCAGACCCGAGCACAGAAGAATCTCTCTCCTCCTTTGCATCTCATCCCAACCGCTCCTCACACCTTACGATCGGAAGCCATGGCTCAGAAAACCATCAGCATTAGGTCAGGTGGAGCCACTAGGAATTTTAGTGCCTCCTCCGCCGTTATCCCAGGTAGCCGAACCAGCTTCAGCTCCATCTCTGTTTCCCGGGGAGGTGGCGGAGGCCTGGGAAGGGTCTGTGGCGGTGGTTTTGGCAGCAGGAGCTTCCATGGTCTAGGTGGAAGCAAAAGAATTTCCGTTAGCGGAGGCTATCGCGCTGTTAGATCTGGATATGGTTATGGGTTAGGTTACGGTGGGGCTGGGTATAGGATTGGCGGAGCTGGATATGGGTTTGGTGGTGGATTCGCACCCGGCGCTGGTGGCATCCATGAAGTCACTGTCAACCAGAACCTCCTGGCGCCCCTCAACCTGGAGATCGACCACACCATCCAGAAGGTGCGGAAGGAGGAGAAGGAGCAGATCAAGACCCTCAACAATAAATTTGCGTCCTTCATCGACAAGGTAAGGCATGATCAGCTTCATCCGTGAAGCCTCTCCTGGCATTCTCGCTATTGGCTAGTCAAGATATGTTAAATGTTCTATGATTCATATTGTTCTCCATTAGGAGTGACAAAATCTTCAGTCAGTTCATATCTGGGTTTTCACTCTGCATCCTGGTCAGGTCCAGGGCATTAGTTCCACCTGCTACAAGGTTCTGGCCAGCCATGAAATATGGATTTCGATCCTTCATCATCCCGTCTCTCAGATTTCTGTAGCATTTGCATAGGAAGTGCTAGATTCTTGAAATTTTCTACTCACACACTTAGCTGGGGAAAATAATTTTGTTCTTTAAAACAGACAAGTTAAAATAGCATTACCATCTTGGAGAAAGCAGGCAAATAGATTTTGTGCCAGGGCTGGTCCATTTCCATTATACATTTGCATGGCTGTGCATCTCTCTGAGCCTCTTTTCTTGCAAAAAAAATACATTGTCTAACAATTTGCATAAGACTATTGATTGAACATGAAGTTTAAAATAAATTGTAGTGCCTCGCTTTTAAGTCCCACCTAAAATAGCATATTTATTATTTATTAAGCACCCAAAAATGTGAATGAGATGTAAAGGAAGATAAGGACGCAGTCCCAAGAGCTTAAAATGTAAAATGTTTCCTGATGCTACAGTGTTGTTGTAGCTGTGTCAGTCCCAGGATATTAGAGAGACAAGATAGGTGAGGTAATATCTTTTATTGGCCCAACTTCTGTTGATGAGAGAGACAAGCTTTTGAGCTTATGCAGAGCTCTTCTTCAGGTGACAATAGAGCTCGGTGTAGATTGTCTTTGTCACTGACATAAGTTGGTCCAATAAAAGATATTATCTCACCCACCTTGTCTCTCTACTGGCACAACAATATACACACATTTATCTAGACAGATAGAAACAATTGACTATTAGCCCCCGTTTTTCTGACTTGTGTGGTTGTGTATTAGATGTACATGCCCATTTAAAGCCATAATGCACGTAAGACAAAGTCCCGGACCAGAAGACCTTCAAGTCTAGTTCATAGGAAGCGTGGCTGAGGTTTTGTCTTTTTTTCTGGTAAGCTGATGAGGCTACTTCAAATGCTTCGGTATTTTGTCTGATGGGATTCAGGTCCGGTTCCTGGAGCAGCAGAATAAGGTGCTGGAGACCAAATGGTGCCTGTTGCAGGAGCAAAAAACCGCGAAAAGCAATATTGAACCCATGTTTGAGGCTTACATCAATAATTTGAGGAGGCAGCTAGAAGCTCTTGGAGGTGAAAGATTTCGGCTGGATGGAGAGCTGAAGAACATGCAGGACACCGTAGAAGATTTCAGGATCAGGTAAGCAAAACTGGAAGGAATTATATTCTGCTACGCAATGCTATGCTGTTGTACTCAAATTCTTATGCCACACCCATTGGTGTCGTACCAAAAAACAAAAGTCTGCACTACAAACTTATACCGGCATCATTACGTCACTCAGTGACTATCTGGGAGCTAAGTTCTTTTGAAAATCTGGCCCTTAGTCAATGTGAGTTTTGCTATTGATTTCAGCAGAGCCAGGATTTCGCCATTAGTATTTCAGTGGTTAGCAGGGGGTGTCCATCTGATCCCTTCTTTATTGTGTTCCAGTCGTACCTTGGACATGCAGCTCTCAGGCATCTTTTGTAATGGGAATCAGTGAACATAGAGCTAAAAATTGTGGATCTAAACCCAGAAAAACTAGGGGCTGGAACTTGGAATGGACTGTTGTTCGTAATAATAAGATGCACTTTCTGCAATCTAGTCCCTCTAGCCTATGCTAGTCAATTTCCCACCTCTACTGCAGCATGCCTGGAGGTAGCGATGGGAGGAGCACTAGTTCAGACAGAGCACCAGTGTTTCAACTCACCGTGTCATGCCACTAGGATTAGATGGCACGATGGTTAAAAAGCAGGTGGCTGGTCTGTATTAGAGCTGTCACCAGTTATCACCAGTAAAGGTGCAATGGTAGCAGGAAATTGTAGGAAGTGATGTCTAGAGCAGAGGTTCTCAAACTGAGGGGTGGGCCCCTTTGGGGGAGGTGTGTGCTGAAAGTATTCGGGGTGGTGGTGGAACTTACTGCACATATTTTACCCATGCATCCGAAGAAGTGAGGTTTTTACCCACGAAAGCTTATGCCCAAATCAATCTGTTAGTCTTTAAGGTGCCACCAGACTCCTTGTTGTTTTTGTCGATACAGACTAACACGGCTACCCCCTGATACTTGACATTTACCCATAGCAATGAATAGGGGTCTACTTATATTGTGGAAAAATCACACATTTTTTTGTGGGTTGGTCAGGGCATAAAGAGCGGATGTGTTCATACAGTTGTATGTTCCATGCCACCCTTACTTCTGTGCTCCTACTGACAGCAGCGCTGCCTTCAGAGCTGGGCACCAGGCACTCTCTGCTCTCAAGGGTGGAGGGGACATAGACTCATAGACTCATAGACTCATAGACTTAAGGTCAGAAGGGACCATTATGATCATCTGGTCTGACCCCCTGCATGCTGCAGGCCATAAAACCGTCCCTACCCCTTCCCTGGACTCTGCTGTTGGAGTCCCCAATCCTGTTTTAAGTGACTTCAATCAGCGGAGACCCTCCTGCTAGAGATCCCTGCCCCATGCTGCGGAGGAAGGCGAAAAACATAAAATACTACAGATATAAAGAAGGGGAGAGCAATCAAATAAGTTTGAGAACCACTGGTCTAGAGTAGATACTGTCTGCAACAGAGCAGAAGTGATGGACGTTAGTTCATTTAAGGAGGGTTCTTGCGTTCATTATGAAGTCTGCTGGGGTCAATGCAGGAATTACTGTGTGAAATTCTATGGTTTGTGTGACTCAGAAAGTTGAACTTAACCATCACAATGATCCCTTCAGGCCTTGAAATCTATGAATCTCGGGATCCGTTTCCAGGGATGGACCGCACAGTCCAAAGGGTTCACTCTGGCCCCATTTAGGAAGACTGAGCATGCTCACATGGACTGAGCATGCTCAGTAACACAGCTGAAGCCGGCTGCCCTCACTCCCCCACTCTCAGCAGGCACGGGTCGTCTCTGAGGAAAGCATGTGCATAAGTGCTCTGCTGAATAGGGCTGACTTTGGAGCCCCTATCCTGAAATTATCCCCCAGAATCTCTGGCTAACAAGAAAAGGCTGTGGCTTGTTTCATGGGTGTACGTGGAGGTGGGGAGTTGAAAGGAGCATGGGAGATGATTGCTCTCCTTGTCGATTTTTATTTTAGTGGGTTTTGGGGGGCGTTGTTCAGTTGACTTTTTTTTAACAAATTTGTCCACAACAAGAAATACATACTCAGTTTGGCTTTTACAAAAAATAGGCACGTGCTGAACAAATTTTCCTTGTGTAGCAGCTAAGGCCTGGTCTACACTGGGGAGGGGGGATCGATCTAAGATATGCAACTTCAGCTACGAGAATAGCGTAGCTGAAGTCGACGTATCTTAGATCGACTTATCTCCCATCCTCACGGTGTGGGATCGACGGCCACGGCTCTCCCGTCGACTCCGCTTCCGCCTCTCGCCCTGGTGGAGTTCCGGAGTCGACGGGGAGCGCGTTCGGGGATCAATTTATCACGTCTAGACGAGATGCGATAAATCGATCCCCGATAGATCGATCGCTACCCGCCGATCCGGCGGGTAGTGTGGCCGTACCCTGCGATACATAGAAACCTATGCAGGCTGCAACATTGTTCAGTCATAACGCCATCTAATGGGCGTTGTATTCCCGAGGCGGGGGCGTCTGAAATCCATGAAGAGTCAGGCCTGCCTGACTTGTTTTATTAGCTGCACAAAATCTCTCTTTAAATTGTAGCTCTTAATCTCCCCCCAATGAATTAACTTATGGCGGGCTGGGCAGCCGTCCGTGTTTACTGTTAGCCTTTATACTCCTGCAAGTGCTCAGTGGTACCGCTATGTCCTACCAAATCCTGGACTCAGACTCTGGATTCTTCATGTACCAGAGTCATGCATTGGGCCAGAGTCTGCCCTCAAACCCCCTGCATTTGCGGCTCCACTGAAGTCAACAGGACGACAGGCATCAGTGCAGAATCCGGCCCCTGCTGACTAACGCAGGTGTGGCACGGATGAGCTCAACCAGGGCTCCTCCCACCCCTTCCAGCCTGAGAAAAGTTACAGGGATTACAAGACTTCTTTCATGCAGGATGGAAAATTAGAAGAGGATAAAACATGCCTTTAATGAAGGGCTTGCAGGTTCTCTGATGACATCCTTCCATTGTCTGGCCCCAGGGTACTGTATTTGCAACTAGGCTGGTCCTATACGCCTGCCACAATACAGGCAGAAGATACACAACATCATCCTCCTGCTCCTTCTGATGTCCCAGGAGGCCTGTTCCCAGCTGGTAAATGGTCTCTCAGAACCGGCTCTGTCAATTTCATGGATAGCCACTGTAAATATCTTGGCCATTAGTAACAACAGCCCAGGATATGCAAGGAAAAACTTGTGGCAAGGGCTCGCAGAGGATGGGCAGTGGATACTAAATGGTTATACTTACACCAACAGTAACAAGGCTCCTGTCTCCCCTTCTTCCCGCCCAGGTACGAAGATGAGATCAACAAGCGCACGGCTGCAGAGAATGAGTTTGTGGTGCTCAAGAAGGTAAGTGATCTTGATGAAAAAGGAACAGGGGACTTATTTTTAAAAAGGAATCTTTGATAGCCGCCTTCAATTACCTGAAAGGGGGGTTCCAAAGAGGATGGAGCTCGGCTGTTCTCACTGGTGGCAGATGACAGAACAAGGAGCAATGGTCTCAAGTTGTGGTGGGGGAGGTCTAGGTTGGATATTAGGAAACACTATTTCACTAGGAGGGTGGTGAAGCACTAAAATGGGTTCCCTAGGGAGGTGGTGGAATCTCCATCCTTAGAGGTTTTTAAGGCCCAGCTTGACAAAGCCCTGGCTGGGATGATTTAGTTGGGGTTGGTCCTGCTTTGAGCAGGGGGTTGGACTAGACGACCTCCTGAGGTCTCTTCCAGTCCTAATCTTCTATAAATCATTTATATTTGTTTTACCCTTTCAACCCTGAGAGATCAAAAGGTGCAGCGCTCCCCCCGCCATCCTCACTGGAACCCTTCTTTTAGGCAAAGCTGGCGGAGCGGTCTGCCTCTCCTTCTGCCATCCAGCCAGGATAATGATGTGCCTCTGGATCAGCCAACAGCACCAGAACTTCCTCTCCTAGGGCCTGACCCAAAGCCCAGGGGACCAGCTCCCAAGGGACACTGAATCAGCCCCAGCTGTTAACCCTACCCTGGCTGTTCTGCCACTTCTCAGATTGACACTACCCCCATCTCTCCATGCATATTTAGAGCATTTACCCCCTCCCATCCAGCCAGCCATGCACTCCCCATCACACACAGCCCCGGTCCAGCAATGGCTAGAAGTTAACCTAGGAGCTGGGAGACCCAGCTTCAATTCCCTGCTCTGTTTCTTGGGGAAGTCACCTAGGCCCGAATGCGCAAAAGGAGTTAGATGCCTAAGGACCAGTTTGGGGACGACTCCCGCCAAGCCCCGTAAGCGCTGAAACTCACTTGGCGCTGAAACGTTTGCGGTGAAACCGAACCGATGTTTCTGCTGTTGAGCGAGAGCACGGCTCACTCCAGCTGGCCGCCCCGGAGCCTATCTCCCGCCTAAGACCTAGAGCGATTCACAGACCAGGGGACGACAGGCATTCGGCCGCCCTAAGTCACGTACAGGGCCCGATGCGATAGGCCTCCTCTAGTTCACACAAAACAGCTGGAAGGGAAACCTCCCTCCTAGCTTTTAGCCCACTGGTTAAGGGATGTGGGAGACCCCCAATTCAGGTCCTCCCTCAGCTGACGGGGAGAAGTGATTTGAAGAGGGAATTGCTGCCTCTCAGGTGAGTGCCCTAACCACTGAGTTACAGGATATTCTGACCTAGGGCTCCCTTACTCTCTCCTGGGAGCAGGGGAACTGGCTCCTGGGGCACCCACCTCCCAGGTGAGTCCTCTACCCACCAGGCTAAAGTCAACCTCCTGCTTGTGCATGAACTCGTTCGCTCTTTCTCTCTCTCTCATGTCGACATCTACGCTGAACACCACTTGCGGCGGTATATTGGGGACCTGTAGCTACACGCCGCAGCGAAGAGCAGGCTGCATCCACACCGGGGCGTAAAGCTGGGTGTGTCAGTGAAAGGCTCTGGCGGGGGGAAACCGCAGGAAAGACTCAGCACCAGGGAGCTGCCAGAGTCTTTCCCTGCGGTGGGGAAAGGCTCCAGCAATGGGGCGGCAGCTGCAGGCTACTACACTGCTAAAAACAGCCATGTAGACGGGGGAGGCCCTACTTGGGCAGGTAGAGAACCTGTAGGGGACATACCTGTGCACATACCTACAGGGCTCAGGCGTGTCTTTCCGCACCTAAGCAGGACCTCACCACCTACCCTGCAATTTATACCTGTGCAGGGGGAGATGGGATGTGGAGTGTACGTACTCTAAGTGCCACCAAAAGCAGGATGCAGTGTAGACGCACCTTCAAAGAGTCAGAGTCATCTGCGCATCACAAGGGCTAACTCCTTTTGTGCCTTCAGGCCTTAGTGGCTCTGTGCCTCACTTTTCCAGCTGTGAAATGGGGATAGCGCTTCCCCATCTCATAGGGACCCTGTGAGGCTAACTACATTAAAAGACTGTGAGGTGCGCCGTAGCCTTGGTAACGGCAGCCGTGTAAATCCCTGAGGTCCTGAACAATCCAGGGGGCGATAGCCAAAGGTGCGTAAGGGAATTCAGTGCCCAGCGCCAATGGGATTTGGGTGTCTAACTCCCTCGGATTGCTTTGGAAATTCCATTCAGTAGCTACAGGGAAGCTCTTTTATGGGGCCTGGGGCTGTGGGGAAAGAGACTGTTTAGAGCCGCTCAACATTTTGTCCACCGAAAGCTTTTTCCTCCAAAAGCCACAGAGATCAGAACGCCCATACATCTGGGTTGTTCTCCGGCAGTTTGTGTTAAAGCCCTGCTGGCCCTCATCGGGGCAAACAGCTGTGCGGCGTTTGGCTAGACCATCTCTGTTCCTATGTTTTCAGGATGTGGACATTGCCTACATGAACAAGGTGGAGCTGGAGGCTAAAGTGGACGCCCTGACTGACGAGGTCAACTTCCTGAGAGCTCTCTATGAAGCAGTAAGAACTGTTCTAATTTTCCCAAGTCTCCTGGGGCAAAGATAATGCCATTTTTCACACACACACACACACACACACACACACACACACACACACACACACACACACACACACAATCAAACCACTCAGAAATACATGCTCATAGCCATGCGTGGTGTTTATAGGGCCGTGGTTCCCTTTATGTTGGTGTTTTACCATGCAACGTTTCTGTGAAGAAGACTCAAAACAGGAGAGGAGGCGAGATCCAGACCCCCAGTGTCATTTTTCTTTGATTTCCAGGAATTAGCTCATTTGCAGTCGCAAATCTCTGACACTTCTGTCGTCCTTTCAATGGACAACAGCCGAAACCTGGACCTGGACGGCATCATCGCAGAGGTCAAAGCTCAGTACGAGGATATTGCTAATAGGAGCCGAGCTGAGGCAGAATCTTGGTACCAAACCAAGGTGAGTGGCACTGGAGTTCTGAGAGTTTGGACTATGATATTCATCACTAGGTTTGGTGTTCGTCAAACCAGTTTTCTGCGGAAAAGTGTAGTTTCAACCAAAGCGAAAATTTCCGCAGACTTGTTATCGATCCAGACAACATTTTTAAAAAAAGAATCGGAGGGGAAAGTTTCAACCTTTTCAGAACACATTTTGATTTTGAAATGACTTCTTGTTTCAAATGTAGGTTATTTTATTGCTTAAAAATAATTTAAAAGGGGGTCAAAATGGAAACGTAACATTGAATTCATCGAAGCTGACCCAAAACACAACGGAGGGGGGGCATTTGGGGGTGAAAGATTTTGAAATTTTGACTTTTTGCCCCAATTCAGGACAATTCTGTAATGGTTGTTTTTCAGCTCAAAAGTTTTTGCGGGATGGAAAAGGACGCCCCAAGAACAGAGCTAGGGTTTCACATGGCGATGTACAGACGGAGGCTGTCGCATCCTGCCTTTCACACTGTCACCCTTATACGGATATTTTTAGTATGCTAACTTGATCAGAGCTAGAGCGGGTATGTCTACCTAAGCTGGAAACTACACCCATAGTGTAGATACACCCTTAGAAACCCATTTCACCTCCTTGCCATATGGACCTTGAATTTCTTACTGGGACAGGGGAATGGTGAAATGCGTTACAGTTTCTAAGCAAGAACTGAATTTTAGGATATATCTACATTTGGGCCTGGGCTGTGATGCCCAGCTCATGTAGACATACTAACCCACCTGGAACCTGTGGGTATATACTCGGGGCAGCTAGCCCGGGCCACCATTGCCACTGCCCTTGTGACCCCAACAACACTCCTATTTTTAGCACACCAGCTCAATGCAAGCTAGCGCAAGTATGTCTATGCAAGCTGGGAATCACACCCCTAGCTCCGAGCGTCAGTGTAGCTTCACTCAAAGGAAGAGGTGGAAGAAATCGGTTCCCTTCAATAGTTTCCAGTGGCTCGCTGTGATCCCCTATGATGCCGATTTCACCCTTCTCTCCATGTCTGACTCTGCCACCTCTATCCCCCCTGTCTATCACAGTATGAGGAGCTGCAGCTGACCGCTGGCAGACATGGGGACGACCTGCGGAACACCAAGATCGAGATCTCTGAGATGAACCGCATGATTCAGAGGCTCCGCTCTGAAATTGACAATGTGAAGAAGCAGGCACGTCTGCGTGATGGTTACATTCTGGGACGTGGGCGGAGGGGAAGGAGGGATCTCAGAATTTCAGGACTGGAATCCCTCCTAGGAATCCAGGACTGCCTTAGCAGCAGCTCCATGCTACCAGGGGTGTGAGAGGTGATGGCTGGAGCATGCTGTCCTCCAGCAATAACGGGCACTGTGGGTTGCTGGCCTGGGACTCAGGAGAGATGGGTTCAAATCCTGACTCTGCCACTGGCCTGCAGGTGACCTTGGGCAAGTCATATCACCTTTCTGCTTCAGTTTCCCCTTCTGTAAAATGGGGATAATAGCACTCACCTCCTGTGTAAAGGGCTTTGAGAACTACTGAGGAAAAAGCACAATATAAGAGGTAAGGATTATTATGATGATGGTCCCGAGGGGTGTTACAAAACAAAATAAGTTACACAGTCCTGAGATTGTTCTAGGGGGCAGGCACTGGAGGGGGTGTCAAGCCTAGAGATCTAGGGAGTGCAGCGGTGGCTTAAAGGCACCAAATGGAGATCTGGGCCAATCTCTTTAACCTTGAGTTTCATACTGAGTCGAGAGATACATACACACAGTTCAACAATACAGGCCACAAGCTTGCAAGCATTCTTGCCATCCCTGATTGGTCCCACTGAAGTGATCAGGCTGGTAGATTGCAAATTCACACGTGCTCCCAATGGGATTCATTCACCGTACGCATTTCCTACCTTCGCAGTGCGCCAGTCTGCAGACAGCCATTGCCGATGCCGAGCAGCGCGGCGAACTAGCCCTTAAAGATGCCCAGGCAAAACTGGCCGAGCTGGAGGAAGCCCTGCAGAAGGCCAAGGCAGACATGGCGCGTCAGCTGCGGGAGTACCAGGAGCTGATGAACGTCAAGCTGGCACTGGATATCGAGATCGCCACCTACAGGAAACTGCTGGAAGGAGAGGAGAGCAGGTGGGTAGTATATACATTACAGCTGGCTGAAAAAAATGCCTTAAAACATTTTTGGACAGAAAATGGCTTCTCGGTTTAAATTTTTGCAAAAAAAACCAACCCCAAAGTCCAAAAATTTCAATTGCCGAAAAGGAAATATTTTCACATTCCCACTGAAAACGCCAAAAAAATTCAGTGGGGCGGGGGAGTCGAGGGGAGGAAGATTGGTCTGGGGATGAAGTAAGCAAAACCCTGAAGAGTCTCAGAGACATTTTTTGAGAAAATGGGGAAAGGGGTCGTTTTTGTTGAATTTTTTTGCAGGGAAAAAGACATCATTTCTCAACAGCCAGCTCTAAAAGGCAGCCCTCCAGTCTGCCACAGGAAGAGGAGTTAATTAAGGCCTGTGAATGTGGGGCACAATTCGATGCTCAGAGGATGAAATTGAATCCAGATCAGATGGCCAAAAATATTGCATGTGCACCACTTAAGCCACTCAGGGTATGTCTACACAGCAACTAGACACCCGTGGCTGGCCAGTTGACTCAGGTTCATGGGGCTTGGGCTGTGGGGCTGTTTTGTTGATGTGTAGACGTCTGGGTTCGGGCTGGAGCCCGGGCTCTAGGATTAGGAGGCAATGAAATAGGCCTGCAGCCCGAGCCCCGTGACCCCAAGTCGGCTGGCATGGGCTGACCACAAGTTTTTCTTTGCTGTGTAGACATATCCTTAGGTGTTACATAGGTCTTTGGCACTGGCCCTCTGCCCAGTGGTGAATTTCACTACTTAGGGACAGATCTTCCACTGATGGAAACATTAGGGTTCATCAGCTGAGGTTCTGGTCCTAAAACTGTATTTCAAATTTCAAACATAGAATGTATTGATCTTCCTACAAGTTAATGGGTATCGTTTGTGTCTGAACTTACCAAGGAAGACAGGTCTTACTGTAGTGCTAAATGTCTTAGCCTTCTAAATGACTCAGTACCACAATCCTGGGGGGCAAACTGCTTATAACAATCATAATAACACCTTTCTTCTTCCCGCCCCCCAACAGGCTAGCCGGAGAAGGTGTTGGTGCAGTGAACATCTGTAAGTATTCTGGCTCCCAAATGCTAGACGCTCAATGAGATGACAACTCAAAGAGAGTCGTTATTCCTAGGGAGAGCTAGGGTTTGCTGATAGTGCAGAGCACAAAGGGATGGCGATCAATTGTTCTCCGTGTCCACTGAAAGTAGGACAAGATGTAACGGGCTTAATTTGCAGCAAGAGAGATTGAGGTTAGACATTAGGAAAAACTTTCTAATTATAAGGGTAGTTAAACTCTGGAATAGGTTTCCAAGGGAGGATGTGGAATCCCAGTCATTGGAAGTTTTGAAGAACAAGTTGGACAAACCCCATCAGGCATGGTCTAGGGTTTCAGCCCCCAGGGGGAGGGATAGCTCAGTGGTTTGAGTATTGACCTGCTTAAACCCAAGGTTGTGAGTTTGATCCTTGAGGGAATTATTTAGGGATATACAGCAAAAATCTGTCTGGGGTTGGTTCTGCTTTGAGCAGCAGGTTGGACTAGATGACCTCCCGAGGTTCCTTCTAACCTTTATATTCTTTGGTCCTACCTCAGCACAGGGGGCTGGACTTGATGACCTCTCAAAGTCCCTTCTCACCCTACATTTTTATGATTCTATATGAGGCTGCAATGGTAGCAGATATCAGAGCGGTAACCGTGTTAGTCTATATCCACAAAAACAACGAATTGTTTTTGTGAATTCATTGTTTTTGTGGATACAGACTAACACGGCTACCCCTCTGATACTTGGTACCATCCAAGGTAGCAGATAAGTAATGAATTCAGGGTTTTGCAGCTCTGTATGGCACTGTTGAGACAGCAGCACCCCGAATATTTCTCTTAGGTCAGGTCTTGTACCTGAGAACGTCTCATCCTATATTTGGGGTGCAAATCACTCTTGTGCAAAGGGACAAGCACGAGGCACGTGAACCTCCTAAATCCCACAAAAGTGATGCAGAGTCCCTCTGTGTCAGAGCGTGAACAATAGTGATTTCCACCCTTGGGCCTACGGAAGGCAGTGAGAATACTCGTGTGAGAAAGGGCTACTATCAGTGGAATGGAATGCAAGGGTCTTGCCCCGAGAGCACATTTTGTGACCAGAAAGACATCAACAAACCAACAAGAATCTAGAATTAGACCCAAGGTCTGGAGGGTAAAGATTGAAAGACCTAAATGGGTCCTATTCTGCTCTCAGTGAGCCACTGAGGTTAGCAAAGTCGTAAAATCAGTATAAATGGGAAGAATTGGGGCCGTACTACATCGTTTGGCCCAACAACTGGTAAGGCAAAAAAGCAGGAGAAGCATATGGGTCCATCTCAGAGAGACAGGTACTTGTAGACCAGGAAAGGAGAAGGGTTAAATTAAATGAGCAAAGGGGAAACTAAGGGAAGGCAAAATTAGAAGGCCTGATTTCAACGGGATTTAGTAATCCGCCCCCCTGCAGGGGGAGAACAGAGACTCTGCGTGAGTATTAGGCAACTGCCTAGTAGTGAAATATACTAGACAGCGGGAGGATCTCCAAGGGAACCGGTGGAAACCCCCCAGCTTCAGCCGTTTGAAACAAAAGGTTTGCCTTTTCTTCTGTGACTGGCAGGCTGCTGCTCCGTGCCATCTAAACCTCCACTTTCTTCTGCTTCACAGCTGTGGTCACCTCGGCTGGTGGAAGTAGCTACGGCACTGGGGGTGGGATGGGCCTGGGAGTCGGGCTGGGAAATGCATCCGGACTCGGCTACGGCATTGGAGGAAGCAGCTTCAGCGCCAGCAGCGGGAGGGGTCTAGTGGGAGGATTCAGCGCCGGAGGGGGAAGCAGCTCCAGCATGAAGATCGTCTCAAAAACCACCTCCACCAAAAAGAGCATCCGCAGCTAAAGTGCCGACCAAGCCCTCAATTCACCCCAGCCTGAAGAAATATGACACTGCCTCCTCATGGCAGCACAGCCCAAACCATCTCAAGGCACAGGCTTGCAGGGGAGGAAAAGATCCCATGAAATACCATTTAAGAGCTGCATGAGTCACATTCCCCGTAGGTGAGGCATTATTGGCTTTAGGAGGACAAGCCCTTTCTCCACACCGCTTAACTCACAGGTGTAGCGCATCAAACCCCAGCCTTAACGGCTTCATGCAAATTCTGAATGAATAATCGGCCCTGCTGGTTAACGAGTTCCAGGGCGGCAGAACTTGGCTCATCGAAATTAACAGATTTTGATCCTATTCTTGTTCTTGCTTGGATCAGTGTTAATCTGGACTAATGTCAAATCCAGATTTACATCAGTGTAACTGGCTACATGTAAACGTTTTTACTCTAAATAAACATCAGGCTTGCCTAGTGAGTCATGTTTCCATCTTTGTGCTCCATATTAGTCACCAACAGAGACCTCTCTCTCCCCCTAGTGCTTGGGAGGTGCAATATCTCTCACCAGTGGGTTTGGCGAACAGGTGTGTTACATCTAGTCAGAGGCAGTCTTAATATTTCTGATTTCATCTTGCTCCTCCATATCCCCTTTCTCTCTGGGGTATTTCTCTCACACTCCCTTCATCATACAATATAGTCTTCGTTTCCACTGGTTCGTCTTCTATACTAGACAACCGCTTGCTTAATAGTCAGTGGATTCGCTACTCAGTCCTCGTAACTCACGCCGATATTCAATGGGGCATTAGCACCAACCCAGCCACGGTTTTCTAGATCCTGTGGAAACCTCACAATTGAATCAAGCTCCTCTCTGTCAGCCAGGAGAGCTTGAACATGAAGTAGAGATGACACAAGATCTATGGTTTATATGTGCACAGTAACAAATACGCAGAAACTAAAGGGTGAACATTATGCTTTGGTGACCGTTACGAGCTGTATCACATGTAAACAATGTCTGTATTTCATTGCCTGTGTTCTCCGCTTGTGTTTTTACGGGGGGGCGCAAGGGGGAGGAAGATTCCGAGCTTTTATGTACCATGATCCCCATTAGCACCGTTCCTATTACTTTATGCTTGTTGTGAAGTATCCAGATGTCATGAAACTTCTTCAATAAACTGCAGTCAATCTATCTCTCTGCAATGTGGCTTTATGCTCTATTATGCAATTTACTCAAAAGCCTAACTTTATAACAAGTTTTATAAGACTGGCCCTCCGCACAGATGGAATTATTCATTACTTCCTATATTTTCCTCCTAGCTATTGCAGTCTGAAAGACAGAGTTAAGCCTAAGGTAACATTTAAATATTTGGTGGGAATTTTCCCTCTCGGCCTATCCTGCCTTTTCTACTTCTCAATTCAAGGCCATTGCAGCTGTTTGCTTTTTTTCTTTTAGATTTTTTTTTAACTGTGCCATTAAATTCACGTAAATCGCTTTTAGTGATGCTCCTGTTCACTGCCTGGCTGTGTTCAGCTTCACAAATGTTCCGATCTGCATAAGAGTTAATTACCCTTCAAAAGATTGCCTTCTAGCAGAAGAGCGAGGGGCCCTGCAGGAGTCCCTAAAATCCCAGCTGCAAAGATGGAGGACCTGATTCTGATCTCACACCAGTCTAACGCCATTGACTTCAATAAAGTTATTCCTGAGTCAAACTGGTGTCAAATAGCAGTGTCACTCCATTGATTTTCATGGAGTCACTCTTGGTTTACATACGTGTAAATGGGCTATGACTTCACTGGAGTTACTCCTGATTGACATTAGTGTAAGGGTATGTCTACACTACCCGCCGGATCGGCAGGTAGTGATCGAGCTATCGGGGATCGATGTATCGCATCTCGTCTAGACGATCCCCAAACGTGCTCACCGTCGACTCTGGAACTCCACCAGGGCGAGAGGCGGAAGCGGAGTCAACGGGGGAGCGGCAGCCGTTGATCCCGCCCCACGAGGATGCGAAGTAAGTCAATCTAAGTCCATCTAAGATACGTCGACTTCAGCTACGCTATTCTCGTAGCTGAAGTTGCGTATCTTAGATCGATCCCCCCCCCCCCAGTGTAGATCAGGCCTTAGCGAGTTCAGTAGCAGAACTCGCTACTTGTACACAAATGCCAAACGTGGGTTGTGTGGTTAACACACAGAGCAAAGTCAAACGAGGTCACAGTGCGGTCTGGGGACTATGATGTGACAACACGATCCCTGCCTTGATATAAATGTCTGTGTAGATGGTCCCTGTTTAGGTTCACTCATTTGTGAAAGAGAGGAAATGAGAGCACACGAGAAAAATTGAAGAAAGTAGGAGCAATGGTGGGAAATGACAAAGAAGAAAGAAATAGGGATGAAGCGAGAGAAATTGGCACCTGTAAACAGATGCAGAACCCACAGCCCCCCCTCCCCACAGCCCCTGACTGTGGAAAAGGGCGGGGGCCTGAAAAGATTGGGGACCCATTTTAAACACTGTATAAGTGAGACAAAAGACGCCTGACCTCTTGTTCCTATGTCCTACATGGACTGATCTGAAAATAATTAGAGCTGAACAGAGGATGGAAATTCCATTTCAGGGAGAATTTTGAGATTTCAAAATCTGTCTTTGATCCAGTTAGGAATGAAACCCGAACATTTCTAAATTCACCGCTAAAGCAAAATTGTGAAAAAAACCACCCTGGATCGATCAAAAGGTTTCCGCATTTTAATTTTATATCATAATACAGAGTGCAAAAAGTTTTGAATTTCAAAACGAGAAAGTCATTGAAAAACTAAAAAATCGAAACATTTCCCTTTGTAAAAGTCAAAATGGAACATTTCAACATTGTCTCCGGAGCCCAGGATCTGGAATATTCTATCACTTTGGCGAGGGTCAATCTAGTTTCCAAACTTCACCACTGAACTGAGGAAGTCTGAAAACCTCCCAACTTTGGGAAAACATGACTCTGGATCTGACCCCTAAATCCCAGCTCTCTAGCTTGTGTGGAGAGCTAACGTCCATATAACATTTTCCTCTTTAAGGCTCAAATCCGAAGATCTGTACTCTGCATCAGCCTGTGCTTTGCCGCTGAATGGGGGTGGAATAAGGAGGCTTCCAGACCACCCCTCGCACAGCTACCAGGCCCAGTTGCCGTACCTGAGCACAGGGGCTGCTCCCTGCTACCGCCCCCATAAGGGGTGGACAAGGGGAGAAGGGAGGAGGGACCAAATTTCTGTCCCTACTCCTCACTAGCCAGTGACGTGTCAGGCCACGATGGGCAGGCTCATTCTGACGGGTGACATCCATCATGATGTCAAGTCTGCTAAGAACGGAGCTCACAAGTTTGTGTTGGTTCAGCAGACTGGAACAGAGCTGGTTCAGACAAGCTGATTATCCTGAGCTCTTTCCATGTCTACAGTTATAAACCCGAGAGAGAGAGAGAGACAGAAAGAAAGAAAGAAAGAAAGAAAGAAAGAAAGCTAATTTCATGTCTTTAGTTTTACAGCAGATGCCAACTGACTAATATGTGTCTGAGGGCAGGTCTTCACTACAGGGGGGGGTCGATTTAAGATACGCAAATTCAGCTATGCGAATAGCGTAGCTGAATTTGACCTATCGGAGCCGACTTACCCCACTGTGAGGACGGCGGCAAAATCAACCTCCGCAGCTCCCCGTCGACGGCGCTTACTCCCACCTCCGCTGCTGGAGTAAGAGCGTTGATTCGGGGATCGACTGTCGCGTCCTGACGAGACGCGATAATTCGATCCCCAAGAGATCGATTTCTACCCGCCGATTCAGGCGTGTAGTGTAGACCCAGCCTCAGATGTTCCTCAGTATCTTGGATCCAATCCTGAGAGATGCTGAGCTCCCACAATTCCTGTTGGGCTAAATCACAAGAGGCGTTAATCACATGCAGCTCCTCTTCAACCTCAACCAGCAAAGGTGCTGAGTAGGAAGGTGTGGAACAGCTCCCTAGTTTGTGCACGTCAGTTCCAGGAGTCAAAACTGTGACCCTCCCTGCCAATAATTGAGACCTCATGTGGATGTCAGAAGAATCAGGCCAGGGTTGAACCAGCAGCTGCACAAACATAAAAGCCTGAGACTTTCATGGCCAGATCCTCAGCTGGTGTGAATCACTGAAGTCAGTGGAGCTGTGGAGATTTTCACCTGCTGATAATCCGGCCCAGTCGATACTGAAACAAAGACCCAACATAAAAAGATTTGTCCGTTTTACCTGTGAAGACTTGACCAAACTTTCTTGTTCCCTCACGCTCTTAAATTCAGATCCCGGTGCAGACAAGCCATCCCAAGCACAAGGATGATTCAAACATTAATTTTACAAAGGTGTGTTTAAAGAAATCCACGAGAAAGCAAATTATGGACCCAATTCTCCCCTCCCTCAGCCCAGCTTTACCCTGGTGTACTCCCTATAGGCCTGAATTTGCTCTCTCTTAGGGCAGGTCTTCACTACGGGGGGGGGGGGGTCGATTTAATATACGCAAATTCAACTACGCGAATAGCGTAGCTGAATTCGACCTATCGGAGCCGACTTACCCTGCTGTGAGGATAGCGGCAAAATCGACCTACGCGGCTCCCCGTCGACGGCGCTTACTCCCGCCTCCGCTAGTGGAGTAAGAGCGTCGATTCGGGGATCGATTGTCGCGTCCCAACGAGACGCGATAATTTGATCCCCGAGAGATCGATTTCTACCCGCTGATTCAGGCGGGTAGTGTAGACCTAGCCTTATACTCATGTCAACGGTGAGCAGCTCCACAGATTCCAAGGGAATTACAGGTGTATAAAACCATTGCAAAGGAGAGGACAATCGGGCCTAGTGGTGGAGTTACATCAGATTTACTCTGGTCTAATTGAGATCAGAATCGGACCCATATGATCAAATCACCCGAGTGTTCCCAGGCCTGTGCGGGCAACTTAATAAACAAGTTGCATTTTTTCCCACGAGACAATTACTCCTTTCCTAATTCGCGGTATGCTAAGCCCATCAAAAGCTGGTTTTTGCTTCTCTTTAATCCCTACTATAAAAAAAGGGAGTTTTGCAAGCACAGTTTTTATAGAGCTGGGATTCCCTGCAATGAAACTAGACCGTCTCCTATAACGTATGATAGGTGTGTTTAAGTATAGTTCAAGTTGTTGCTCAGCAAAATGTGCGGTGGGGCTAACACCCCAAGCTCATAAACCTCATCATTATCCAGCCAAGGCCCGTTCTCCTAACAGATAAAAAGGTGAAAGCATCAGTTCTGATTTCAGAGGGATCCACGCTTGGCTACTTTTCACTCTGCTGCCCTGCTCACGCTTTTCTGAACTTCACCATCTGCCTTCATTCCTCCTCTAATCAGCCACAATGTCTTGCCGATCCTATCGCATTAGCTCTGGAGGTGGTGGTGTCCAGAATTTCAGTTCTTGCTCAGCTGTCATACCAAGAAGCATAAGGCAGTACAGCTTCAGCACTGTCTCATCTCGGGGAGGTGGTGGCGTGGGCTATAGAGGACTAGGATACTTTGGCAGCAGAAGTCTCAGTGGCGTAGCCTCCGGCAAACCCAGAATGGCCGTTGGTAGCTGTCGTTCTGCAAGATATGGGTATGGGAATGCTGGTCTTGCATATGGCTATGGCGGTGCTGGCTTTGGCTACAGAGTGGGTGGGATCTGTGGGCCTTGTCCACCCACTATCACACCCGTCCAAGTCAACCCGCACCTGCTCCAACCTCTCAACCTGGAGATCGACCCCAATGTTCAGTCGGTGAAATATCAGGAGAAGGAGCAGATCAAGTGTCTCAACAACAAATTCGCTTCTTTCATTGACAAGGTGAGATGGGAGATCACACTCTTCACTGGCGATTCGCCATAGGAATGTCAGACACAACTCGCGCAGACATTTCGGAGATGAAGCCCGAGATTTTCTACAGTTTTTAGCTGTCCAAAATGTCTAAGGGATTTGGAGTTCCCAAATCTCAGCCTAAAATTACAGTGAGGGTCTGATTCTCATTCACACTAAGGCCACTTTATGTCACTCCAGCAGTGCAAAAGGGCCTGCATGGGGGATATAAATACACTATCAGGGTGGGATAAAGTGGTTTTAATGTAAATAAGAATCAGGCTCCAAGTTTCTAATGTTATATTCAGAGAGCCCCTTATTTTTCTCCCACACCAGCTTAAGTGTTGATTTCAGTGGAGTTACTTCTGATTTACACTGGTGTGAGAGACGGTCTAGGATCTGTGCTGTTTCAACCATAAATAGAATAAATCAGAGGTACGCATCGCTTTCTCTGTAACTGCTCGATCCATTTCTCATGTTTAACAGTATGTTTCTGAATAACCTCATTATGAAGAGATGAACGCCAAATTTTACATTTCTGTTATCTCCATTCTTCTGAAAACACGTACATGACTCATGTCTTTTGTTTCGCATTTTGCTGATTCCGGGGAATCCATTCTGGCAGTAATATGAGAGATTTCATAGATTATAAAGCCAGAAGGGATCACTGTGATCATCTAGCCTGACCTCTGTACAATCCAAGCCATAGGACTTCCCTGAATTAATTCCTTGTTTGAACTATTGGCGCTTATTGGTTACCAGTCTAACACATTGATATGTTTTGAAAGCTTCAAAAGTGAACTTTCTTCCTCTTGGGATTCAGGTCCGATTCCTGGAGCAGCAGAACAAGGTGCTGGAGACCAAATGGAGCTTTTTGCGGGAGCAAAAACACTACCAGAATAACATGGAGCCCATGTTTGAAGCTTATATCAGTAACTTGAAGAGGCAGCTGGAGAACCTGGGATGTGACCGAGCTAAGCTGGAGACAGAACTGCACAACATGCAGGACATTTTGGAGGATTACAAGAGAAAGTAAGTGTGAAAAGATGCAGTTTAATAATAGGTTGTTAAACGAAATGTCTCCAAACATGTACATAGCTGCATGCCTTGTTGACTCACCACTATTCAAGAGGGTGGAGAAGCTTCTGACTATAGGTAGGCAGTTTCAGATATGTCTTGACTAACTAAATAACTGCCCGGCTTTTCAAAGATGCTGAGTGCTCAAAAATCATAAGAACATAAGAACGGCCATACTGGGTCAGACCAATGGTCCATCTAGCCCAGTATCCTGTCTTCCAACAGTGGCTGGTACCAGATGCTTCAGAGGGAAAGAACAGAGCAGGGTAATTATTGAGTGATCCATTCCCTGTCATCCAGTCCCAGGTTCTGGCAGTCAGAGGTTTAGGGACACTCAGAGCATGGCGTTGTGTCCCTGAGCATCTTGGTTAATAGCTGTTGATGGACCTTTCCTCCGTCAACTTAGCTAATTCTTTTTTGAATTCTGTTATGCTTTTGGCCTTCACAGCATCCCCTGGCAATGAGTTCCACAAGTTGACTGTGTGAGGAAGTACTTCCTTTTGTTTGTTTTTGTTTGCCTATTAATTTCACTGGGTGACCGTAGGTTCTTGTGTTATGGGAAGGGGCAAATACCTCTTCCTTATTCACTTTCTCCACCCCATTCATGATTTTATACACCTCTATCATCTCCCCACTTAGTAAGCTGAAAAATCCTAGTCCGTTTAGTCTCTCCTCATATGGAAGTTGTTCCATACCCCGAATCATTTTTGTTGCCTTTCTCCATACTTTTTCCAATTTTAATATATCTTTTTTGAGGCGGGATGACCAGAACCGCACACAATATTCAAGGTGTGGGAATACCATGGATTTATATAGTGGCATTCTGATATTCTCTGTTTTATTATCTATCCCTCGTCACTACTGAAAATCTTGGCCTTCGGTGCTACCTCTAGGCACCCAAGTTTGTAAATGTGTTATTTATTCAACAAGTATATTATAGCTACAGTATAGGGTTGCCAATTTTGGTTGGACGTATTCCTGGAGGTTTCATCACATGACCACAATCTTTAATTAAAGATTAATCTTCGATTCATGGAGACTCCAGGACAATCCTGGAGGGCTGGAAACCCTACTACAGCACCTGCACAATGTAATCTTTCTCCATGGGCCTCCGAGGTGCTACTGGGATACAAGTAACAAATAATAATATACTACGACATTATCACTTAGGGAGAGCTACACATTACATCAATTATGGGTTTACACTCTTCGTTAAACAGTCTGCTTGAAGAGTACTTTACAACATTTTAGTTAAGTAGAGACCTTGGCAGATACTGTAAATGTGAATACGTACAACTAGGCTTGGAAGGATTAGATTTTTGACAGGAAATGTCAGTAAACGTTAATATCACCATACACACACAAACAGATGAAAAAATATTCCCATGTCGGCAAAGTAAGAGAAATGCTGCTTGAGACCTCGTTAGAGGTTGATTTAATGATATTTACTTTGTACATTTTGACATGCGATGGTGACAATTTGATTTTAGTGATTATAAATCTTTATGGTTTTTGAACCTCAACAGCTACTGTCCTTAAATAATTTCTGTCTGACCCTCCCCATTCTCTGAGCCCCCTATAATTTCCTGCAACTGTGAAAATTTAAATAGAGAACAATAAAAAAATGCTTAAAACCTATAATTTTGCACAATTGTGAATATTTAAATCAATATAAATTTCAAAATATCTTAAAATAAATATCAACATTATCTATTGAAATGACAAAAAAAATAGAATTCTGCAAACATACATCATAAGGCACGTACAACATATGGTACATCAACTGACTAAGTGCACAGAGTCACCTGAAGTTGTTCTGGAATTCCAAAATGCACCAACGTATTTTTTTTTTCTTAGCTATGCAAAAAATAATCCTCTTCCCCCTCAGGTATGAAGAGGAATGCAATCGTCGAACCTGTGCTGAGAACGAGTTTGTAGTACTTAAGAAGGTGAGCAATGCGCAGATAGGCTACAACCTTATCAAACACCTGCTGCCCAGATTTTAATAGAACACTGATGGCATATCGTGATTTTTAGCTCATCTGAAGGAAAAACAATGCAAAGTTCATACTTACAAAAAATAGAAATTTTTTGAAATTCCAACCATTTTTTCCTGAAAAATGTAAAAAAAAAAAAAAAAAAAAATCACTTTATTTTGCCATTTTTAACCCCCTGAAATAATAATTCATGAAATGATGGTTAGAGGTGAAAAAAATCAAAAATGCATATGTGATATTGGAGACTAATATTTTTAAAGATATTTAGGCACTTAACTCCCATGGGTGTTGTTCCCATCAAACTCACTTAGATGCTTTTGAAAATCCCACTAGGCATCTATCTGTATCTCCAGTTATCTAAATACATTTGTAAATCTAGCCCTTAGTCTCACTGAAAGTCAGTAGGATTTAGATTCCTAAGTGCCTGAGTTACTTTTGAAAATGATGCATGTGCTTCTAAATCACTCAGGTGTTTTGAAAATATTATCCTATGGTCTTTGTCCATTAGAGCTTTTGAGGATGCATGTTTTCAGGAAACTCAAATTCCTCTTTTCAGAGATATTTAGGGCCAGATTTTCAAAAGCGCTCAGCTGTATAAATAACGGAATTGTTGATTCATTGGCAATTCTGAAAAATCTGGAAAAAAAAAATTGTTTCCGGTTAAAAAATGTGTTTTGTGCCAAATGAAACATTTCCTTTTGGTTTTGAGCATTTGAAAATGGTTTTGACGCTTTTCAAATAAAATTAAAGGATGTTTTAAAACAAAAGGGCATTTTGAAGCAAAACCTTTCCGCTTGAAAATGTCAAAACAAAATATTTTGATTTCACTGGCATTTCTGTTGACCAAAACCATTGGGTGAAACCAGCATGAAGCCATGAAACATTTCGGTGTCACCAAATCTGCTTTTTTCACCCCCCAAAAGTCTCATACAGCAAATTTCATCCATCTCTACACAACTTCCAGAAGCTTCTATTGAACACATTGGAAAATCTGGGCACCTCATTTAGTTGTTAAACAGGAGCCGATCAGGTCACTTTTGAAAATCTCTAAAACCCTCTAACGTCCTTGGGAGCTGCGGGTGTTCACCAACCTTTGCAAATTAAGCCACTTATTTAGGAGCCCAAAATGTGAATTTAGGAGGAGATCTTCAAAGATGTTAGACCCCCACACCCATTGACTTCCAATGGGAGTTAGATGCTCTTTGAGCCTTTTAAAATCTCCCATTAGCTGCCTAGCCTTACCCTGATTTGGTCCTTCTGGCTGTCGATACAACAGACCATTAGGCTGGTCTATGGAGGTGACCTATTTATCTTCCTTTCTCCTGTCTATTGATTATTTTGCATGTAAAAATATAAAGATGGAAAGAATGAAATAATATGGAAAAACTAAACTGCTTAGAAATGACAATCCAGGTGATGGCGTTATTAACCCGATTTTGTTCTAGCATTAACAGAAATGTCTTATAATCAATTAGAAGTTCTCTCACTGTATTTCCGATTCTCTGCAGGATGTGGACTGTGCTTACATGAACAAGGCAGAACTAGAAGTCAAAGTGGAATCCCTCATAGACGAGATCACCTTCCTGAGACGCATATATGAAGAGGTAACGACATTTCCTACTCCAGTCAGGCTTTTATGAGGAGACGAAAACAATGAATGCTGGTATTTTCCAAAGGGCTTTATGGGAGTTAACCCCTGCTGGCGAAATTCATGGGGAGTTTGGTGCCAGACTCCCTTAGTCTAAGAATCAGAGAGTTTACAGCCAGAAGGGACCACCAGGTCATCTAGTCGGACCTCCTGTATAGTACAGGCCACTAAACTCTACCCAGCTTCCCCTGTATTGAGCCCAATACCCTGGATACAGCTAAAGAATTATAGCCCTGAGGAGACTAAACTACTGTGTGCCACAAGCAGGGGACAGGAAGGACCAAGATGCACCAGTGCCTGAGACCCCTGCAATGGCAGGCAATTGAAATTTGGAAATCCCTTTGAAAACCCCACCTGAAGGGAATAATAACGCCTGGTGGCAGGTGATCTGTTAGCGGAAGGAAAGGGTCGAAGGCCCGGTTGGTGGATCTGACCCTGTTAGTCAGCTGAATCTATATTGAGCCTAAGGGACCGGTTCCATGGCGCGATCCTTGGTAAGACCCACAGGCCCAGATCCTCTAAGGTATTTCAGTGCCTAACTCTCATTGAAATCAGTGGGAATTAGGTGCCTAGCTGCCTTTGAAGATCAGGGCCTTAGGGCCTGATTTTAATTTACGTTCTGGGCTTTCTTATGCCTTTCTTACACTGCTCTGGCAGTGTAAAGGGACCTGACCGTGGGGCATCATTTGCACTCGGTTTAAGGACTCTTTCCACTGCTGATCCCTTAGGGCCGGTTTCTTCTTTGACTTGCTCTATGCTGACACCAGCTTAGCTCCGCTGATTTCAGAAGAGTCCTTCCTTGTTTACGCAAGTGAAAGAAGAAGGCGTCTACCTCAGGCCTGGGCTACGCTTAAAATTTTGGTGGACATAGCTACAGCATTCAGGGATGTGAAAATCCACACCCCTGCGACCACAGCCTGGGGTAGACGCACAGGTCGATGGAAGAAAACTTCCACCAACCTAGCTCCCATTGCACCAGGCGGAGGAGTTCTTACAGTGACAGACAGACACCTTCTGCTGGGCTTACATTATGGGCTTACAGGGACATAGCTTCAGTGCTGTAGCACCCACAGTGTAGACATGGCCTCAACCAGCCTTGCTGGAAAAAGAGATTAATGGACACATTTCACTAAAAACCAGGTGCATTCAAATCAAAAAATCCCTCTCCTCAATTTTGGATTAAACCTGAAACTGCAAAATATGTAGGAAGTATCTTGTTATCTGTGAACAGAGGAACAAAGCCAGGAAAGCACCCTATAGTCGAAAGAGAGCCTAAGATATAAGCCCTTGTATCAGAGGTCTGGTACGAGGCCTGACCTGAAGCAATGGGCAAGCTTTGCTGATATAAAGCAAAGTTAGCAAACGTCAGGCTGTGAGCAAATGTCAGGCTCTGCCTGCATGCAACTACACAGAATCTGGCAAGAACAGGGCTGATATTGCAGAAATACACATTCCTAAGAAGTGCTAATCACCGAGCACTCACGCAAACACATCCCGATATCAAGTGGTACCAGACCATCCCAATATCAAGGACGGTACAAAAACATTCCCCAAGGAACACGCTGACCCATCCCAAAAGATAAGGTCAGGATGACAGTACGTAATAGAGATGTTTTGATCGAACCAACATGTACAAAGAGATGGGTGATAACTAGCCACTTCAGGGGGCAGTAACTAATTATGTCAGAGGGGCAATACTTAACTTGTTTGTATCGGGGTATAAAGATGTATCTCAGAGGGAGTATCTTTGTCTGGCCCAGGGAGGAACAGAAAATCCTGCCGTTCACTGAGCTGGTCCATTGTTGTGGGCATACATGTATTAGTGGTCTGGTAGAGTCTGCGGGATACTAGTACCATGCTTCATCAACAATAGACCTGGCTGGGTGCCTTCGTCCCTTAACGGATCTTGTTGTCATTGTGTGGTTCGCTCGAGGTCTGCCAGCTGTCTGCACAGGGCTGGGGTGGCACGGAGAGGGAACACACACATGCAGCCAAACATCTATCCACAGGGGTCTGTTTTGGGACCGGCTCTGTTCAATATCTTCATCAACGACTTAGATATTGGCATAGAAAGTATGCTTATTAAGTTTGCAGATGATACCAAACTGGGAGGGATTGCAACTGCTTTGGAGGATAGGGTCAAAATTCAAAATGATCTGGACAAATTGGAGAAATGGTCTGAGGTAAACAGGATGAAGTTTAATAAAGACAAATGCAAAGTACTTCACGTAGGAAGGAACAATCAGTTTCATACATACAGAATGGGAAGAGACTGTCTAGGAAGGAATATGGCAGAAAGGGATCTAGGGGTTATAGTGGACCACAAGCTAAATATGAGTCAACAGTGTGATGCTGTTGCAAAAAAAGCAAACATGATTCTGGGATGCATTAACAGGTGTGTTGTGAGCAAGACACGAGAAGTCATTCTTCCGCTCTACTCTGCGCTGGTTAGGCCTCAACTGGAGTATTGTGTCCAGTTCTGGGCACCGCATGTCAAGAAAGATGTGGAGAAATTGGAGAGGGTCCAGAGAAGAGCAACAAGAATGATTAAAGGTCTTGAGAACATGACCTATGAAGGAAGGCTGAAAGAATTGAGTTTGTTTAGTTTGGAAAAGAGAAGACTGAGAGGGGACATGATAGCAGTTTTCAGGTATCTAAAAGGGTGTCATAAGGAGGTGGGAGAAAACTTGTTCACCTTAGCCTCTAAGGATAGAACAAGAAGCAATGGGTTTAAACTGCAGCAAGGGAGGTCTAGGTTGGACATTAGGAAAAAGTTCTTAACTGTCAGGGTGGTTAAACACTGGAATAAATTGCCTAGGGAGGTTGTGGAATCTCCATCTCTGGAGATATTTAAGAGTAGGTTAGATAAATGTCTATCAGGGATGGTCTAGACAGTATTTGGTCCTGCCATGAGGGCAGGGGACTGGACTCGATGACCTCTCAAGGTCCCTTCCAGTCCTAGAGTCTATGAATCTATGAATCTTACCACACAAACAATTGATGAATTTAATGTCTCCTGCAGGAAATTGCTTGCCTCCAAGCATCCATTTTGGACACCTCTGTTATTGTGCAAATGGACAACAGCCGAGGCCTGAACATGGATGACATCATCGCTGATGTCAAAGCTCAGTACGAGGACATCGCCAACAGGAGCCGAGCTGAGGCAGAGTCCTGGTACCAGTGCAAGGTGAGTCACCACAGAGAGAAAGGGATTATGGATGACTCTGACACTGATCTCATCATAGAAATAGTTCAATTCACATGAATGAGAGCGCATACAGACAGGAAACTGGCTTTCCATAATTCAAGAGATGCATGAAATGACAGACAGGCTATGTCTACACTACCGCGGTAAGTCGACCTACGCTACACAACTCCAGCTATGTGAATAACGTAGCTGGAGTCGACGTACCTTAAGCCGAGTTACTGCGGGGTCTACACCGCAGGAGTTTCTCCCGTCAACTTACCTTACTCTTCTCATCGGGGGTAGAGTACAGGGGTCGGCTGGAGAGTGATCTGCAGTCAATTTGGCAGGTCTTCACTAGACCTGCTAAATCAACCGCCGGTGGATCGATCTCAAAGCATCAATCCCGGCTGTAGTGTAAACCTGCCCACAGTATATGAAATGTATGCTATTATCTCCCAAAACTGTGTTAGGATTTAGTCTCAGTGAAAAATGATCAAGATATAGGCTATATCCTCAGCTGTGCACACTTAACTTCACTGGAGTTACACCAGTTTATATCTGCAGAGGATCCGGTTTTATGGAAATATTATAACTTCCCATTCAGATTTAAGGCACTTTTTAAAACTCGGGTTCCTTCTCTTAATTATAAAATTATAATCAATTAATTAATTAATTAGTAATAAATAACAATAATCATAATTAATAATACCAATTTCTTCTAATGCATATCATTTTCTTTGATATATCTCAAAGTGTTTTACAAAGGGGGTCAGTAGCATTACCCCATTTGACAGATGGGAAAATAAAGGCACACAGAAGGAAGGGACTTGCCCAAGGTCACCCAGGAAAGCAGTGGCAGAGCCAAAAATTGAAGCCTGTTTTCCTGAGGCCCAGCCCAGTGCCTGCTCCATAGGCCAGTCTTGGCCAGACAAGAATGCTATGAAACATGTTTTCACAATCTGTGTTGCACCTTCAGCCATTACCCACATAGAGGATAATAATCTACTACAGCTGACCTCTAAAGGAGCTCCTCTTTCAGCTCAAGTAGTAGAGGTCTGTGCTTTAGTGCTCAAGATATAGCATTCAAACCCTGCCAGAGACCCATGAGTAGCTCATCATAGTTACACTGCAGCTTTTGGTGATTAGTAACTGGTCTGTTTATTATAATTGCATCTTCTCACTCACCTAAGTATGAGGAGCTGAAGGTAACTGCTAGCAAACACTGCGACAACCTGCACAGCACAAGGAATGAGATTACGGAGCTGAACCGGGTGATTCAGAGACTGCACGGAGAACTTGAAAATGTTAAAGCCCAGGTGAGTGTGACACACTGGCAAAGAGTGTATAATGCATCAATAACGACACACAAATGCTATGTAAAGGATTCAGTGCTACATGATAACCCAAAACTGCCCCATTATAACAGCTCATCAGTAAAAAAAAAATCTTAATTACAAATTAGGTTGCACCACTTGACAGTTCTGAAGAAACTGCTGGTGCCTAGACTAGTGACCAAGCCATGAAAGGATAATAGTTTACTACTGCTACCAGCTGACTCAAGTTAAGGAGAGGGTCCAGAGAAGAGCAACAAGAATGATTAAAGGTCTTGAGAACATGATCTATGAAGGAAGACTGAAAGAATTGGGTTTGTTTAGTTTGGAAAAGAGAAGACTGAGAGGGGACATGATATCAGTTTTCAGGTATCTAAAAGGCTGTCATAGGGAGGAGGGAGAAAACTTGTTCACCTTAGCCTCTAAGGATAGGACAAGAAGCAATGGGCTTAAACTGCAGCAAGGGAGGTTTAGGTTGGACATTAGGAAAAAGTTCCTAACTGTCAGGGTGGTTAAACACTGGAATAAATTGCCTAGGGAGGTTGTGGAATCTCCATCTCTGGAGATATTTAAGAGTAGGTTAGATAATTGTCTATCTGGGATGGTCTAGACAGTATTTGGTCCTGCCATGCGGGCAGGGGACTGGACTCGATGACTTCTCGAGGTCCCTTCCAGTCCTAGAATCTATGAATCTATAAGTGGTAGAGGCCTGTATTGTGAAGCTGACACACTCCACAGAAGTCTAAAGTTAAGCAAACAGTTTTGGATGTACAACCAACTTTAAATGACTGAACGAATAAATAAATAAATGACACTAGCAGAATCAATGGTTGGGGTTTTTCAAAGCCCGTTCAAATGAATGGAAGTTGTGTGCCTAAATCTTCTAGTCAGCTTTGAAACTCTCAATCAATGGCCCTATCTCCGGTAAGCCGTTTATAAAGCAAAACAATATAACTAGAATAGCCGGTCTGTCATCAGAAGCCCATGTCATGGCGGCTAGCCTGTAAGATCTAAATCTAGGGACTTAGTGCCCCAGGCTGTGTGCTAGGTACCTCTATGGGAAGGCTGATGAGAGAGAAATCCTCCATCCATCAGCTGGCAAAGTGGTTGTGAATTTACTCCAAGGAGCAGTTTTACTCCAGTTTTTATGATACCTTACAAGGCACTGTTGAGCTAAATATTCTGACACCAGTGAGTTGAGTGTGTCAGGCCTGATGAGAGTTACAGTATAGTGGGCCCTCTGCCACTTGGCGTTGAGGGGCTCCTAGGGTCACATGGCAAGGAGGACAGTGTAAAATCCTGTCTAGAACAGGACCTCTTTCTCTGTGGGCATAGTTTCTGAGAGTAGAAGTCAAGAGGCATGGTGTTTCCTCTGCCATAGTGCCTACCAGTCTTGCTTGTCAAGCATTGCTAGGCCAGCCATGGGCCAAGCCTTCCACTTCTCTGCTAAACTCGTTTCATCTTCTGCTGCCTTTGTCTGTTTTGTCCACTTGAGGCATCCCTGTCTGACACCTGGATAGTGAGTTCCCTGTGGCTCGGGCTGTCTTCTTTGTGATGTGTCTGTCCAGTGCTTAGGCTGTACTGTAACAACAGTGAACGCTATTAAGAGGAAGTCAGAAGACATTTCTGAGAAGGTGTCTCAGCTCCTCATAGTCTACCAGCAGGGCAGACAGATTCATGCAGACTTGGCCAGAAGAAGTTCACAGTCTAGTTCAAAAGAATAGACATGGATATTGCTTTATTCAAGCATCCCTCAGCCTGATCAGTTTTTCAGCCCGAATCCAAAATTTGAGCCTTCCATTTGTAACAAAAGAGAGTCTCTTCAAATGAGTCACATGGAATGCATTTATCTCCCGCCTCTGCAGCGATGCAAACTGGAAGGAGCCATAGCAGAAGCCGAGGAACGGGGAGAGATGGCTCTCAAAGACGCCAAGTGTAAACTGGCCGAGCTGGAGGCTGCGCTGACGAAAGCCAAGCAGGACCTGGCTTGCCAGCTGCGGGAGTACCAAGAGCTGATGAACGTCAAGCTGGCCCTGGATATCGAGATCGCCACCTACAGGAAGCTGCTGGAAGGAGAGGAGAGCAGGTGGGTTCATAGCACAATCCTACAAATCAGTGATCAGGGAAGAATAACAATTAATTTAAAAGGCCTGTTGAAACAAAGAGTCCAATCCTGCAACCCTTTCTTCAAGTTATAGTCCACGTACTTGCAAGTCATCTCATTGCAAACTGTGGGGAAATTATCAGAAGCACATAACTGATGTAGAAGTAGTTGAGTGAAATTCAGCTGAAATTTTTTTCCAATGAAAAAACACAGCTTCCGGTCCATTGAAGCATTTTATGAATTCATGCTGAATTCACCGGATTATTACACTTAAAAAACCCCAAGAGACCAGAAGTAAAAAATTTCCAGTTGACACCTTTTAAACGAAATGGTTTGATTTTTTTCCCATCTGAAATGACTTTTCACTTCAAAATTTAGTTCACTCTCATTAAAACAAAACTTTAAAAAAATTAAAAGAAACAAAACAAATGAAACTAAACATTTCATTTCAAGATGAATGAGACATTTTGTCAGGAGCGCCGCCGGCTTTTTTACCGCCCTAGGGGGTGGAAGGTCCCGCCCCCGAAATACCGCTGCCGCGGTCGCCGCCTCTCAAATGTTAGTGCTCTACGTGACCGCCTAGGTTGTCTAATGGGTCGCGCCGGCCCTGCATTTTGTTCCACCTAAAAGGATTTTTCCCTGTGGTTTTTTTTTTTTTTTTTTTTTTTTGTTCTCTGAAAATTTTTGTTTCAGGTAGACCCAAAATATTTTTGTTTCTTCAGTTCGGTCATTGACTCATGAAATCAGTTATTTGCACAGTTCTACTTACGATGATAATCCCTTTTGAAGTCAATAGCACTTAGGGTGACCAGATGTCCCAATTTTATAGGCACACTCCTGATATTTGTGGGTTTTTCTTATACAGGCGCCTATTACCCCTGATCCCTTGCCCTGATTTTTCACACTTGCTCTCTGGTCACCTTAATAGCACTTCGGATCCTAATGCATTTACGCACTTTTGATAAATTTAACCAATAGGTCTACTGGCATGAGTAAGTGCTGCCCGTGTGCAGGATCGGGACCTATCGGGGGGGAAAATTACGATGTTTGTGTGTATTGGACAGTCAAATCAAATATTTCCAAACCACAGTCTGAGTCTGCTGCAAACATCACCTGATCTCAAGGCTTACAGCTAATTCATTATATAGGTAATGATAATAAGCAGGTAGCTAAAACATAAGAACATAAGAATGGCCATACTGAGTCAGATCAAAGGTCCATCTAGCCCAGTATCCTGTCTTCCCACAGTGGCCAATGCCAGGTGCTTCAGAGGGAATGAACACATCAGGGAATCATTAAGTGATCCATCCCCTGTCGCTCATTCCCAGCTTCTGGCAAACCCTGTTTCTTACATTTTAAACCTTTCTTCATTTTCCCCTTCTGATAGGTTGTGTGGAGAAGGTGTTTGCCCCGTCAATATTTGTAAGTACCAGGAGTATTCTCCTTCTTAGAAGTCCGAAATGATTCATCTTTTACAGCAAAAGTCATAAACTGAGCCACAATCTCTTGCTTTTTTATTTGCAGCTGTGTGTAGATCCCAAGGGGGGATTGTGTGTGACGGCGACCCCTGCTTTGGGGGCAGCTATTCCTCCAGCAGCAGAACACTACTCAAAACCGGAGGTGTTCTTAGCAGTGGGGGTATATGCGACGCTAGGATTGGAAGAAGTGTCGTCGCAAATTTGGGAGACGTATGTGCACCGTGCGTTCCTACCGGCGGATACAGCACTAGCAGTGGAAGGAGCTCTAATGTCAAATGCATATCGACTACCAGCTCCTACAGAACAAAATATTAAAAGAGAGCTCTAGAAAGTCGTCATGTCACTGCCTAGTGACAGCAATACCTGCTACCAGCACTAACGGCATTAGGGGATTTTAAAGATTGCAGCCCATTCTCCATTGCTTGCTGCATGAAGCATTTTTAATTTCTGGGGGAGCTTCTGTTATGAGGCAGCTGTCTGAGTTTTAGTTTTACAAAGTTGCTCTTCTGAAATTTTCCTTTTCCTCCTGGGTTACTGAGGTCTAGCTTGTCTAGCGTTGTAAGACCATTTGATTAGGGTATATTGTTAGTATGCTGTATGCACTTAGGAATCGAATCATTTGTGAAGATATGTGGCTCAAAAGAAGGTCTCAGTGATACTGGGAAATTCACAGAGTCTTGCTGTTCAGTGCCTTTCCTCAAAGGAGTATGAACCAACTACAAACATGAAGATCTATCATTTTTTAACTCCTACAGTGTATTTCGTATTATTAGCACCAGTTCACCACTACATGATCGTTTGCAAAGGGCAAACCACTGATGTGCAGATTGTATCCTGTTCATAATTTCCTGTTTTGTTTCATTTGTCTTTGTTTTATTCCATTTTTCCAATAAACTGACATAGCAGATCAACGCTTGCGGTTGGGTGATTTCCAGTTTTGAAGTCTTAATTAGGCAACTAGGCAGTTCTAATGAGTTAGTCGCTCACAGAACTCACTGGCCTTTGGAAAATGTAAGGGTAATCTAACAGCAGTATGAAAAGATGGGAAACCCATCAGGTGCTGAGAAGCACATTGATAGCACCTTGAGAAGTCCCTGATAAATACAGAGAGATCCCTAGCTAGCTAGCTAGATGGGGGTGTATGGGGATAGATAGATAGATAGATAGATAGATAGATAGATCATGAACAACAAAATCAGCCAGACACAGCAAATGTAAAACTGGATCTAGTACATAGCAGTGGATAAAAATGATAAATACAGTTGTTCTACGAGAGGGACTTTCAAACATCATCCCCCATTTTTATCCAAGCAAATGGCCTCTGGCAACCTCCATCCCATGTGCAGATCACGTTCTTAGAGACCAGCGGCTAATGAAATACTAGAATACTGAAATAAAGGCAGTTGTAGTAATTGCCTTCCCGCAACATGTCCCAGTGACCTTGTTTCTGCACACACACGGCATATCCAGTCAGGCAAAGGCTGGGCCAAATTGCAATGCAGTGGCCTGCCAGTCCCCCGAGTGTGGCAGGGGGTCCCCAAAGGCGACGGGTGTTCAAGGAAGGAAGGGCGCTCAAGGCAAGGGAGGGGGCAAGAGTTCCAGGGAGAACAGGCTGAAGGGGCCTGGGGAAGTCGGCTGGGGAGAGTGGGACTCCCATCAGGCCCCTGTTCCCCCAGTTTTGAGGGGGTCAAGGTGAATCATAGAATCATAGAATATCAGGGTTGGAAGGAACCTCAGGAGGTCATCTAGTCCAACCCCCTGCTCAAAGCAGGACCAATCCCCAACTAAATCATCCCAGCCAGGGCTTTGTCAAGCCGGGCCTTAAAAACCTCTAAGGATGGAGATTCCACCACCTCCTTAGGTAACCCATTCCAGTGCTTCACCACCCTCCTAGTGAAAAAGTTTTTCCTAATATCCAACCTCAACCTCCCCCACTGCAACATGAAACCATTACTCCTTGTTCTGTCATATGGTACCACTGAGAACAGTCTAGATCCATCCTCTTTGGAACCCCCCACTCCCCATGTGACTCAGAAGACCTGGGTTCTGCCACATATTTCCTCGGTGAGCTTGGATAACCTAAGGCCTTACTCACATTGAATAGTGCCTTTCACTAGAGCCCTGCAAATCTGCAGGTATCTGCTTTACACCCATGGACCATTTCTGCAGATAGCAGCGTGGATTTTGTATCCGCACGGTGCTCTGACGATAAGAGCCGGGCAGGCAACTCTGAGGAACCGTGGCACGGATCCTCCACCTGCCCTGGGCGGGGGACCTGCAGGAGCAGGGACACTAGGTGGGGGGCTGCTTCGGCCCCACCTGCCCACTAGGTGGAGGGTCTGCTGTGGCTCCCCACAGTCCAGCCATGGTAAGAGACAGGCTGGCAGCTGTGGGGAGCTGCGGCAGCCCCTCCACCTGCCCTGGGCGGGGGGCCCAAGCAGCCCCCGGGCAGCTCCACAGGTCTTCCCCCCTCCCCCCACCCAGGTCAGTGTGGAGCCCAGACGGGGAGCTGTGGTGGACCCTCCATCTGCTGGGGAGGCAGGGGGCGTGGTGCTGCTCTCAGCCTCCGGCCGTGTCCCCACCCCGCAGGCTCCCCGCCCAGCCTAGGGCAGGTGGAGGGTCTGCGACTCCATGTGGGCTCCCCACAGCTGCCCACGCGGCTCTCCCCAACCGGGCTCCAGTGGAGGGGATGCCTGGGAGTCTCAGCTTAGTGTAGAGCCATGCAAATGCGCAGATATCCTCCGATAATTTTTGCACATCGCGGATCGGATGCAGGTACACATTTGTGTATCTGCGCAGGCCTCTACCTTTCACCACAAATAGTCTCTTGGATCAACTGGGGGAGATTTCCGATGCCCGGCATTACCTCCCTTGTAACTGGGGCTTTCTCCCATTTTCAGGGGCAGAACAGAAGAGGGGACATTTGTGGTGGGGAAGAATTATAGCTTCCATCGCCATGGTTAGAGTCCTCCAGGAGCCTAGAGCAGAGGTTCTCAAACTGTGGTCCGTGGGCCACCCGTGGTCCGCGAGCTCCATTCAGGTGGTCTGCGGATAGTTCCCTCTAAGGTGCACACCTGGGCAGCCGCACACGGGAGAATGAAGGGCCGCCAACTTAATTAGTGGGGCTGCACAGGTATGGCTCCACTAATTAGGTGCCTGAACCCTGGAGAAGATGCACATGTAAGGTGAGGTGGTGACCTTGGGGGGAATAGGGGGTAGGTGGGAGGGGGCAGTACTGGCGTGAGAAGAGGGGGTGGGGGAATTTGGGATGTGCAGGGCTTCAGCGGCCTCAATATGCTAATTCCCCACAGCTTGTGGGTTAACAAGGTAGTTCAAGATCCTTTCTGAGCCATCCTTTCTGAGCATGATAACACCGCTTGCTTTTTCGCTATCCCTTCGTTTTATTCTGTATTTACAATAAATTGGCCTCATTGAGCAAAGATGATTGTTTAACAGTTTCAGTATTTTCTGTATATGGTTTTATTGCCAAGTATGTCTGCTTTCCTAGGAACAACGAACCCTCTCTCCAAGGCCATATTACCCTTCTTAAGATATTAAGGGGATGGTGAGAAAAGGCACATAAAAAATTATACTCTGGATAAAAGGCAATTTAGTGGCCTAGACGTATTGGATAGGTCTATTATATTTATTGCAAGCATTGATTGTTATTGTTATTTATTGTTGGTTTTGTGGCAGTGTCTAGGAGCCCCAGTCATGGATTTGGTTGTGCTAGGAGCTGTACAAACACAGAACAAAGTGAGGGGCCCTGCCACAAAGAGTTTATAATCCAAGTATAAGACTTGGTCTTTTATTGGATCAACTTCCATTGGTGAAAGAGACAAGTTTTTGAGCTGACATAGAGGTCTTCTTCAGGTCTGGGAAAGGTACTCAGAGTGTCACAGCTAAATACATGGTGGAACTGATTATTCAGCATAAATAATTAACATATTCTAAGGGACTAGTCAGGGTGAAGTGGCCTGCGAATACCTCCACAATCATAGGACGAAAAAAAGAGGAGCTGGTTAGTGGATTACAGATTGTTGCAATAAGCCATAAATCCAATGTCTGTATTAAGATCATGATTTTTCATGTCTAGCAAAATTATGAATTTAAGCTCCCAAGTTTGTCTTTTGAGGATGTCGTGCAGGTTTCCTTTGAGGACATGGACTGAAAAGTTAGCTATGGAGTGATCAGTTTGTGAAAGTGTTTGCCCACAACACTTTCCTGTGTGAGTTCATTCAAGAGTATGGTGATGGTCTGTTTCATGCTGGAAAGGTCTGACCCCTAGTGGTTATAATGAATGGCTACAGTTCATGCTGAAATAAACATGGGGAATATAGGATAGCAGGACTGAAGGCAGGACTGACAGCTTCCTAAAAGCTAATCAAATTAAATAATTTTACATTATTTCCAGCTGATACGTGTATTATCTGAGGTGTCTGGAGCCTACACGTGGCTACCAAGCTTTGATGTGCTCCTCCAGGGGCATTTGTTGCCCTGGGCGGTGTTGAGCGTGACTGAAAAGCACGGGGGGGGGGGGGAGGAGGGGGAGGAGGATTGGGTGTGCCTGAGGAATATCGGGTGTCCTGGGGCAGGGCAGGGTGTGGGCTGTGCCTGAGGGGAGTCCTGAGTCCCCCAGGGAGTGTGAGGTGCACCGGAGGGGGTATTGATTCCCTTAGGGAGTTGTGGCTGGCTGTGTTCAAGTGGGTGTTGGTCTCCTGGGTGTTGGTTGGGGGGCTTCTGGGGGAGGGTTGAGGGGATGGAGTCCTCTGGGGGGTGTTGGCTGTGTCTGATAGGGTATTATGTCCCTGGAGCGGGTCTAGGGTGTGCCAGGGGTATGAGATGTCTAAGGGGGTGTTGTGTCCCCTGAGGAGAGCAGGTTGTGTCCCCAGGGGTGGGAGGGTACCTGAGAAGGTGTTGTGTCCCCAGGGGAGGGAGGGTACCTGAGAGGGTGTTTTGTGCCCTGGGGAGGGAGGGTAACTAAGGGGGTGTTGTGTCCCCTGGGAAGGGAGGGTACCTGAGAGGGTGTTGTGTCCCCTAGGAAGGGAGGGTACCTGAGAGGGTGTTGTGTCCCCTAGGAAGGGAGGGTATCTGAGGGGGTATTGTGTCCCCAGGGAAAGAGGGTACCTGAGGGGGTGTTTTGTGCCCTGGGGAGGGAAGGTATCTAAGGGAGTGTTGTGTCCACTGGGAAGGGAGGGTATCTGAGGGGGTGTAGCATACCCTGGGGAGGGAGGGTACCTGAGAGGGTGTTGTGTCCCCTAGGAAGGGGAGGGTATCTGAGGGCATAGGGCAGGTGTCGGTGTCCCCTCAGGAATGTTCAAGGCCCCTTCCTGAGGTTGTATGAACAGGAGTCTGGGCAGCCCTAGAAGGGGACGGGGCTGGTGGGCATGTGGGGTGGATTCTGAGACGCCTGTAGAAATCTAGGGAAGGAAGAGTCACCTTCTCCTCACCTCCTTCCCTGTAGCGCTATTGCTCCTTCAAGCCAGCAAAGGGAGCAGCAAGAGGGGAAGCCAAGAGGCCCGGTCTCTGTGTTGGCTGCCTGCAGCATCCCACCTGGATGCTTGTAATTCCAGTGCCATATTTGCACAACAGGTGCCCTCAATGAGGCCTATTCCTCACATAACCACACTCGAGTTCCCAGCTGCTGTTCTGGTCTAGGTTATACCTGGCAATAAAGCGGCTAATGAGTGGGACAGCAAGAACCAGGCACCTGGCTAAAAAAATACACCTCTTCCTCGATATAACGCTGTCCTCGGGAGCCAAAAAATCTTACCACGTTATAGGTGACACCGCGTTATATCAAACTTGCTTTGATCCGCTGGAGTGCGCAGCCCCCCCAGAGCACTGCTTTACCGCGTTATATCAGAATTCATGTTATATCGGGTCGCGTTATATTGGGGTAGAGGTGTCGATGTCCTTCGGAAAGGCAGCATGATCCAGTGGATAGAGTGCTAGATCGGTCTGTTCCGAGCTCGGCCACTGGGCTGCTGTGAGATCTTGGACACTTCACTTCTCTGCGCTTTTGCATCCCTTCCTTCACCTTGCCTAATTAGGCTATAGGCTGGGGAATGTATTGCAAAATTTAAAGTAATTTTTGGGACATTTAATTTTGGGCAATTTTATGCCCTTCAAACTTCACTGTGTGTGCGTGAATTTTTCTGCATTCTAAAAAGCCAATTTTAAATCTGTCTGCATTTTTTTCTGTAGAAAGAAAGAAAGAAAGAAAGACTGATTGGAATTTTAGCCAATTTCTTTTTTTTTAAACAAAATTAGGACTATTTATGGATTCTTAACTAAGCGTGGAGGTTTTCAAAGCAGCCTAGGGGTTTAGGTGCCCAAATCCTATTCAGTGGGAGTTCAGCACCTTATTCGCTTGGGCTCATTTGAAAAATCCCAGCAGAAATTTAGAAAAACTTGATGTTCAAATGGTTTTGCCTTTGGGTGGGTGAAATTCACCTTCATGCAGAGAGCCAGCCCAAGGGCTATAGAGGGACTTAAGTCACGTGTAGGCATTAGCCTGTCCTCTGCACAGGGGTGAATTTCACCCTAGATCCTGCTCTTGGTGGCAAAGCTCAATGGGGAAGAGTCAAGCCCTGGGCTATCTGCGGTGGGGTCATGCACTGTGATGTATCTTACTGGCATTTCATTCATCACTGCAGCATTTTGCAACCAGTTCGGCTGTCAGGAGACAATAAAACCTTTTTCTTTCTATGCCATTTATTTATTTTTGACTCATATTCCGGCAGTGATGGGCTTGGTTTTTGGAGCTTAGTTCCTGTCACTTCTTCTGCTGGAAGAGGTTGTTCTCAGAGAGTACGCTTTCATACCACCAGGGCTCCCTCCGGAGGAGAAGGAGAGGCCCCCGCTGCCCATTCCGCTTCCCAGGCCGATTCCTCCTCCGAAGCCATACCCACCCGCGCCGCTGTATCCGCCTCCAGCGCTAGAATTGAGCACAGCTATGGAGCAAAAACAAAACCATCGTAAATGCCCAGGTTTGCAGATCCACTCCAGTCAGCACCAGTCAGTTGTGCCCAGCTGGTCCAGAGAGGGCCTGATTCTCCATCGCCCTGCACCCTGTGTCGTGATTCACACCAGTTCAAAGAGACTGCCAAGTGTGCAAAGGAGCCATTTTGTGTGTCCTTTGCACTCATTTTTGCACTGGTGTAAATCACAACACAGGGTGCAGAACAATGGAGAATCAGGCCCTGAGGGTGCCATGGGAACAGGAGCACGACCTGGCCACAAGGCCCCAGTCCTGCATTAAGAAGCACTTCTGCCCACCCCTGTCCTCATGCAGATTCCCATTCACAATGGGACTCCCACACGGAAGCAGGTTTCTTTTCCATGTTGGCTTTTGAAAAATAATTAAATTGCATATTATCAAATAAAAGAAATCAAACGAAAAGCCTGGAGCACCCATGGAATCGGCGCCTACGGGGCTGTGATTCCCAGCTCCTGTAGTCATACTCCTGCTAGCTCTCATCTGAGCTAGCACGCTACACACAGTAGTGGAGCCGCGGCAGCTCAGGCGGTGGGGTCAGGAAGGTTTCTACATGGGGCAGCTCTGTTGCCCCCGTGCTCCCATGGCTGCGTTACTAATTCTGGAGAACTAACTCGGATGAGAGCTGGCGTGAATATGGCTACTGAAGCTGGGAATCACACCCCTAGCTCATAGCGGTGTCAGGGAGAATCAGGCGCTGTAGGTTTGGCGGGTGTGTGAAAGGTCCACAGCAGGGGTGGGGATCCTACGGCTCGCGGGCTGCATCCGGCCCGTTGTTTCATTTCAAGTCTCTGCACCGTGGGCCGGAAGCCCCGAGCCTCGGCGCTCTCCCGCCGGCGGGGCTGGAGCTGTGAGTGCCGGCTTCTCAGAAGTCCAGTCGGCTCCGCGCAGCGACCGGCATGTCCCTGCGGCCCCTAGGAGCAAGGGCGATCAGGGAAGCTCCGCGCGCTGACCCCGCCCACTGCGCCGGCTTCGCAGCTCCCACTGGCTGGGAACCGCAGCCAACGGGAACTGCAGGAGCAGCGCCTGTGGGCACGGGCAGCACACACCGCGCAGAGCCTCCTGGCCCCTCCGCCTAGGAAACCTGCCTTAGCCCCGCTGCACTGCTGACTGGGAGCCACCTGAGGTAATCGCCACCCGGCCAGAGCCCGCACCCCAAACCCCCTGCCCCAGATCGGAACCCCCTCCCGTACCCTAACTCCCTCCCAGACCCCACACCCCAACCCCCACCCGCACCTCAACCCCCTACCCCAGCCCTGAGCCACCTCCCACACCCCAACTCCCTCCCAGAGCCCACAACCCAACCCTCTTCTTGCACCCCAACCCCCTGCCCCAGCCCTGAGCTCGCTCCCGCGCTCCAAACCACTTGGCCCCAGCCTGGAGCCCCCTCCTGCACCCCAAACCCCTCATCCACAGTCCCACACCAGAGCCTGCATCCCCAGCCGGAGCCCTCACCACCTCCTGCACACCAACCCCATGCCCCAGCCTGGAGCCTCCTCCCACACTCTGAACCCCTAATTTCTGGCCCCACCCTGGACCTAGGGGAAGCCCCAAGCCTTCCCCCGCCCCAGGCAGTGCTGTGTGTGGCCTGCAACTGATTTTTTCTGTAGGTCAGTGGCCCCTGATAGAAAAAAGGTTCCCCACCCCTGGTCTATAGGATATTATTGGGGTCATCCTCATTCATTTTCTCTAGGGATACAATAAATAAAATAAATGGCCTGTGAACCTTGAATTGCATTTTCTCAAACCTCTCTAGGGAAGGAATTAATTGTAAAGCCAACTCACAGATGCTGACATTCCCGGCGTGGTCCCCAGCCAACCTGTTGATGGAGGAAAACAAAGGCAAGAAAGAAGAATATTGGTTAGACTTCTCATCAGATATGGTACCCAGAGGCTTTTGGCTTTGAAGATCAGCACAATGGGAATGCATTATGATTGCTGTTATAAATAATGAATATAAGACAGCTGTATCATCAGGTACTTTGTCCACTGCTAACAACAAACACGCTCCAGCCCTTCAGGACATGTGTTGTTAATGGCACATTAGTGGCACATCCTACTCCGACAGGAGCTGATGGAAGTAGATTTGGTTGAAAATTTTCCATCAACGTGTGTTATTTTTAATAGTAAACCGTTTTGTTGGGGTTTTACTTTTTGACAAAATGGATGTTTCCATGGAAAATGTCACTTTGGTCAAAACAATTTTTGAATTTTAGTTAAAAAAATGAAAAATTTTCCCACGACCAATAATCTGTTTATACTGATTTTTTTTTTTTTTTGCCAGCAAGAGAAAACAGAACATGCTTTGAGCAGGGGGTTGGACTAGATGATATTCCAACCCTGATATTCTATGATTCTATGATTCTATGTTTCATTTTAAAAAATGAAATGTTTCGAAGAAAAATGCTGTCAAAACTAAAAAAAAAAATTCATTTTCATTGAAATTTTTCACAGGGAAAAACCATCAGCGCTAAATGGGATTTTTGCTATGGACGTCAATGGAAACGCAGCAGGGCATTGAAATCTGTTCTGGGCTCAAGTGGGACTGATGTGGGTGCTTTCGCTTTTCCCTGCCTCTGGGGTTAACTTTTCTCCCACCTCCATGAATATTCTCATTCGACAGATGTACCTTAGCAGTAATGCCCCAATCCAGAGAGGAGCTGAAAACTTGCCTCTCCCATTGAGGATGACAGTCACTGAACCCCCATCTCTCAGGATCAGGCCCTGTATGTCTTTTACCTTTATGGAGTAGTTTTAAAGCCCTGAATCCTGCTCCAGTTAAGACAGGGGTAAAACTCTCGTTGACTTCAAAGGAAGTAGGATTGAGCAAATGATACAGCAAATGATGCCTCATGGGAAACTCTGAACAACACAGGACCTCATTCCTCACTGCCTGGCTCTTGTCACCATTCACCCCCACGTGCAAAGCAGGTGTGAAATGCCACCATTCTGATGTGGGAGCATCACGCATCTTCTTTGCACAGGTGTAAATAACAGTTCAAAGTGGAGGACAATGGAGAAACGGGTCCTTCTTTCTAGAAACGATTTTGCATGCTGTACACACCATGGGTCAGACCCTCTGGGGAAAACTGGCCTAGTTCTGATGCACTATTCCAATGATTTTAGGCCTGTATATTGCACCCACCTGCTCTCTTCTCCCTCCAGCAGCTTCCTGTAGGTGGCGATCTCGATATCCAGCGCCAGCTTGACGTTCATCAGCTCCTGGTACTCCCGCAGCTGACGTGCCATGTCCTGCTTGGCTTTATTCAGGGCAGCCTCCAGCTCCTCCTGTTTTGCCATGGCATCTTTGATGGCCCTCTCACCACGTTCCTCGGCCTCAGCAATGGCTGCCTCCAGCTTGGCGCGCTACAAGTGCACAACACGGGACTTCGGTGTGAGTTTCAGCCCCTTGGTGTGGTATTTCTGTTCTACTATCTATCTATGCCATCTACGGTATCCATCCTTCCCTCTATGCCATCTATGGTATCCATCCATGCATGACATCTATGGTATCCATCCATCCCTCTATGCCATCTATGGTATCCTTCCATCCCTCTATGCCATCTATGGTATTCATCCATGCATGATATTTATGGTATCCATCCATCCATCCATCCATGACATCTATGGTATCTATCCATCCATCCATGAAATCTATGGTATCCATTCAACCCTCTATGCCATCTATGGTATCCATCCATCCCTCTATGCCATCTATGGAATTCATCCATGCATGACATCTATGGTATCCATCCATCCATCCATCCATCCATGACATCTATGGTATCCATCCATCCATCCATCCATCCATGACACCTATGGTGTCCATCCATCCCTCTATGCCATCTATGGTATTCATCCATGCATGACATATATGGTATCCATCCATCCATCCATGACATCTATGGTATTCATCCATCCATCTTTGTACTGGATGGACAGACACACAAATAGATAGACCTATCCATCTATCTATCCATCCATCTATCTGTCGATGACATCTTTGTATCAGAGTCAGATATACACAGAGAGAGATGGACTATCTATCTATTTATCTATGTATCTAATCTAGGCATTCCCAATGCACAATGAGTTAGTTGACTTCTTCTTAGAAGTTACTCCAGCTGGAGCTGCCATTCTAGATCGGACCTTGGGTCCATTTATGGTAGTTGGGCAATGAGCAATACCTGACCTTCCAGAGGACAACAAAAAAATCCCAGTGCAACCTGCCTATCTACGGATGGATTGTATTTCTAGTGCACCCTTTACTGTAGTATCAACATTACATACATCTGTAGAATAGTACCAATGTTAGGTTGGAAAGACTTGCTTTTAAACTGTCATTCATTATTCAAAACCAACTTTACTGGATCACAATATTTGCTTGTGAACGCCTGTTCCAGCCACCCTGCCCTGAAACCAAATAAACACCCGCTGAGTGATTCACAATAGCTTATCTCCCCGCTTTGTGTGCACTCTGGTTATTCATTGCAAATATCCACGCCTTGCAGGCAATGAACAATCAGCTTTGCAGGAGTTTTAAACATCTCTTTGATGAACTGATTAAAGCCCCGGGATGAAGTGAAGAAAAACCCCAGCCTGGCTGAATGAGCGGATCCCATGGACACCTGGCTCTTCCCTGATACAGAAAGGGAGTGGAGAAGTTAGGTGGATAGATCATAGAAGTCAGAGATGGCAAAGAATTGGAGTGTCATGTCCCTCTCCGTAACCCATGCAGGATTGCTCCCTATTGCCCTGAAATTAAACACCCTGGCTGGCCCGGGGCAGCTGACTTGCGCTTGTGGGTCTCAGGCTGTGGGGCTGTAAAACTGCATTGTAGGCCTTGGGGTAGAGTGACCATATGTCCGGTTTTGGCTGGCAAAGGTGAGCATTCATCAAAAAAGTGGGGTGTGGAGGAACATGCGCGGGGCAAGCAGGGATGCCAGCCCCGTGCAGAGGGGGAGGCAGGGCTTGGGCTGGGGGCAGACAGGGCTTAAGCAAACAGCTATGCCAGCCCCAGCCTCGCATGGGGGGCAGGCAGACCTCGGGAGAACAGCAATGCCAGCCCTGCATGGGGGGGCGGGGAGGAGGCTCGGGGAAGCGGCTCAGGACAGTCCTGTGTGGGGGGAGGGGTGGCGTGGGCCAGCAGCTTGGGCCAGCCCCATGCATTGGGAGAGGGGGAAAGGTCTCAGGCTAGCCCCACACGGTGTCCCGTTTTCCCTCAGATTGCAGCCTGGGCTCTGGGATCCTCTCCCGTTGTGGGATCCACCTTGAATGGTCCCTTAGAGTATATACTAACGACCTATGCTAAACAATGTGTTCCACCTTGAATTTAGCTTAGATGCTCGAAGTCCTGTTCCCAGACCCGAAGAAGAGCTCACCAACAGAAGTTGGTCCAGTGTCTCTCTATTAAGTGTCTCCCAGTGTCCCCCATTGTCTCTCTATTAACCTGGGTGTCAACCGCAGCTGCTGCAGTGCTTCGTGGGAGTTGTAGTCCCATGTTCCTCGTGGCCCCATTCTTTTTTATGGGCCCGGCTCTCCAGTCAGACTCCATCCTCCATGATGCACTGCAGAGCCTCGCTGTGGCTGAGCCATCATGACATAGAGCCAGGAATAGAAACCACATCTCCGGACTCCTACAACAGTGTCCTATCCACTCGACCATGACTGCATGAAGCACTGGCCAATGGAAGTCATGGTGGTAGTACTGGGACCAATATAATGAGGGACATCAATTTCTGGAGATTGCTGTTGCCTTCCCTAGCAAGATCTTCATCTTCTGACATTATAACTGCAGCTTTACCCAAGTGCTTTTAATAGGCACTGACCGTAAGGCCTCCTACTGTATTTATGAACCTTATTTCTACTAAACTCACGACTCAACACTCTGTGGAAGAAGCGGCAGGAAAACCAGGCCAACTCCTCACCTGGCTTTTCACGTTGTCAATTTCAGCCTGCAGTCTATGGATCATGCGGGTAATCTCCGTGATCTCCGTCTTGGTGTTGCGCAGTTCATCCCCGTGTTTCCCCGCCGTGGCCTGCAGCGTCTCGAACTGCGACACACAACAATAGCTCCATAAAGGACAGTCATCACGATAGCTCTCAATGGCCCCTCACGGACCAGCCTCTCCAGACACATATTAAATAGCAGAAACTCCTAGTTCCCCGATTTCCATCGTCGCTCACCTTGGTTTGGTACCAGGACTCAGCTTCCATTCGGCTCTTCTTGGCCATGTCCTCGTACTGCGCTTTGACCTCAGCGATGATGCTGTCCATGTCCAGGTTTCGGTTGTTGTCCATGGTGAGGACCACAGAGGTGTCAGAGACCTGGGCCTGCAGCTCCCGAAGTTCCTGCAAATTACATGAAAAAAATTATAATCTCAATTGGCTAATTTTCTATCTCAGCTGAGCTTAGGGGTTGCCAACTTACTATTTGCAGAAAACCGAACACCCTTGCCCCGCCCCCTACCCCGCCCCTTTCCCCAGGCCACACCCCCTGCTCACACCATCTCCCTCCCTCCGTTGCTCACTCTCCCCCACCCTCGCTCACTTGCAAATTTTCATCGGGCTGGGGTAGGGGGTTGGGATGAAGGGAGGAGTGGCGGTGAGGGCTACGGGTACAGGCTCTGGGGTGGGGCTGGAGATGAGGGGTTTGGGGTGCAGGAGAGGGCTATGGGCTGAGGCAGGGGGTTGGGGTATGGGACGGGGTACGGGATCTAGGCTGGGCGGTGTGGTCTCTGGGGTGGGGCCATAAATGTGGGGTTCAGGGTGCAGGAGAGAGATCCGGGCTGGGACAGGGGGTTGAGGAGTGTGGGAGGGTGAGGGTTCCGGCTGGGGGTGCGGGCTCTGGGGTGGGGCCGGGGTTTGAGGTGCAAGAGGGGGCTCTGGGCTGGGGTAGGGGGCTCGGGTGCAAGAGGGGGTGCGGGCTCTGAGCAGCGCTTACCTCAGGCAGCTCCCGGGAAGCTGCCGGCATCTCCCTCCGGCTCCTAAGCGGAGGCACAACCACGTGGCTCTCCGCACTGCCCGCGCCTGCAGGCACCGCCCCCTCAGCTCCCATTGTCCATGATTCCTGTCCAATGGAAGCAGCGGAGCTGGTGCTGGGGGCGGGGGCAGCGCACAGAACCTCTGTGGCCGTTCCTCCGCCTAGGAGCCAGAGGGAGATACCAGCAGCTTCCCGGGAGTTGCATGGAGCCGGGTAGGGAGCCTGCCTGCGGTGCCGACTGGACTTTTAACGGCGCGGTCAGCGGTGCTGACCGGAGCCACTGGGGTCCCTGGGTTCCAAAACCAGACACCCGACAACCCTAGCTGAACTGCCTGATTTCTCCCTCCTGTTCTAAGGTATCACTTTTAGAAACCAATTAAGATCAGACAAGAGAAGGAAAGGAAGGGAGATAAGAGGAAACTTGTCAAACAAATCGTTAACCAGGAAGAAATCCAACTAAGTGTCACAACACTGTAGCTGCCAAAACAGATCCTTCTGATGCTGCAAAGTGTGTGTGTGTGTGGTGGGGGGGGGGAAGCAGAGATGGAGCTGACACCCGTATCCAAACTCACCCAAAGTTTAAGGGGGTCTCTGTAGAGAAAGGATCCCAGCTGTGGTGTGAAGGGCCAGATCCAAATGTATTCAAAGTTTGGATCCAGAGGTTTGGAGCCGGCCCAACATTACTACAAATTTAGGGCCAGATTCTACCACTCTTAGCCAAGGATGTAAAGTGACTATCTCTACTGACTGCCAACTGAGCAAGCCAAGTTTAAAGTAAGAGGGATAAATTAGAGAGGGCTCTCCCTACTCTCCCTAGCAAAGGCAGGCACAGCTCCTGCGATGGGGTGATCACCTCACACGGGATTGAAAGGGTTAAGGTGGCCAGGCAGGCCAGTTAACTCCAGAGGCTGCATCTGGAGGAAGAGCCAGGAGCAGGTAACTAATTGGAAGCAGGTTCAGCTGTGCAGGAACGGGGGGTGGGGGGAGTGCCTGTATAAAGCCAGGTAACTGACAACAGTTGGGGGCTGCTGGAAAAGGCTGCAGGAAAGCCTGGGAAACGGGAGAAGGTTTAGACCTGGTACACCCAGAGGGAGAAGGGGAACCAGGGGTGGTGGGAAGCAGTCTAGAGAAGGAGCAGTGAGGACTGAGAGAAGAAAGCCCAGAACTGCTGAGCTGAGGGTCCCTGGACTGGAACCTGGAATTGAGGGCAGGCCTGGGTTCCCCTGCCAGCCACTGAGGGAGTGAATGAGAAGACTGCCTACGCCTACTGGAGAGGCAAGACTGGAAGGGGAGAAATGCTGAGTGATCCAGCCAGAAGGAAGAGGATGCTGCGGTTCCTGGAGTGAGAATGTGGCTGCAGACCAGAGGGAGAAGCGGAGCAATGGCATGGAAACCGCAGAAGGGGGTGTCAACCTCAAGAGCTAATCCCCAGAGTGACCAGGAGGAGGCGCCAGACCAGAGGGGAGTGGTGCAGACTGTGACAATTTGGTGGAGAACGCAGGCACACGGTTGCTCCTGATACAAGGGGAGGTTGAGAGACTGTGGTGGACTGTGAAAGACTGTATAAGGCAGTTACCCTGATGCAAGGCGAGCAGGACAGACTATTGTAGAGATGCCTGAGGCAAACGGCAACGGAGCCGCAGTGCACGGAAGCTTTGTTTGCAGAGGGCATTTAGACCCTCCGAGGCTGGACTCCAGAATCCCCACCCCTGCAGAAGTGTGTGTGGATGGATCCAGGCCCTGCTGCAGCAGGTGCAGAGAACCAGCAGAGACAATGGGAGACACATTGGTATGTGCAGAATTATTTGGCGCCAAACTGCGGCAGACTCTAGTTATAAGCTCCTGCAGGAAGAAATTAGTAGAGGCCGCCGGGCGTGAGATAGGAAGGAAGGTATCGAGCCAGGAGGCCGGAGGCCTGGGCACAGGAGTGTTACACCTGTGAGCGAGGAGGACATCAGAAAAGGGAGTGTCCCTACTAGGATGGGGGAGAGAAGACAGCCCAAAAGAATGTGTCCTGTGGGGCGAACAGGAAAAAGAGGGGCATGTTTTGCCTGTGATCAGCGGGGGAACCTCTGGAGGAGATGCCCATTGTAGTAAGTGAAGGCCCTAATGAAGGCGCAGTATGAGGCCTGAGGACTGAACCAAACTAATGTAATGGTCAAGACTTTGCTAATATAAAGCAAAGTTAAGCTGTGAGCCAGAGGCAGGCCCTGCTCACAGAAGCTGGCAAGGAAAGGGCTGGTGTTGCATAAATATATATTCACCAAGCAAAGTTAAAGTATAAACATGGTACCAAGAGGTACCATACGGGAACATTCCACAGATAACATGGAACAGGCCGACCCATCCCAATGACAGGGGCAAAAGGGTAAAATGATGAATAGAGTTGTTTTGATGGAACCAACAGGTACAAGGTGAGAGGCGGCACCTTACTACGTAGAGGGTTGCACCTCAATACGTCAGGAGTGATGTGTAACTTGTTTGTACCTGTGTATAAGAATGTATCCCTGGGGTGGTGTCTTTGTCCGGCCACGGGGGCAGTGGAAAGTCCCGCCACTGAGCCGGGTCCTTGCCAAGAGGCACTTTCTCGTAGTATGCCCTGAATTAGGCTCACAAACCTACAGGGAACTGCAAATTGTGTCCGAGATCGCAATAAACCTGGCCGAGGGGCCTTTGTACCATACTAGACTCTGTGGTCATTGGGGGTTCTCGTCGGGTTTGCTGTGTCAGCTGTCTGCGCAGAGCTGGGGCAGCACACAGAGGGAACACACGCACGCAGCCGAGTGATATCAACAGGAGAAAGCAGAAGCACCACACCGGTAGCATCTGACAACACCCATATATGAGCTGTGAGGTGAAGGCTAGCCCAGGGGAAGGGGCTGGGCAATAGAAGGCCAAAAGGAAGCCTTGCGGACAAGGCAAAGAAAAGGGTTTGCTTCGGGTGCCATGAGGCTGGCCATATAAAAAGGCATTGCCCACTTAAGAGAGGGCGTGGTAGCAAAGGGGAAGTATGGGTCCCAGTGAGGCAGGAAAAAAGGGGTTACAAGATAGAACAACTGGAACAGAGAGGGCCCAGGTGAACATAGGAACGACCACAGAAGGGCAGCAGACTACAGTGGGGCCTCAGACCCTGACGGAAAGGGTATTGGAGGCTTACCAATGCGAATTGGAGAGAGGCCCAAGGTGGAGTCTTTGGGCATCATGACCAGTACTCAGTTAACTCTTTTGCCACAAGAAAATCAATATTAATTTTTTTTTTAGCTTGCGCCACTTGCATCTTCTGCAGTAAACTGCCCATATGCATAGGACCTGATTCTCCTCCTTACAACAGTATAATTCTATTATCTTCCAGAAAGCTATTCCTGATTCTCACTTCGAATCATAGAACTGGAAGGGACCTCGAGAGGTCATCTAGTCCAGTCCCCTGCACTCAAGGCAGGACTAAGTATTATCTAGACCATCCCTGACAGGTGTTTGTCCAACCTGCTCTTAAAAATCTCCAATGATGGAGATTCCACAACCTCCCTAGGCAGTTTATTCCAGTGCTTAACCACTCTGACAGTTAGGAAGTTTTTCCTAATGTCCAACCTAAACCTCCCTTGCTGCAATTTAAGCCCATTGCTTCTTGTCCTATCCTCAGAGGTTAAGAAGAACAATTTTTCTCACTCCTCCTTGTAACAACCTTTTATGTACTTGTTTAAGTGAGAGAAAAATCAGGATCTATCCATCCATAATATTTACATACCATAGCACTAATCACCAAGCATCTCCTTGGAAGTTACACACCATCAGTCTGTCTATTTACGATTAGGAAGACCAGATGTCCCGATTTTATAGGGACAGTCCCAATTGTGGGGTCTTTTTCTTATATAGGCTCCTATTACTCCCCACCCCCTGTCCCGATTTTTCACACTTGCTGTTTGGTCACCCTAATTTATGATAGAGGGAAAAGTCACTTACTGCTTCGTAGAGAGACCTCAGGAAGTTGATCTCATCGGTCAAGGCATCTACCTTGGCCTCCAGTTCCACCTTGTTCATGTAGGAAGCATCGACATCCTGAAGAATAATCAGAGATACAGTGAGACCAAGTTTGGCTTCAGTGGGTGTCAGGGGTGCTCATTGTCTCTGAAAATCAGACTGTTTATTCAGGTTCCCAGATAAGAATTCGGGGGTTGCCTACATCCAGGGCTAGTCTACACTAGAAACGCTACAGCGCCTGTGAAAATCAGCTTCTGCAATTTCATTCCAGGATCGTGCCACTCACCTTTTTCAGAATGACAAACTCATTCTCTGCTGCCGTGCGCTTGTTGATTTCATCTTCGTACCTGTTGGGAGGAAAGGAAGTGACGTTGGTTAGAGCTAAAGCTGGTCAGGAATTTTTAGACAAAACGTCTTCTCGTCGTAAACGCCCATTTGTGAAACTGAATCTGTTGGTTTGGCTAAATCTCCTGATTTGAGAAATGTTTTTTTTTTTTTTTAATTTTGAAATTGTAGAAACAGGCCCGTTTAACGTTTTAGAAACAAAGCTTCAGTGTTCGGTTCCAAATGACTTTTTTGTTTTGAAATTTTACTTCATTTTATATACCTTAAAAATAGCCTTAAAAATGTTACAACATTGAAATTGAAACATAACATTTCAGTTGGGCCCAATCTGATTTTTTTCCAGGTGATCATTTTACATACATGTCGGGGATTTTGACTTTTTGTTCTGATGTGGGATGGGGAAAAAAGTCAAATCTCAGAAACTCTCATGGAATGGGAAAACCGTTAGTTAGTGCCTGGCCAAAAATTCACAGTGAATAACTTAGCTGATCAGTTTAGCCTCTTGCTCCATTTGAGAATCATCTCCAGTCAGTGTATGATTTCCCACCATGCGTTTGTCATTTGAAATTGTTTGCTGCAGGTTCTGTGGAGCGCCTTTTAAAGTGTGTGTGTGTGGGGGGGGCGCATAGATTTGTCCCCTCCCTCATCTGACCCTCCTCTTCCCTTCTTAGGGCTCCCCCCAGCAGCCTGACCCCCCCACCCCATGAATAGCCCCTACACCAGAGGTGAGCAAACTACAGCCCGCAGGCCACATTCAGCCTGTGGGACCATCCTGCCTGGCGCCCAAGCTCCCCAGCCCCTCCCCTCCAGTCCTCCTCCCCCGCAGCCTCAGCGCACCGTGCCGCCGGCACAATGCTCTGGGCGACGGGGCTGTGAGCTCCTGGGGCAGCGCAGCTGCAGAGCCCGGCCTGACCCAGTGCTCTGTGCTGCACGGTGGCGGTGGCGTGGCCCAGCTCCAGACAGGTGGCGCGGCTGTAGCGCCGCCAGCCACCAGTGCTCCAGACAGCAGGGAGGGTTGGATAGAGGGCAGGGGAGTTCAGGGTGGTGTTCAGGGGGCGGGGGTGTGGATAGGGATCAGGGTGATCGGGGGGGAACAGGGGGTTGAATGGGAGCAGGGGTCCCGGGGGGGGGGCAGTCAGGAAGGAGGGGGGGTTGGATGGAGTGGCGGGGGGCAGTCAGAGGCAGGGGTTAAGGGGGCAGTCAGGGGACAGGGAGAAGGGGTGGTTGGATGGGGCAGGGGTCCCGGGGGGCTGTCAGGAATGAGAGGAGGAGTTGGATGGGGTGGCGGGGGTCCAGGGGAGGTCAGGGAACAGGGAGTGGGGGGGTGGATGGGGCAGTGGTCCCGGGGGGGAGCAGATAGGAGGTGGGGGCTAGGCCTCGACCCCATCCCGTAACCAGCCCTCCATACAATTTATGAAACCCGATGCGGCCCTCAGGCCAAAAAGTTTGCCCGCCCCTGCCCTACACTCACACCCTCCAAATTTAACCAAGTAATCCTTAGCCCTAGATCCTCAGCTGGTGTAAATCAGCGATGGCACTACTCCTATTTGCACCAGCTGAGGGTCTGACCCTTGGTCTGCCCAAACTGCTCATTGCAAGTGTCCAAGAGTTGAAATTCATGCTGTGTTAGTTGTCTTTGATCGGACACACAAGTCACATGCTGTTCCGGTTGCCTGTTTGGATGAGTGGGATCTCTTGAAATCAGGTTTCTGGTGCAAATAGTCACAAGTTCCTCCCCAGGATATCCGCCAAAAGCAAATACAGGTGCAAAAGGGGTGTGAATCGTTACAGCAAATTCATCCAAACTTGGCTGGCAGTATTTCCTCCTTCTCATTATGATGGCTATTATTAAGCACATCTTTATACCAGGATTTCAAAGCATTTTGCCGGCATTGATTAAGCCTCAATACCCCAGTAGAAGGTCAACAAGTGTAATTAGTCCCTTTTCACAAATGGGGAAACTGAGTCACGGAGTGGTGACGGCTCAAATTTTCCACTGCTCTCTAATTTGGGCTACATCTGTTTCTGGAGATCCATTTTTTATGACTAGTTGATTGTACTACAGTAGGATCTAGGAGCCCTGGTGGCGGCCCAGGACCCCATTATGCGAGGCACTGTACAATCACAGAGCAAAAAGACCCATCTTTAGACGCGACCGGCTGGCTCCTCTGCATAGCGCCACAGTCTTAACTGGAGCCACGCTATTTTACACCCCCTGAGGATCTGGCCATGAAGCCTGATTTTTAAGAATGCTGAACATTCAGAATTCCAGCTGAAATTAACAGGCACTACCGGAGCCCAGCTGCCCCTCTGAAATGCAGGGCTGCATGTGAGTCAAGTGAATTTTCCACAGCAGAGTGGAAAATGCCACCTGGAATACCTGAAACCCAGCACAACAGCCCCTGAAATCCCCAGCAGAGCAACTCCGGGGTTTTTTATTCTAGCTGTCTGGGAGATACTTTTGCTGGGATCGTAAGACCTGCTCTGTTCGCTGACACTGCGGCTGCACATAACGTAACCTGTTGCTTTCCAAAGTGCTTTGAGGAACGTGGAGTTTAACAGGCACCCTGGAAGCTGCAGTTCTGGTTTCTATTGCCTGCAGCAGAGCGCTGCCTTGCATATACAAAGCCGGGTCTTCAGCTCGTAAAACTCAATGTGACTCCATTGAAATCAATGGAGCTGCACCAATTTATATGAGCTGAGAATCCGGCGTTCTTGAGTGTATTGCATAACTTGACATTTATACTGGCATGCTGTGCACACAGAACCTGTAGTGTGGCGAGAAGGGGATGAAATAAGTGAACAGATGTCAAAGGAGTTACATGCCTCACCCCAAATAAGGGTAGGTCTTCAGTTCACATAGGTTTGAGCCCAAGCCCCTTCCGTCCACATACAAACCATTCTGACTTGGGGCAGCAAAACTCAAGCATCCCGGTCCCAGAACCCTGCTTGGCCAGTGGGTCAGAGGCCGAGTCCCGCTCAGCGGATGGGTCCAAGCCCTGTCATATTCCAGTGTGGATGCAGCTCAAGCCACAGACCCGAGTCAGAAGGACTGTGTTGTACACTATGAATGCCTTAGCACAGCTGAGAGATCTGAGGCCAGCAATTCTAAGCCCAGGTTAACAATGCCAGGGCCGCCCAGAGGGGGGGGCAAGTGGGGCAATTTGCCCCAGGTCCCAGGCCCTGCAGGGGCCCCCATGAGAGTTTTTCGGGGCTCCTGGAGCGGGGTCCTTCACTCACTCCGGGGGCCCCGGAAAACTCTCGTGGGGCCCAGGCCCCCAGAGCTTCTTCCGCTCTGGGTCTTCGGCGGCAATTCGGCGGCTGGGGGTCCTTCCGCTCCGGGACCTGCCGCCGAAGTGCCCTGAAGACCCGTGGTGGGGGGTCCTTCCGTCCCGGGACCCGCCGCTGAAGCGCTGGGTCTTCGGCAGCAATTCGGCGGCGGGGGCCCCCCGCCACCAAAGACCCCAGGCCCCCACAATCCTCTGGGCGGCCCTGAACAATGCAGTGTGGATGGTCAAGCGCAGGCGTGGAAACACGAAGTCCACAAGCCCGGGTCCCACTATTCTCAGTGGTGGCAGATGACAGAACAAGGAGCAATGGTCTCAAGTTGCAGTGGGGGAGGTTTTCGGTTAGATATTAGGGAAAACTTTTTCAATAGGAGGGTGGTGAAGCACTGGAATGGGTTCCCAGGGAAGGTGGTGGAATCTCCTTCCTTAGAGCTTTTTAAGGCCCGGCTTGACAAAGTCCTGGCTGGGATGATTTAGTTGGGGATTGTTCCTGCTTTGAGCAGGGGGGTTGGACTAGATACCTCCTGAGTTCCCTTCCAACCCTGATCTTCTATGATTCTATTCTATGATTCTATGACCTGGGTTTACAATGCAGTGTAGGAATGCCCATTATCGGTATCAATCCAGGTACCGAATCCAGTATGACTGGAGCCTGATTGGACGTATAGTAGTGTAAAACAGGAGCAACTCCACTGATGTTACTGGTGTAAACCTGGTATGAGTGAGAGAAGAATCACAACCATCTTGATGAGTTTCATGCTTCAAAATTCTTAGGGCCTGATTCTTATTTACAATTTGACCCTTTTTTACACTGCTCTGCCTTTGTAAAGGGGCCTTGCAGTGCGTGTTAATTACAGACACACTCAATTGAAGGCCCCTTCACGCTGCCAGAGCACTGAAGCCCCTGGGCTTCATTCTCCACTGCCTTTGCACCTGGGCAGGGGTTTACACCCACTTTGCACGGCTCCAGTGAAGCTACATTTATGCCAGCGGAGGATCTGGGCTGAGGAAAGGAAGCTTTTAAAACACTCTTTGCATCGGTGTAAAGCATTGCTCCATTAATAAATCAAGCCGGGGGACATCCCATAGCCAGGAGATAATGCAACTCCCGACAGTCTTCATTTTGTTTTATCTACATGCCTCTCAGCTGCACCTGTGCAGGGATTACCAGTTATTGACTTTTCTCCTGACACTCCCTGGGGTTTATCTGCACTATTTACAGTTCCTGTTCACTCCAGTTTGCCAACTGTTTTTTTAACATCCCCTCCTCAGATGGGCGCGGCCTGAGGTGAAAGGAGCAAGGAGTGGTTTGAGTTGGACTTTCCTAAGGGATTTGGTTAAGATCGAGAAGCCCCTTGTTAGAACGCAAGTCATTTTTTCCCCATTGTTTCCCTGGGACTATGTCAATGACAGGTATGTAACGTTATGAATCAGAGGGACCTACTCTATAGGCAGTGTTGCCTACTGGATAGTGCTGTGGACTGGGACTTGGGGTAGGTCTACACTACCCATGTCACAGTGCGGCTGCGGCAGCTCTCCCGGCGATTGAAAAAAACCACCCCAAACGAGCAGTAGTAGCTTTATCTATACTCTCTATACTGGCACTTTTCAGCACTAAAACTTTTGTTGCTCAGGGGGCTGGGGGGTTTCACACCCCCGAACAACAAAAGTTTTAGCACTGAAAGTGGCAGTGTAGACACAGCCTTGGGAGACCTGCCTCTGCCACTGGCCTGCTGGGTGACCTTAAGCAAGTCATTTCACTGCCCCGTGCCTCAGTTTCCCCATCTGTAAAAGGGGAGCAATGATACTGACCTTCTTTGTAAAGTGCATTGAGATCTACTGATGAAAAGTGCTTATAAGAGCTAGGTATTATTATCTTTAATAGCTGTGATATATGTAATTTAGCCTTTTCTATGATGATGTTGTGACATGACCAAAACATTGTGATGTTTCCAGGAAGAACTATTTTAAAAGTGCCAATCCACACAGAAAAATTGAAAAAGGCCGCTTGTTTGTTACAATTCGGAACAAAAACACATTCTGAAATGTCAGCATTTCCCCCCGGGAGTGGAAATTCTGTTTCCCGACCGGCTTTAGTACAAAGTCTCTGTTTGCAAACAAAGCTTTCTCCCTGGCTACAACTGATGTGGCTTTTCAGTCCCTCTTCCAATACTGTATCTGTAACTCAGCCAAAGGTCAGCCACTAACTACAGGGCTGGAAATCTCATCTAAATTGTCTTGGCACATGCAAATCATGTCCCTTAGAAGATTACAGTAGATTGATTCTACAAAACTGTGCTGTTGGAAGCACGTGTGTACAAATGTGACACCGACAGACCTTAGTCATTGGTGGACGGGATCGAACCTGGGACCTCAGCAGGGCTGCCCAGAGGATTCAGGGGGGCCTGGGCAAAGCAATTTTGGGGGCCCCTTCCATAAAAAAAAGTTGCAATACTATAGATTACTATATTCTCATGGGGGCCCCTGTGGGGCCCGGGGCCTGGGGCAAATTGTCCCACTTGCCCCCCCCCCCGGCAGCCCTGGACCTCAGTGCATGAGCCAAAAGCCATTTGGCTCTTAGCTAAGGTTGTAGCATGTGTGCATGTGCACGCGCACACACACACACACACACACACACACACACACACCCGTCTACCTCAGTGCCACTAGATGGTTATTGGTGGGCAGGATCGAACCTGGGACCTCAGTGCATGAGCCAAAGGCTGTAGTTAGCGCGCGCGCGCGCACACACACACACACACACACTACCTCAGTGCCACTAGAGGGGACAGAACACTACAGCAACAGGTGTGGGGAATACACAAGCAACAGAAAGCAATTACTGTCTGGCATGTAAGGTATTTTCTGAAATGGGTCATAGTCCCCTGCCTTCGAAAGGATTCCCCCACTGAAGAGCCTGAGCTATCTTTGCAAGGATACCAGACGGCTCTCCCGGGCTCAGCAGACCGTTAGACAACTAGATGATACATTACTTGTTCCTGAAATCCTCTACAAGATCCTGCATGTTCTTCAGCTCGCCCTCCAGGCGCCCCTTGTCATTCAGCCACCCGTCTAGCTGCTTCCGCAGGTTGTTGATGTAGGCCTCGAACATGGGAGCAATGTTGCTGCGGGTGGTCTTTTGGTCCTGCAGGAGGCTCCATTTGGTCTCCAGCACTTTGTTTTGCTGCTCTAGGAAGCGGACCTGCAAGCCAGGAGGGGAACCAGACCTCGTTAACGAGCCAGCTATAACGGTATCACAGGGGTTCTCAAACTGGGGGTCAGGGCCCCTCAGGGGGGTCATGAGGTTATTACATGGGGGGTCGCGAGCTGTCAGCCTCCACCCCAAACCCCGCTTTGCCTCCAGCATTTATAATGGTGTTAAATAGGTACAAAAGTGTTTTTAATGTATAAGGGTGGGTCGCACACAGAGGCTAGCTGTGTGAAAGGGGTCACCCGTGCAAAAGTTTGAGAACCACTGGATTGCTTCAAGGACTTACATATTGTGCGAGGTGTGGGGGAGGGGAAAGGGATTGGAACTATTCAGGGAGAGGTTTTGAGATTCTGAACCGAGATAACACCCCAGTTTTCCTACGACTGGTTCACTCGGCAAAAGCAGCTTTTTATTGTTAGAGAGGGTCAGATTTTGCTTCCCCTGGGAATCTGCCTCATGACTTCGAGGGCAACTGGATCATAGAGCTGAACGCCCGTCACCCTTTGAGGGGATTTAAAACCCCCCAGCCTGGATTCCCATCCAAATTTTGCACATGGATCAGTTGCCCAACTGGGGTAAAACAGCAGAGCTAAAGGGGTGTCAATTAACTTCAATAGAGCCACACCGATTTACGGCAAGTCCTGAGAACAGGTCAGCTCAAAGCCCCAGACCCAAGCACCACCTTGAGTTGGTGGTGTTGGATTAGCACCCAGATCTGACCTTTCGGGGCTTCTGAAATCCCTGGGATTTTTGCAGCGTAGCCTAGGTTCCCTGAATGGCACCAGCTTAATAAACAGGGAGCAAGCGCCGAGGCCTTCACTGAAGCAAAAATTGTTGTGGAAGTCAACAAGAGTAAGAATTCAATAAGGGCTACAGGATAATTTTACCATCCATCTTGAGAACTACGGGGCCTGATCCAAAGCCCACTGAAGTCCAGGGAAAGTCCCCCGCTGGTTTCACTGGGGTTTGGATCATCTCACGAGTTGCCACCTGTTCCTGCATCTCACCTTGTCGATGAAGGAGGCGAATTTGTTGTTGAGGGTCTTGATCTGCTCCTTCTCCTCTTTACGGACCGTCTGGAGGGTGGGGTCGATCTGCACGTTGAGGGGCACCAGGAGGTTCGGGTTGATGGTCACCTCTTGGATGCCGGCACCTGCGAACCCACCACCAGCTCCTGCGCTGTACCCAGCGCCGAGCCCATATCCAGACTGGACGCCGTAGGAGCTGCCTCCACCGCCCAGCGAAATCCTCTTGTTGGCAGAGCCTAGACTATAGAGACTGGAGCTGCCAAAGCCACCTGCCCTTCCCAAGCCAGCACCCCCGCCCAAGCCACGGGTCGAGGAGACATTGCTGACTCGGACCTGTCTAAAGCTCCCTGGGGGGGCAGCAGAGCGAGAGCTGAAACTTACAGACCTCGACATGGTTACTGGGCTGGGTTCTGTCCTTCCCCTCCCAAGAAAGCTCAGGCCGGCTACAGTGGAGCTCAGGAGAGAGCAAATGCGTCCCTCTGAGCCTTCCTCTCCTTTTATCCGTTAGAACAGCAGGGCTTGGTTAAAGGGCAGAGGAAGGATCATTTTACGGAGGGCTGGGTGTGGCTGGCAGCTGGCCTAGCTCATTCAACCTGCTGAAGGCGGAGCGTTGGGGGAATGCTCCCATGAAATAGTATCCCTCCTTTCCTCTCACAGATGTTAGCAGAGGGTTCTTTTACTCCTGAACCTTCCTTTATTTCTTTGCCACTTGGAAAGAACTTTTATAGCCTCAAGACATTGGGATTCATTTGTATATTTCCTCTAGGTTCAAAAAAGCGAAAATAAAGGGCAGCCATCCCTTAGCAGTCCCAGGGGGCCTGATTCTCATTGCCACTAAGTCCCTTTTCCCTGCTCCGGCCTGCACAGGAGCGTTAAAAAGGAACAAAGGCATGTGACGTTGCCCGGGCCAGAATGGGGGGAAAGGGGGCCTTTTGCGAATCAGGCCCAGACCACCCGACATAAATCAAGACATCTACCACAACCGCCTTCCCCACCCGCCCCCCCCCCCCCCAAACAATACAGTAAAACCTCAGAGTTACGAACACCTTGATAATGGAGGTTGTTCAGAACTCTGACATGGTCAGAACTCGGAGCAAAACGTTCCGGTTGTTCTTTCAAAAAGAACAGCTGCACATTGGCTTAATACAGCATTGAGACTTTACTCTGCAGAAGAAAAATGCGGCGTTCCCTTGGTTTGTATTAGCGTACGTTGAACAGGGTACTGGCCTGTACTGGCGCTTGGTTTCGTTCGTTTTTCTCGGCCGCTGCCTGACTGCGTACGTCTGGTTCCAAATGAGGTGTGCGGTTGACGGGTCCGTTGGTAACTCTGAGGTTCTGCTATATATGGCAGATCCCAATTAAACGTCACCGCGCAAGAGAAACAAGGAAAGGCACTCAGACAGCACTCCTTTGAGAGCAGCTGCAGCCTATACGACAGGGGAGACACGCAGGGCTGTCGCCTGGCCTCTTCCCGTTTCTTCTGACTTGTTTCCCTTCTTGATCTCAAATAAAAGCCAGTTGAGACTGAAGGTGTGTGTTTTGCACTCTGGGCAAGGAAATGTGCGGCGGTCAAAACAAGCAGGGTCAGCTCCTGGGGTAATCCATCTGATTCCCGCACAGAAGGAGGCACAAAGTACAAATATTTTTGAAAGCCTCTCCCACTTCTGAATGTCTACAACAAGGAGTATGTCCCTGCTAGGCTCTTTAAGCCCTACCCTGATATTTGAAAATCATGCATGGTTATTTAACCCCCTGCGCTCTTCTGTGGGGCAGAATGAGATGGGCAGGGGATGATGCTACAATGTTCTGGCTAAATCACTTTCAAAATATTTGCGCACCCCTATGTGGGAGGCAACTGGAGTGGATCGCAGCCGCTCCAAGCAGGAGCCTCTTTGTTAACCATGTAGGAGAAATAGCTTTATTGAGTGACTTTATTGACTGACCGACAGACACACTGGGTCTGCTGCTTCCTTTCCTTGCACCAGTGCTTAGGTTGGATTTAGTTAACGCGCGCTAGCAAAGCCCGGCCCCGGTACAATCTCTTTGCCTAGCGTAGAACCGAATTAACACCTGGCTCTTGGTTTTTAGCTGATGGAGCTTGAGCGTTGGCTCCTTTGTAGTGTCTTTTACACCCGTGCAAAATGGGGACAAAATGCAGCCAAGCACAACTGGGTGTGTTTCACGTTCAGTTTGCACACAGAGAAAAGGACAACATAAGGTGCAAGGCAGGAGGAAATCAGACCCATTAAAAGGTAACCTTGATCTCAGTTAAACCGGTATAAATCCAGACTTACTCCCATGAAGCCAATGGCCCGCCCTGATTCAGATGTCACTTATGCCAGTTCTAACCCAGGGTAACTCTATTTATTGCAGTGGACTTGGTCCTGATTTACATCAGCAAGAGAGAAGAATCAGGTCCATTAAAAACCAGTTTCTACTCTCATTTCCACCCAAGTAACTTCACTGATTTCAACCAAGTTAACTCCGGATTTCCACCAGGGAAAGTGAGAGCAGGGTTTGGCTCCGCCCGGTTCTCTGGCAGTCCCGACACATTAGAAGCAAAGTTTCTTTTTGTTATTGTGGACGCCATGGTAACGCTGCATAGTTTTGCACCTGGCTGAACTAATGAATGCTTACAAATCCATGTGAATGACCCCTTAGTGACTCTGCAACAAGACACAGTATGAACCTGTTAAACACCTTCCCTTCGGGAAGCAAAAAGCCTTGGAGTTCTGGCTAGAGCTGGGGCAACAAGTCAAAACACTTCATTTCACCTTTTTTCAAAACAAAAAGTGTTGACTTTTTGATTCAAACTGAATGTTCGTTTTGACTTTGATTGAAATTTTGTTTTTAAAACATTTGAAAAAGTGTGTGTGAGTGTGGGAGGGAAACCCTTCCAAATGAAAGTTTCATTTGACCCAAAACAAACAAACAAAGAACAACTTTTTCAGTTTGCTGAAAAATTCAAAATATGTTCATTTCAGGTCGACCCAAATCTATTTTTCCTGATTGTATGGTTCAGCCACTGAACCAAAAAATCAGTTATTTGAACTGCCCTGGTTCAGGTTGCTTGCTTCAAGCTTAATCTTTCTCTTCATGGAGTCACACCACCCATCCGATGCATGCCTGGGAACAGTCCCTTTTCTGTGCGCACACAGAGGAAGAAATGGAATGAGTCATAACAGAGAAAAGACAAAGTCAATACAAAGTCCTTATATAAACACATGGACAGGCACAAGGAGATGAGGCCTCATTTCTGCAGGTCCTTGCCCAGCAAGAGCTAGTTGTTACACTCTGGTGTGTAAACACAGCCCTCTGCATTACGCAGCAGTGAGTCTAACCCCGTGTGAACCTGAGCTGTTAATGTCAAGACTGGTGGGTAGGAAAGAGAGGCCATGTTGGCAGGAAACGGAGATGGAGCTAAGGATGATTCTCATCATGAAAACAAGATGCTTATGTACCACAGATTCATAGATTTTCATAGAATCATAGAACTGGAAGGGACCTCGAGAGGTCATCTAGTCCTGTCCCCTGCACGCATGGCAGGACTAAGTATGCATAGAATCATAGAATATCAGGGTTGGAAGGGACCTCAGGAGGTCATCTAGTCCAATCCCCTGCTCAAAGCAGGACCAATCCCCAACTAAATTATCCCAGCCAGGGCTTTGTCAAGCCTGACCTTAAAAACCTCTAAGGAAGGAGATTCCACCACCTCCCTAAGTAACCCATTCCAGTGCTTCACCACCCTCCTAGTGAAATAGTGTTTCCTAATATCCAACCTAGATCTCCCCCACTGCAACTTGAGACCATTACTCCTTGTTCTGTCATCTGCTACCACTGAGAACAGTCTAGATCCGTCCTCTTTGGAACCCCCTTTCAGGTAGTTGAAAGCAGCTATCAAATCCCCCCTCATTCTTCTCTGCAGACTAAATAATCCCAGTTCCCTCAGCCTCTCCTCATAAGACATGTGCTCCAGCCCCTAATCATTTTTGTTGCCCTCCGCTGGACTCTTTCCAATTTTTCCACATCCTTCTTGTAGTGTGGGGCCCAAAACTGGACACAGTACTCCAGATGAGGCCTCACCAATGTCAAATAGAGGGGAATGATCACATCCCTTGATCTGCTGGCAATGTCCCTACCTACACAGCCCAAAATGCCATTAGCCTTCTTGGCAACAAGGGCACACTGTCGACTCATATCCAGCTTCTCGTCCACTGTAACCCCTAGGTCCTTTTCTGCAGAACTGCTTCCTAGCCATTAGGTCCTTATCTAGACCATCCCTGACAGGTGTTCGTCCAACCTGCTCTTAAAAATCCCCAATGATGAAGATTCCATCACCTCCCTCGGCAATTTATTCCAGTGCTTAGCCACTCTGACAGTTAGGAAGCTTTTCCTAATGTCCAACCTAAACCGCCCTTGCTGCAATTTAAGCAAGACAGGACCATTAGGTCATCTAGTCTGGCCTCTTGTATAGCATAGACCATAGAAGTTTAGCCAGCTACCCCTCCAACGGGCCCAATAATTTACGTTTAGGCTTGGCAGAAATAAATTTTTATTTGTTCATCGTTTCGGTAGATAATATCAATTCTTATTTTTAAGCATTTTTCACAGTTGCACAGAATGATGGGGTTTAAGCATTTTTTGTTACTGATTTAAATTTTCACCATTTCGGGACATGATGGGCAGCTCGGACAGTAGGAGAGGTCAGACGACAATTATTTCATGGCAGTCGACACTGAGATTCGAAAAGTGAAAGCTTTATCGCCGTTGAAACGCCGATTGCCTACGTCACGTGTCAACATATACAAAGTAAATAGCCTTCAATCAAACTTTAATATGTTCTCAAGCAGCATTGCTCTTATTTTGCCTGTCTGTGAGTTTCGATGATTACCAGTGGAAATGTCTTTTGATCGGTTTCGGTGTGTTGCGGTGAAATCAACATTTACCTGCAGCCCCTTGCAGTGTAGACGTCCCCAGAATGGCCCGGGTAGGATGACGATCTCTTCCCCAAATGGTGCATCTCATCTGCAGCCAGCTAGTGATTAAACACAGGTGTGGGTAAGGGTTTGCCCTCCTATGGAGGCTCCCCAGTGCCCCCGTTAATAGGCTGAGTTGGTGAATACGGAGCTGAGGAAGAACAGTTGTAAGTATGTCTGTTGAGGGACCCAGGAGGAAAGAAGATCTGCATTGCAGATCTGATTGTAAAGCAGCAAGTTCTGCAGTAACTTGACCCCTGCCAACATCTGCACAACTGAGAATCTCCTGCAGAAGCGCTGGTTGTGCAGGTTAAGCCTGCCCGGGGGGGAGGCTGGAGGCTGTTTTGATCCACAAATTCTCCCCGATTGTCAATAACGGAGAAACTTGTTTGGGTCAGTTCTATCCTCGCTTCATTCACCTTGAAATAGGCACCTCTCCCGCCTCTGCCTCTTGCATCTAAAAGCTTTGCAGTTGTGTACATCAAGACAGCATAATTTAAAGGAGAGAACAGCATTGCATCACCACCTTACCATTTAGGGCCTGATCCAGGCAAAGGACTGAGTCCCTTTGAATTCAGTGGGAGTTGGATCAGATCAGAACACACAGGGGGTTGAACCAGGGACCGTCAGAGATTTTTTTAAAAATGGCTTGCTACAGTTTGAGCAAATCCAGACCCTGCAGAGTGGGCATACGTAACACCCTCATTGCACTGTGACTTCAGCTACTACAAACAACAACAGAGTATACCATGGGGGGAGGGATAGTTCAATAGTTTGAGCATTGGCCTGCTAAACCCAGGGTTATGAGTTCAATCCTTGCGGGGGCCACTTAGGGATCTTGGGCAAAAATCTGTCTGGGGATTGGTTCTGCTTTGAGCAGGGGGTTGGACTAGATGACCTCCTGAGATCCCTTCCAACCCTGATATTCTGTGATAGGGTTCTTGTGGATCCATTCATTCAAAGGCAGCTTTCTTCTCTTGTGTTTGGTTTGTAGATTGCTTCTGGATTTGCAGCTGCATTCAGTTCTGATGCAGACTGGTACACAAGACACACACACTCTCTCCTGGAAACTTTGTTTGTTCTTTCTCATTTGCCATCTTTTAGATCTCAGCCATATGGCCAGGATTCTTATGTTTTGAGCAAACCGTCCACTTTCAGTACAGATGACTTCTATTCTAGAGTGAGAAAAACAATAAAGAAGAGATTAAAGTAAAGTCTGTGGCAGAGAGCACAGCGTGTTTGCCTCTGCAACAGGCTGCAGCGGAGCTGTGCACAAAATGGCACCTGTCTCCAGCAGACTCTTAGGGCTTGTCTACATGGGGACGCTCAGGAAAATTAATCCAAATTAACTAAAGGTGTAAATTTAACGTGGAATATGTAGAGCACATTAAACTCCTTTGTGGACAGTCTCACTCTGAATTAAAAGTGGCTTTAATGCAGGTTAGCTGAATTCATTTCCTAAGCAAGGATTTGGCCGCGTGGGTCTGATTATCCACCGCTCTGCACTTAGCGATGCTATTTACAGCTGTGTAAAGGGAGGGGTGATGTGCCACCCGATCGCAGGTGCCAATGACACCACCTTACAATGGAAAATCAGGCGAGGTGAGTGGGATGAGAAGGGGGGCAGTGATAATACATAAGGAGTTTTAATATACTAACACCCAGGCCTAAAGGCTTCTGGGTTCCTTAACGAAAGCCAAAACACATAATTAATCACACCCTTCCCAAAGGCGTCTGAGAATAGGCGCTAATAATGACATGGCTAACACAAGCAACTCCCCTCCCGGCGGTACCCACAACCTCTGTGTAAAATAAACAACCCAACAGCAAATGACTCAGGGTATGTCTACACTGCAGTGTAAACCCAGGATTTGAACTCAAGCCTAATCCCCCCTTACCATCTACACCCAAATCATGTTAACCCAGGGCTCGGATCTGGGGTGCCGAGTCTGAGCCTGAGTCGAGCCGGGACACAGGCTTCACGCCCTATTGCTTTGCAGTGTAGACACAGCCCCGCTGGACTCATGCTTTGGGAGTCCACCATGAATACCCCACGAGCTGACTCCCTTTGACTTCTGGATGGTTGAGTTTTCCCCACTCTGCACCATGAACAAAAGGCAAGAGGGGCCACGTTTTGGAAGGGTGCTAGGAAGTCTGGGATTGGGGTGGTTGGATTTAGGCCCACAGAAGGCAGTGTAGATGCTGCAGCCCCAGATTGGGCCTCAGAGTGCAACAATTCCTTAGAGGTTTTTAAGGCCCGGCTTGACGAAACCCTGGCTGGGATGATTTAGTTGGGGTTGGTCCTGCTTTGAGCAGGGGGTTGGACTAGATAACCTCCTGAGGTCCCTTCCAACCCTGACATTCTATGATTCTATGAATTCCTAACCTAGGGTTACACATGAGTGTAGACGCTCAAGCCCTAGGGTAACAAACCCAGGGCCTGCTAACCCGAGTTCTACTAACCCAGGGCTTGCATTGAAGTGTAGACATACCTTCAGGGGCCAATGGCCTTTTCGCCCTAGGAGGATGCTACAGATGGGTTCTGGGGAACACAGTTCCTCATCTGCAACTGGCTGCACTACAGTTTGAACAGGCGCATGCAGTGATGGGGCCAGATCCAAGCAAGTGGGCGCAGACTCTCTGTGAGGTGTATGCCCACAGCATGCTGGACATACATTTGAAGCCCAGAAGTGACCACTGGATCATTTAGTCTAGTGGTCTCCAACCTTTTTACGGCCAAGATCACTTTTTTAATTTAAGGGCAACCCAGGATCTACCCTGCCCCTTCTCCGAGGCCCCTCCGGTTCCCCAAAGCCACGCCCCACTCACTCCATCCCTGCCACTCTCCGTCGCTTGCTGTCCCGCACCCTCACTCACTTTCACCAGGCTGGGGTAAGGCGTTGGGGTTTAGGAGGGGGTGTGGGCGTTGGGCTGGGGCCAAGGAGTTTGCAGTGTGGGAGGGAGCTCTGGGATGAGCCTGGGCAGGGGGTTGGGGTTCAGGAGGGGGTATGGGGTGCTGGCTCTGGGAGGGGGGTCAGGGCTGGGGATGGGGCGCTGTGGCTAATGGGAGCTGCGGGGGCGGTGCTTGCAGGCAGAAGCAGTGCATGGAGGAAGACCCCTACCCCCAGCCCCCAGGGCCACTTCCGGGAGCGGCTTGGGGCTGGGGCAGGCAGGCAGCCTGCCTTAGCAGCAGCCCCACTGCACCACTGGAGATCGCGATCAACTGGGAGATCCCCTAGGATCAACCAGTCAATTGCAATCGACCGGTTGGTGACCACTGATTTAGTCCAACCTATTGCGAATCACAGGTCACTAAATTTCACCCCTGTGTTATGCCCAGTAACTTGTGTTTGACTAAAGCATCTCTTCCAGAAAGGCCCCCAGTCTGGATCTGAAGTAATGTGCAACTGTGCAAGTCCAGATACATCCTGTAGAATACACCTGCACGAGTAGGTGGATGCCAGGGTGCGTAGAGCATAAAATGTTTATATAAACAGTGTAGTATGATTGCATGTATACGGTGGCGCACGGGTGAGGTAGGAGAGTCATCTAATTAGGGCACACGACTAGCCAGCAGATCTCGATACTGTGTGACCTCAGGCAAGCACTTCCGTGCCTCAGTATTCCCCTTCTGTAGAATGGGCATCGTGAAACTGGGAAGCTGAGGCGGCTTCATCCATTAATGTTTCTGGGGTGCCCGGATGTTCCACTGAACAATGCCACAGCAAAGCCTCTAAATAAACAAGGAGATTCTAACAGACACAACGCCAATGGGAGTTAGGCACCTAAATGCTCCTTGTGCCTTTGAAAATTTCACCCTAAATTGCTACCCGTGAATATAGTCTCTGGGCCCGATCCTCGTTCAGCACAGCTCCATTGACTCCCTGCGCACGCTCTAGCCCCAGTACCGCACAGGCGGAGTTTATACCTTGTGTTGAGGCTGCTGCCTTGGTAACTTTGTTTGTTTCTCCGGTATGTGCGGCTGAATGGTGCAGATGAATGGTGCTCACCGAAGTGACTCATTGGGGAGTCCACCTTGGGACAGAGCAAGGTGCTGCATGTCGCAAGATGGTTAAACCTCTCTGTTTGTAACGGATATATTTACTTTCAAGCTGTGGCCATTTTCCTTCCTCTTTGTGCAGTGACTCTCTTGGGTGTAACTGATTATATATTTCCTACACCTTTAAATCTCTATGAACAGTGCAGAGACAGGCAGCCATTTTGAGTTCATTTCAGTGCAGACCGTCTCCTGGAAGACTTTGACATACATTTCCCTAGCAATTTGGGGTTCCTCTATGTTTTGGATCCCCAACACGAGATGCCTTCCAGGATAGGGGCCACTGGCACTGCCAACCCCAAGCATTCGAAAATCACGAGACCAGTCCCCAGAAAACACGAGACGGGCTTAAAAATACGAGGTTTTCTTTTTCAAACGAAAGCTGAGATTTTCACGCAATACCATGATTCCAGCAACTGAGGCTTTAAGAAAAACGCTAGAAAGCTCAAGCCTTGTGATGAGGTGTTGAAAGTTGGTTCGGCGCTTTCTGAAAATCAGGCGTCTCGAGTTGAGAACTGAACATTCGAGGCACCCCAAAATGACTAGTCTTTCTGAAAACAGATCCACTGACGTCAATGATTAAAGATCTTTATGGCAAATTACACCAGTTGGGGATCTCATCCACTGACGTCAGTGGAGCCATGTTGATTTATACCGGCTGAGGGTCTGGCCCAATGCATATATGTTTTAATTAATTAATCAAATTGCATAATGTGCCCAATCCAAAGCTGGTCTAAATTGGCATGGATCCACTGAAGTTAAGAAAGCAACACTGCTTGACACCAGCTGAGGCTAATAGCATTTCTATGGTACTTTATGGGCGTGATACACCATTGTGTTACCCTAGTGCAGTGGTCCCCAACCTTTCCATGTGGCGAGTGCCGGACGACTAGCCGCCGAGGAGCGTGGCTACCGGACAAGCAGCTGCCGAGAAGCGGCAACGCCAAGAAGCAGCGACGCCGAAATGCCGCTGAGAAGTAGCGTCATCAAGAAAATCAGCGGCATTTCGGCGGCGATGCTTCTTGGCATTTCCGCTTCTCGGCGGCATTTCGGCAGCTGCTTGTCCAGAGGCCAGTAGGTGGGCGCACATAGATGCCCCGGCGGGCACCAGGGTGCCCGCAGGCCCCGTGTTGGGGACCCCTGCTCTAGTGTGACTCCAGACCCAGTTGAAATGAATGGAGTTACACCAGGATAAAAAGGAAGCTAACACAATAGGTAACCAGAACCAATCTGCTTTATCTTCATCTGGTATAAACGGGAGTAGCTCCACTGAACTCAGCGGCACTGTGCCAGTTTACATGCATTGACCCAGCAGGTTTAAAGGCGTTTGAAACCTGATTTTCAAAAAGACTCAGCCCCCAACGCGTGGGACACTTTAGAGAAGCTCATAGACTGTAAGGCCAGAAGGGACCATCATGATCATCTAGTCCAGGGATCTCAAACTCAAATCACCACGAGGGCCACATGAGGACTAGTACATTGGCCTGAGGGCCGCATCACTGACACCTTTTCATATAAAGGTACAAAAGCCCTCCCCTCCCCCCCGCCGCTGCTGCCCCTGTCCCCCACTCCACCTCTTCCATGAGGCCCCGCCCCTGCCCCACCTCTTCCCACCCCTTCCCCGCCCCCATTCCAACCCCTTCCCCAAAGTCCCCACCCAACTCCGCCCCCTCCCTGCCCCTATTCCAATCCCTTCCCCAAATCCCCGCCCGTGCCCCACCTCGTCTCCGCCTCCTCCCCTGAGCGCACGGATCCCCACTCCTCCCCCCTCCCCCCAGGAAAGCCAGCACGCTGGAGGGGGAGGGGAGGTGGCGGGTGAAGGGAGCAGGAAATAACTCCGGGGGGAGATGCGGGGGGCTTGGCGGGCTGCAGCAAATAACTCCACGGGCCACGTGTTTGAGACCCCTGATCTTGTCTGACTTCCTGTGCATTGCAGACCTCAGAACCTCACCCACCCACTCCTGGAATAGACCCCTCACCTCTGGCTGAGTTACTCAAGTCCTCAAATCATGATTTGAAGACGTCAGGTTACTGAGAATCCATCCTTTACACTAGCATTTGGCTGTGTTTGTACAGTGCCTAGCACATCGGCATCCTGGTCCAGGATTTGGGCCCTTAGGAGGCCGTACAGCAATAGGAATAATAACCCTAATAATTCTGCTGCGTAAATGGGAGCCGAGCTCGCCTGAAAATCTCGGCCCAACTGTGAGCGCCGAGATCTTTTGCAGCTCAAAACCGTCAACGCAAATTTGTTGCTTAAAAGTGTGAAGGGATGTTCATGGGCAAGGCGCAGGAGGAAAGGGGAGACAATTTGTTGTGTTTGCCCTGGTAATTCGGCACCGAGAATACCTCAGCTAGAGTCCTGAGTCCAATTCTGGGCACCGCTCTTTAGGAACGATGTGGACAAATTAGAGAGAAGCCAGAGCAGAGCCGCAAAAATGATGAAAGGTTTCGACAACCTGACCTGTGAGGAAAGGTTAAAAAACACGGGCAAGTTTAGTCTTGAGAAGAGACAACTGAGATGGGACCTGATAACAGCCTTCAACTATTTCAAGGGTTGTTATACAGAGGCCAGTGATCAATTGGTCCTTAGGCGCCGATTCCATGGGTTCTGTGGGGCAGAAGCACCCATGGGGGGAAAAGAACAGTGGATGCTCAACAACTATCAGCCACCTGCCGATCAGCTGTTTGACGGTGGGCTGGAGGTGCTTGGTGAAGGGGGCGGAGCTGGGGTGGGAAGAGGCGGAGCAAGGGTGAGGCCTTGGGGGAAGGGCGGACTGGGGGCGGGGCCTTGAAGCGGGGGTGGAGCTACTACTACCATAAAGAAGTAACGGGCTTAATCTGCAGCAAGGGAAAGGTAAGTTAGATATTAGGGAAAACTTTCTAACTATACCAGTCGTTAAGTGCTAGACTAGGTTTCCAAGGGAGGTTATGGAATCCCAGTCTTTGGAGGTTTTTAAGAACAGGCTGGGCAAACCCCTGTCAGGGGTGATCGAGGTATAGTTGGTCCTGCCTCGGTGCGGGGGACTGGACTAGATGACCTCTCGAGGTCCCTTCCAGCCCTGCATTTCTATGATCCTAGGATATTATCTAAGAAAGGAGACTATTTCAAAACAGGAAGAAAAGAGGCAAAATTCCTTCACACTGCTCCATTGCCAGCCTGCACGCTTGTAGCAAATGTAATTGCTGATGCTGGTAGCAGCATAGGATGGAATTGATCTCTGACAGGGTTAATGACAATCTTTCTCTTACACTAGTGTAATGAGGAATTCAGTTACTCCAACCATGTCTATGGGGTCAGGTGAGTGTGAAAACAGTGTAAGATCACAATCAGGTCCTTAAGGATGCGGGCCCAATTTTCCACTGCATCTGGTGTTAGTCATTCAGACCTGGGCGAAGTGCTCGTCCTTTCCACAGGGGTAAGCGACGGCACGAGATCCTATGTGTGCATGGAGGTGTTAACACCATCTAAATCACACTGGAAGCAGGGCCGGCTCTAGGCACCAGCACTCCAAGCATGTGCTTGGGGCGGCACTTAACAAGGGGTGGCACTCCGGCTCCTTTTTTTTTTTTTTTTCCCCTTGGGGCGCAAAAAGCCGGGAGCCGGCCCTGAGCGGAGGTGAGCAGCGGCGGTGGGGTGCGCGGAAAGGGCCGCAGGAAGTAACCCCGGGGGGGGCAGAGGAACCGCTCCCTCCCCCCAGCTCACCTCCGCTCCACTGCCGCCTGCTCCCCTGAGTGTGGTGCCATTCCGCTTCTCCCCCCTCCCTCCCAAGCTTGCCTTGGACGGGAGGAAAGGGTAGGAGGGGAAATACGGCATGCCCAGGGGAGGAGGCGGGGCCGGGGATTTGGGGAAGGGGTTGGAATGGGGCGGGGAAGGGGCAGAGTTGGGGCGGGGCCGGGGGGCCATGGGACATTCTTTTTGCTTGGGGCGGCAAAATACTTGGAGCCGGCCCTGACTGGAAGAACCAGATTCACCGGCGCTGCCTAGGGTGTGAAACATCAGCATGGAATTTGGCCCCGGGAATTAAAATGAGGATGAATCCGATTATGTATCACAATCAAAGTGGATTAAATACTCTCCTGAGAGCTTTTGTTTGGCATTTTCTCTCTCACACACACACTCACACATATAAACTAGGCAAGCGAGAAGATAATTCCTCTCTCCCGGTCAAGGGGCAGTGCACTGACTCAGAGCAAAAGCTACTGCATGGTGTGAGCTTGTTGTGCAATGCACTACAGGGCATGCGATTTGCTGCCAAATTTTCCCATACAGCCAAGCTAGGACAGCAGGTGGCACTGTTCCAAAACGGGCGATGCTAGGAGTTAAGTTGCCCAAACAGCATTAGCTCATGCCTACAGCATCACTGACAAGTACCCATTAAATGCTTGCCCTCAACACTGACCAACTGGTAGTGCGTGAATTGCATAACCCAACATGCTAGGCAGCTGGCTGGGTTGCATCATTTACAAGGTGGTTCACAGTGCGGAGCCATACAGCCCCGAGGGGGAGCTTTGGGAAGCAAGGGGAGCATATAAGCCCTGCTTTGCACTCATTATGAGTAGGGTTACCAGATAGCAACTCCGAAAAAACGGGACGGGGGTGGGGGGTAATAGGCGCCTATATAAGAAAAAGTCCCCCAAAATGGGACTGTCCCTTTAAAAACGGGACAGCTGGTCACCCTGATTACGAGCAGTTGCTAACAATGGAAAACAGTAGCAGAGAATCCGGTCCAGTGAAAGTACCTCAGCGTAAGTTGCAGGAAATCAGACCCTTTGCCTTATAAAATAGCTTCTTAAAAATCAAATTTTTAAATGTTTGAAATTTCACATAGTTGAAATTTTGTATTTTCTCATTTGTGACTTTTGTAATGTTGAAAAATTTCAGTTTTTATTCCCCCTCACACTCCTTTTTCTCTTCCTTTTTGCCACTGAGAGCCGGGAAATGAATAATTTCTGGGGTCCTTTCCCCTCATGCACTTTTCCTCTTTTCCCACTCTGTACCCTTTTTAAACTTCGCCAGTTTGGAAAACGTGACCGTGTGGAGCGTGACAGAATTTCATTTTTCCTCGTGCGTGGAAAAAAGAAAAGGCGGGGGGCGTCATTCGTGTGGTTACCTTCTGTGGCAAAAAAGGGGGGAAAACTGAAGTGAAACAAATTTCAGCTTGAAGCAAAACTAAACTGAACATTCGGTTTCAAAGCGTCTCACTGAAAAATTTCATTGGTAACCTTTTCCTGTGAGAAATTTCACACGCGACACACCTTTATTTTTCGTCATTTTCAGGTAATGGCTCTAGCTAGCCACTCTCTCTGGTGTCTTCCTCCCTCCTCATGACACTTTCTCCTTCCTTTGATGGCTCATAAGGCTCCCTTCTTAGCCCCGCTCGGGCTCAGCATATCGCTACAGTTGTGTCCCAGTACCACCCTGGAACAAAACTGCGCCTTACCAGCAAATGAGGAGGTGGTTGTTTTGGTTTTTGTCCAACAAAGGTGGCAGTGTATTCTAACCTCACGATCCATCGATTGCAAGCGGGTACGCAATCTTATAAAGACCCACGTTGCCTCACGAACCGCTAGCTTTGAAATGTTTGCAGCGCCCACTGTAACAGAATACACCATGACGGATGCCATGAACAATGAGTTAATGAGACATGATATAAAACCACAGGGCATCGTTAAAGAAGATGATGCAATAAAGCAAGCCAGATCCTAATCTCATTACAGCAGTGTAATGCGGTGTATTGTAAATGCACTGTGCTGCTCTACTGTGGATTGGATTATATTTAGCAGCAAATGTCAGAGCACTTTGCAAAGGCAGGTAGGTATCACTTATGTCCAATGGGGAAACTGAGGCACTGAATAGCCATGTTATTTGCTCAAAGTAACACAACAGGGAATAACAGTAATACCTAGCACTTTTTATCAGGAGATCTGAAACCACTTAACAATCTTTAATATTTTTAGCCTCACAACACCCCTACCAGGGAGAGAAGTATTATCCAAAATGTACAGCTAGGGACCCGAGGAGCTGCATATAACCCACAGGGCTGAAAACAAAACCAAGATTTTGGGGGTCCCATGGTAGCATGTTAGCCACAGAACCACATGGCCTCCTTGTGCATAAGGGTAACTGAAAGATCACAATAGGCAGCAGGTTTAAAACAAACAAAAGGAAGTATTTCTTCACAAAACGCACAGTCAACCTGTGGGACTCATGGCTGGAGGATGTTGTGAAGGCCAAGATTATAACAGGGTTGAAAAAAGAACTAGATACATTCATGGAGGATAGGGCCATCGATGGCTATTAGCCAGAATGGGCAGGGATGGTGTCCCTAGCCTCTGTTTACCAGAAGCTGGGAATGGGCGACAGGGGATGGATCACTTGATGATTCCCTGTTCTGTTCATTCCCTCTGGAGCACCTGGCCATTGTTGGAAGATAGGATATTCTGCTAAATGGACCTTTGGTCTGACCCAGTATGGCCATTCTTATGTTCTTACATTATGTTCTAATTTGGCTATGTGTTTTTTGTTATTGCTGAGTTCATGGCATGCAAACAGAAGTTAGATAAGAACATGAACTATACCAGCTAACCCAGGTTGAAAGCACTACTAAATTGGGGAGAGAGGGTTTTGTGTGTGGACGGGTGGCGGGTTGGTAGGTACAAGCCTGAGTTAACTTGGCAGTGAAGACAGACCCTAAACCATTTCAGCTGCAGTGCTTTCTGGATACCTTTCCCACAATTCTCAGCGCGGCTCTCAGAAGCAGTGCATTTTGGGAGATTTTTGCAAGACCACCAGTGCAGCAGTGAATAGGACAAGTTGACCTGTTTTAGCTTATCTGCGTCCACACTGGTACTAAACAAGTTTGGGCTGAGCCAGTTTAACTTTGAACCAATTTAACCGCTATGCTAGCTGGCTATTGGAGCATTTGTGTGTGCATATGAATGCAAAGTGTTCCATCACGTTCTGAGCCTTTACATGGAATTTTTGAAAGAGACCAAGGGCGTTAGGCACTCAAATCCCATTGAAAGCCAAATGACTCCTTTGAAATTCTTTTAGTGTAGACCAGAGCAACAAGGCTGGGAGTAGAGCTGGGTGGGGAATGTTTTTTTTTTTTCCATCCTGTTTTGCATTGGGATGAAACTGACACCACTCAAAGTTCTTCATGAAAAAATAAGAGAGCGTCCTACAGCCCTGATAGTCAATGGGCCGGTAGTTAGGGTGCTCACCTTGTAGACTGGTGACTCCGGTTCTATACCTTGCTCTCCCTAATTCAGACCAGGCGCTTCAATCTGTTACAGCGCTGATTGCAGGGGAATGACCTAACCACTGGGGTGTGGGGCTTTCTGGATTTGAGCAGAAATTCCATCCTGAACCTGATAAACTGCTCCTGGTTAACATATGCTGAAGCTGGTATGTTCCCATGAGAAGTTTTGGTTTCGATTAACTGGCATTTTTGGATGAAAAATGGTTTAGTCGGAAAATTTGCAACCAGAGCCAGCAGGGGGGTCGTTCCAGAGATGCTGGGGAGCGTGCGAGTTTCTCTCGGCCTTCCCCTGCAGGGCAGAAGGGAAAGAGACTGGGTGTCCGCCAAGGAAGGCGGGCAGGAGAACAGGAAGAGACAAATGATTCTGTCACCGCTTAATTGGTGTTATTGTTGCTTATTTTTTAATGCCTGAAATTCCCAGGAGCTTACGTGGGCAGTGAATGGGTTGAAATCATCCTTGAGTGTGAAATGGGAAGTATCGCGCCGGCCTGTCCCATCCTGCCTTTTAAGCCTCTTTGTAAAATTCTCTTTGGGCGATGTCTTTATTTTTATTTTTGTAACATCGCTGTTAGCTTTGGCAGCTCACAGCCACTGCCAGAAATCTGGGTGAGAGGGGGAAGGAAGGAAGGGGGCAGTGGGGTGGTAGGAGGAGTGGTGGGGTGGGGATGGCTTTGGAGGAGCAGATAACAAAGGGATGAGAGAAAAGAAGAATGAAATGAGAAAAAAAGGGGGACGGACCAGGAATAAATGAGAAAAAAGAGGGAACAGAAGAATAAATAACAGGGGAGAAGAATAGTGATGGAGGAGAGCTAGGATGGGGAAGGAGCCAGGGAAGAACATTGGAGCAGTGGTTCCTAACTTTCCCGGACTGGGACCCTTTTTTCCATACAGAGAAACCCCTATTCTGATGCTCCCCAACCCCAGCTTCTGAGGTCAGACCAGATCCCCCCTCCCATTTAGCAATATGGAAAGCAATATGCCACCCACCGGACACCCATTTGTGAGCTTCCAGGTTGAGAACCCTTGGACTAGACGCAGAGGTTCGCAAACGTTAGCAACCCGAGTTCCCCCGTTTTGATTTTAAAATTTTCAGGGACCCCCAACCCCCCCATTCAGCCCCAGGCACCGCACCCACTCCACCCCTTCCCCAAGGCCCCACCTCTTCCCATCCATGCTCCAACCCTGCCCCTCCTTTTCCCCTCTCCCAAGCACACCCCATTCCCGCCCCTCACTCTCCCTCCCAGCGCCTCCTGCACACCGCTGAACAGCTGTTCTCCGACATGCAGGAGGCACTGGGGGGGGGGGAGGAGTTGATCAGCGGGGCCCGTGGGAGGCCATGGACCCCGGTTTGAGAAATGCTGTACTAGAGGGATAAGCTGAACAGAATGACAGAAGGGAAAGGAGAGAGAGAGAACTAAGACAGTCCAGCAGAGGGAAGGCTAGTTAGAGCACTAGCCTGGGAGTTGGGAAACCCAGCAGCCATTCCCTGCTCTGCCACAGATTTTCTAGGTGACCTTGGGCTAGTCACTTAGGCCCTGATCCTGGGAGGTATTTAGCCTTCTAGCGTCCATTTAATTTCACTGGGAGTTAGTAGCCTATCTCTGAGGATCTGGGCCTTAGTCTCTCTCTGCCTCAGTTCCCCACCTGTAAACGGAGGGTAATAGCACTTGTGAGAATTAAAGATTGTGAGGTGCCCAGAGACTCCAGATAAGTAACAGTGTGACAGCGTTGAAAGAGCAGGAATGGACAGAGACCCAATTAGAGGAAAGGGAAAGGAACTGGCTCCCCTGGTATTTACACGGCTGAACATCAGGAATGAGGCCAGGGGAGTTACTCCTGTCTTATGCGGCTGTGAGGGAGAGATGAGATGGGATTGATTGTCTGACATACTTGGAAAGGTGGGGTTGAAAGAAGTAGCCCAATCAGGCTTCCCCCAGGCAGCCTGGCCCTCTGCTCCCCTCACAGGAGCGGCACAGCGTCTATTAATGAATATGAGCCTCTTCGCTTAGAGTACGTTTCCGCTGGAATAAAAGACCCGTGACATGGCGGCGGCTGGCCCAGGTTAGCTGACTCGGGCTCAGGCAGTGGGGCTAAAACTTGCTGTGTAGACATTTGGGCTCAGGCTGGTGCCTGCTTCTGGGGCCTTCCCCTGGCCCAGCCGCCCCCTCGCGGAGTCCCAGAGCCCAGGCTCCAGGCCAAGCCCGAAGGCCTACACAGCAATTAAACAGCCCCATAGCCCAAGCCCCATGGACCAGAGTCAGCTGACATGGGCCAGCCCTGGGTAGGGGGAGAGGGATAGCTCAGTGGTTTGAGCATTGGCCTGCTAAACTCAGAGTTGTGAATTCAATCCTTGAGGGAGTCTGGGGCAAAAATCTGTCTGGGGATTGGTCCTGCTTTGAGCAGGGGGTTGGACTAGATGACCTCCTGAGGTCCCTTCCAACCCTGATATTCTATGACATGTCCTAAGGGAGAGAATTAGCCTCCAAAGACACCAATTTTTGCTTGGACCTCTGTCCTTATTATGGTGGCTTCTGCCATCTCCAGGAGGGAGAGCTAAGCACTTATACAGCCCGAGTCAGGGCTTAACCCACAGGGACAATTAGAGCTTTACATGAAACCTCAGAGGGACCGAGGGACCCGCCGCCGAAGAGCCCGACGTGCCGCCCCTTCCCCTTGGCGGCTCCAAGCACCTGCTTGCTGGGCTGGTGCCTGGAGCCGGCCCTGGGTAGGGCTGGCTTGTTTATTGGTGACACGCTCGGCACCTGCCTATAGCCCAATAAACAGCGTTGAATGAACTAAGAACTAACCCCACTAGGCAAGATAACCCCGGGTCGATAACTGGATGAGGTCAGTTTTGGGGGCGCGGGGGTGAATCACGGCAGGTTGGGGCAAGGTTTCTAGGAACGCCGTGATTCATCTGAACTACATGGATTGTCACGTCGTGCAGTGACACAGCAGCTGGGTTTTTGTTTGTCAACCTTTCCCCCGCCCTGCAGCCCAGAAAGCCCCAAGTGTTATAGACGGGCACTGCCGATTGCAGCCTTCAGAGACCAGCCCATTTTCAATTGCTCCAAATACCTGGCCAAGGCTGGTATTTTCAATTGCTCCAAATACCTCCATCGGGAAGGGAAGGGAAGGAACACCTTGAGACGGAACTGCTGCCTCTCCCACAGGGCGGGGGAGAGACACACACACGCAGCAGGATTCATGCTGGTGCCACGCAGGGTACCCGCCCTCCATCCCTGCAGTAAGATCACACAGAGATGCCAATTCCTGCTGCTGGATTGGTAGGTGCGGAGTGGCTGCGGGCTTCCAAACGGCAGTGCCATGTCAATGCCAGGGCAGACAGGCCGGAGCAGGGCCATGGCTGGATGCTCTCCGTAGCAGCCTTGCAAACAGCAGCGCCAGACAGGACACCGGCAATGTGAGCTCCCTTACAGCAGTGCCTTCTCTTAAAGGGCCAGACCGGGCCCCATCTTACACAGCCCTGTAGGGCGGAGTGAAGGGAGTAAGAAGTCTGTACCTTGCAGAGGCTGCTCAGAACAGCGCTCCCTGCACAGGCTGGAGAGAAGAGGCCATTACCAAATTGCATCTCCCCCCGCCCGCACCCCCTGCTTGCCCCAGATGAAGCTGGGAGGAGGTGGGGGAATGGATAGAGCCTATAGGTGCTGCAGGGGGAAACGGGGCAGCAGAACATTCTGCTCTCCTTAAAGGGCTATACCTCTCTCTGCCCGGCGCAACCAGAGAGCTCTGGGGATGTGTCTACACTGCAGCCGGGAGTGAGCCTTCCGGCCCGAGCAGACACAGCCACCTTAGCGGGGCTCAAGCTAGTGGGTTAAAAATAGCACGGGCACGGCTGCTCGAGATGGAGCGCGGGGTCTGAAGCCCGCCTGCCCCCTTCGGCTCGAGAGCCCCAGCCGCAGTGTCCACACACGCTGTTTTTAGCACACGCGCTCGAGCAATCTAATATAAGTCCGTTCACCCCCCCAATCAGCGCCTCCAGCTCCCTCCTCACAGCTCCCAATCAGCTGTTTTGTGGCATGCAGGAGGCTCTAGGAGGGAGGGAGAAGGAGCGAGGGCACGGCAGGCTCAGAGGAGGGGGCGGGAAGGGGTGGAGTGAGGGCAGGGCCTGTGGCAGAGACAGGGGCTGAGCAGTGAGCTCCCCACCCCCGGCACATTGGAAAGTTGGTGCCTGTAGCTCCAGCCCCAGCGTCGGTGCCTATACAAGGCTAGAGCAAATCTTGTAAAAAAAACCCTCCAGTCTTGATTTAAAAATTGTCAGTTATGGAGAATCCAACCCAACATCTTGGCAAAATGTTCCACTAGTTAAATCCCTCCACTGATATTGACGCTCTCCCTGTAATCAAACCGCAAATGAGCAGCCCACAATGCAGGTTGGATAATCTTGCCTCATCTTTCAAGAGCCATTAGTTTCTCCATTTCCTATGTCTGGATTTTGCTTTGAACCTTACTGTTATTTTTTACTTATTTGTAGTTCGGTATCACCTAAAAGCCCCCGTGTGAAATTGTTGACCCATTGTGCGAGGCGCTGTAAAAACGCTCGCGATGGTTGAAAATTGTTCAACGGAACATTTGTCCCCTCTTCGAAAATGCCGTTTCGTCCAAAGCGAAACTGAAAATCGAAACTGGCCACAGAACTGTGGCGATTTCGATAAAAGTTTGTTTAAAAAAAAAAGTCCGACGTCTCGGAATGGAACCGTTTGATTTTTCCTTTCGAAAGTTATGTTATTTGGTATTGCATTATAAATTATAATACACATTTTTTTAAAATTGGAATTTTTTAAAAAAATTGGAATGAAACATTCGGCTTGACCAAAAATGGAACATTTTCAAAAATGTTGTTGAGTCAGAAATTTGGAATGTTTTTGGTTTTGTCCCAGTTTGGAATGAAAACAAATTTCAAAATGTCAACATTTCCCGCCGAATGGAAATTGTGAGTTTCAACCAACTCTAACAACCTCAAAGCAAGGGATAATCTCGGCCCTGAAAAGTTTATCATCTAAATAGGCAAAGGGTGGGAGAAAGGCTGTATCATTTTATCCCCATTTTTCAGATGAGGAACCATAGATGGTAAAATGTTCAAAAATGACTAAAAGTGACTTAGGAGCTCATGTTTCATTGAAAGACAACGGGATTTAGGCTCTTGGGGGGCCAGATTTTAAAAGATTTTTGGGCACCTACCGATGCAGGGACATGCCTAGTGGGGTTTTCAAAAGCACCTAGGTGACTAACTGATATTGGGTGCTTAGGTGCTTTCAAAAATCCCACTCGGCACCTCACTGCATATTCAGGTGCCTAAATACCTTTAATAATTTGGCAAAAAGGGCTCACGCCACTTTTGAAAATGGGACTGAGATTCCTAAGTCACTTAGGGTACGTCTACACTGCATCATAAGCCCACATCTGTGGGACCCGGGTTTGTGGACTCCGTATTTCCGAGCCCGCGCTTGAGCGTTCACACTGCGTTGTTAACCTGGACCTGGGTCTCACAGCTGGGCTACTGTGTCCACAATGTGCTACACAGACGTTCTATTTGTCTGCGGCTTGAGCTGCCTCCACACTGCAAAATGACAGGGCTTGGACCCACGTCACAGCAGGACTTGGGCTCTGACGCATCCCCCTCGCAAGGTCCTAGGACCTAGATCCTGAGTGTTTGCTGATCCGAGTCACAGTGATGTGTGTGTGGACGGAAACAGGGCTTGGGCTCAAATGTGAGTGAGAGCGGGGGCATAGTGTGCAGGGCCAGTGCAAGGAAATTTCACACCCTAGGCGAAACTTCCACCTTGCACCCTCCCCCCCCGCCCTGCGGCAGCTCCCCCCACTCTGCCCTGAGTCGCCCTCTCCGCGGCAGCTTCCCCCCCCAGGGAGCCATGCAGCAGCTCCCCACCCCAGCTCACCTCTGCTCCGCCTCCTCCCCAAGCACGCCGCCCCCGCTCTAATTCTCCTCCCCTCCCAGGCTTGCGGCGTCGAACAGCTGATTGGCGCTGCAAGCCTGGGAGGCGGGAGAAGTGGAGCGGCCGCTGCGCTGGGAGAGGGAGTCTGAGCCGCATGTGTCAGCGTGCCGCCGGCAGCCCAGCCCAGGAACGCTGTAAAAAAAAATTGGGGAACCACTTTTGGTGCCCCCCAAATCTTGGCTCCCTAGGCAACCACCTAGATTGTCTTAATGGTAGCACCGGCCCTGATAGTGTGCAGACATATCCTTAGGTGATTCTGAAAATCTTATTCATGCCTAGGGTGACCAGATGTCCCGATTTTATAGGGACAGTCCTGATTTTTGGGTCTTTTTCTTGTATAGGCTCCTATTACCACCCACCCCCTGTCCCGATTTTTCACATTTGCTGTCTGGTCACCCTATTCATACCCAAGGTCACAGAGGGGCTACAATTGTCTCTGATGACTTGTGATTTTACATGCCTTAAATGTTAGGTGCCTGACTTAAGACATCTCAAAAGGGTCTCATTTTTAGAACGTGCTGAGCGCCTGCCCTCTGAAAACCAGACCTTTGTCGGTACCTCCCGCCGGCCACCCAAAATTGCTGGTCTCCTCAGAAAGCCCGGGGTAGAGTTGAGAATTAAACCACCATCTCGTGAATCATTGCCCATTACCTTAATGACATACCTATCCACTTTGTATGAGGGAGGCAGATCCTTGCGCCACTGGTTTGTTTCTTCACCATTTAAGGATGAGGAAGCCGGCTGCTTGGGGCACGTGGGTGCGAGTGATTTAATTTCCCTGTGAGTGTCAGGGCATATGTGCTCGCTCACCAATCAAACAAGCTCCACATGAAAGGCGGGAACATAAACAAACAAAACCAAAAAAGCCAACAGGTTGATCTGGATTACCTCAACGGTCACGCCCTTCTCATTTTATGAACATAGCAGAGCAGGTGTTTGTAATGCATTAGCTAACCCCAGCTCAGTGGAGGCAGGAATTAAACAGACCATATTCTCCAAGGTGCCACTTCTCTTTCCCAGCTTAGTTCATACACCTTCCCCTACCTCCCCGCCACCGGCCGAGCCAGGATGACCAGCCGCTCCAACGAATTCAGCAGCAGCTCGCTCTCGTCTTGGCAGGCGTCATGGAATCAGAACAGGGGGAGCTCGGTGGTGACGTCCTCTGAATACGACGGCTGCAGCAGCCCGGGTGGTCCAGCCAGCAGAAGCTTCAGCACCTCGAGTCTTGGTGGATACACGTCTTCCTCTTGCCCGTCCGTCTTCATCAACGAGAAGCTCTTGACGCCGCTGCGCCTAGACCTGGACCCCACCTTCCAGGAGAGGAAGAAGCAGGAGAAAGACGAGATGAAAATCCTCAACGACCAATTCGCATCCTTAATTGGGAAGGTAAGAGAAGTGCCAGGTTCGAGTGACCACAGAGGCCAGTGGTGGATGGGCTGTGAGGTGCCTATGGCAAGAGAGATTTGCTCTAAATGTTAGCTAATTTCCCAGTTGCGAGGATAGTTCTTTCCTCCCGTGCTGTCTATTTTCCCAAAAGTTTGCATGATTATTAGCTAGTACCCCAGTCCACTGCTTCAAAGACCCTGTCTATCCCCATCGGCTAGTAATCTCCCTGGGAAAAGGGAAACTCGGCCACTGATGGAAGTAGCTATGGGGTAAGCAGCAAAGGAAGGGGCTGTGAGGACAAAAGATGGAGCAGGAGGCCCTTCATACCTGTAGCTGGGCAGAGAACCAACACAGCAGCTGCAATCAGTAAAATAGCCGACAGTTCCTGCTCGTTTTGTTCTCTAATGCCTGAAAACTAACCAGCCAATAATGTGGTGAGTGACAGGGGGGAAAGGAAGGGTCACTGGATCTGCTAAGCAAGCTCTCCTGCAGAGAGTCTTTCCTCTGCTCAGGTCCAGGGGAAGGTAGAAGATTTTCTCAAAGCAAAACAATTCGCCTACTTGAGGCAGGTTCCTGCAAAGCTCTTAGACTCTGTAAACAGATGGTAATCTCCCGAAAGGGTTGCTTCACTGAAGTCTATCATGTAGGCAGCTAATTCCAAGCTACTGCATTTAAAAAAAAAAAAACAGTGCTCATATGGGTATGAACTAGTACTGTGGGGCTCTGTTTTCAACAGCATCTGCCTAAACTGCGTCTGCACAGCCCGTGTTTCCGTGTGCCATTGGGCATCCAGGCAGGCACGGCTGCCCGCTGGAGTGTGCAAATGTGACGATCTGTGCATTGCACTTTTTCAGGGGCCAGCCCTGAGAATGAAATCTGGTACATAGGAAATTCACCCCTGGGCAGAGAGTCCACCACAAGACCCGGGCGCCATTTAAACCCTCAAAACTGGCCTTAAGTGGCGCCTACGAATCCCGCTGGTGAGCGTGTATTACAGGGCCTCTTCTGTGTCTGACCCACATGAGAGTCTGGTACAACCCTAGCTAGGGTGCATTGGCTCTTTAGCTCAAGGGCTTCTAGCTCTGGAGATCTCTGGTAGGTCAGCCAAGATGGCGGCCATCTCCCACTGGCCTTCTACACAGGGGTGAATTTCAACCCATTGGCAGAGAAATGTAACACACAGTTGCCAATGTGCCTCTGGAATTCACATGACCTCAGTCAAATGCCACACGGGCCATAGGGGAGTCGCTATGGCCATAGCTGGGAGGTAGGGGGTTGACCATTCCCAGTCAGGAGGCCACGCACCTTTGGGATCTGCCATGCGGATAGGGATGATGAGTCCTGGTCAAGCTGCTACGCACTCTGGGTTTCCTTTGGATGTGGCTCACGTGTGTTTGGACAGGCGGAAATAATGGCTGGCTAGTGGGTTCTCGGTTCTGACCCCTTTCTGCAGCCTAACGAATACAGGAACACAGGACGATGGACTGGAAGGGACCTCCTGGGTCATCGAGACCATCCCTTCTATCCCAGGCAACCCCGGCATCTCATCCTGTTCATACTTAGCAAACCAGAAACAAGAGACCTGGCAGGTTCTCCCACTCTATGCTCAGTGATGGTCATCGAAGGCCCATAGATCAAATCTTGGGTCCCGCTGTGAATAGCCCCAGTAACTTTGGAAGGAGGGGAGTGGCATGGTCTCCCCTCAGTCCAGACTTAAGGACCAGAACGCCCAGGCTGCAAGGTCTCAGCTATCCCTGCAGCCTCTGAGCAAGAGTAGCATCAGCCACCACCTATGCCCCTTTCACGCCGGTGTTTGGAGTCCCTGTGTCGTGCAGGGACCTGGTAGCCACTTCCCCAGCCCACCAGCCACCCCACTGTCCACGACTCCTCCTCACTGAGCTCTGCCACAGAGCTCTTGTTCGGTGGCACTTTCCAGGTTGGCTCTCCGTGCCCCACTGCCTTGTACATCCGAAACGGGACCTTTCCTAGTGTGTCCCGGAGGATCTTTCACCCAGGCACGGGGTGGACTTGGCTCAGTGTTTGTGCCGGCCGCTTCCAGCGGTGCCTCTGTAGGCTTCAAATTGGATAGACGTTTCTCAGCACCCCTTGTGCAGATCCCAGCGGAGAGAGGCAGCGAGGTATAATGGGTAGAACACTGGGTCGGGTTCAAGGAGCCCCAGGTTCTATTTCTGTCTCTGCCTGCTGCGTGCTCTTGGACAAGTCACTTCCCATCTGTACGCCTGCTTCCACTCCCACTTCTTCTCCGTTTAGATGTAAGCTCATCAGGGTAGATGTTGCTTCTTATTTTATTATTTGTATTATGGTAGCACCTATGGGCCTTAGTCATGGAGCAGGACCCCATTGTGCTAGGTAGTGACTCCCGTTACGCTAGGTGCTGTACCTTATTGGTTAGGTGTGATATGGTAGCAGCTCCCATCGCTCTAGGCGCTCTAAAAACACAGGACAGAAAGACAGTCCCTGACCTAAGCCGCTTTACAATCTAAGCATATGACAAGAGACAACAGGTGGATGCAGACAGGGCTAGGGTGGGGCACTAGGAAATAGCTAATATTGGTCAGCCTCAGAGGCAATGACTTCAGCAAAGCAACGGTCTAACCATTGTCCGGCCTTCTTTGTAGGCCGCGTGGCAAAGGAGAGGTTTAAGGGGGGTTTGGAAGGTGGGTAATGAGGTGGCTTTGCAGACGTTCACAGGGAGTTCCTCCAAAGCATGGAGGGGCAGCATGGGAAAAAGCAGGATGGTTCTCCCTGTGTGAACACCGCTTCGCACAACGGGGTCCTGATCTCAGCTGCAGCCTCGAGACACCGCTGTAATGTAAAGAAGAAGGCAGATCACGGGGGTCGTTCCGTGCCTGCTGACAGCTGAACCAGGGACAAACTAAGCAGATAAACCACCCTCTGTTAGAAGATCTTGTCCCAATGGCCAGCGCATTTTTCTACCCCTGGGCAAAGAAAGTTAAATCAGTCCTGCTGAACTTATTGGATGGGCAGGAGCTGGCAAGTTTGCACAGATGATGCTGTTACTATCCTTCAGAGAGGACGCATGGGTGAGCCATCCCCTCAGCTGACTTAACGGCCGCTTCACAGCATTGACGGCAATTGGCAGCTCTCACCTGCCGAATTAAGTACGATTAAAGCAATTTGTTTCGTGCGCGGAGCGGAGAGAGGAGAGCTGGCGAATAAATCGTTAATGGAAGCGCTTTGAGGCTGAAAAGCGCCACGTCGTTGCTGAGCCGAACGGCCATCACCGCGAGTGTGCCAAGTTAGAATGGAGGCTGGACGACCAAAAAACGTGCACTCACACACACCGAGATACACGCCCGCTGACAGGACACAGGGTCTGTCATTCTTGCGGTGACCGTATGTAGCGCCGTAGCTGTGCACGGCCCTTTGCAGTGCAAACGTCGGAACCTGATTCACACGACATTACTCCAGTTTTGCCCCGGTGTCAGCCTCTTATTATTTATTGATTGTATGGCTGTAGTCCCGAGTAACTCTAGTCACAGCCCAGTACAGCTCTAGTTGTACAAACACAGATCAAAAAGACAGTCCCTTCCCCAAGGGGCTAATCATCTAAGTAACCCTTCCGATTTCAGTGGAGTGACACCGGCATACACTGCAAGGATGCAGCAGCGAATCAGGCCCATATTTATGTTTTAGGACCAACCGTTATTACTGGTACCTGCAGGGAAGCGAATATCATGCTAGGCCAACTGGGCTGAGGAATTGTCTTATCATAGTGTTATAATTTGTAGTATAGTAGCAAGATGGGGGCCCCTGTTGCGCCGGGCGCTGCACGGACACATAGTAAGAGACAGTTCTGTCCCTAAAGAGCTTACAGTCTTAAGGGGCAGAGGCTGGGGGGAAGGATTGTCCGGTGACTAGGACATGAGCCTGATGCTCAGGAGATACAAGTTCATTTCCCTGCTCTACCTCGGATTTCCTCTGTGACCTTGGGCAAGACCCTTCTCACTGTGCCTCACTCCCCTGACTGTAAAATGGGTACAATAGCAGCGTCCTACCTCACAGGGGTGTCGTGAGGATAAATGCATCAAAGATTGTGGAGTGCTCAGATACTACAGTACTGGTGGCCAAATAAGTACTTTAAATAGAGGGGAAACTGAGGCACAGAGGGGGGAGTCACTGGCAGAGTTCAGGTCTTCTGCAGCCCAGCGTGGTGTGCTACTCGCTGGACTGGCTCACAGGAATGTGATCCAGACTTCAGATTCATATCGAGAAGAAGGGGTGTTTACACAGAGGAGATAGTACCTTGTATTGTTTATGCCCCAGGTGACATATGATGGTGCGGGAAAGATTCCAATACAGATTAGATTTATTCTATCCATGAGACCTTGTCTTGGGATCCTTCTACCAGCCTCTTCTCTCCACTCCTACCCATTTCCAGGAGTTGGTTTTGCTATTTGAACCCTGATTTGCCACATTCTTTAGATGGTGCTCTCAGCAGCCATCCACAGCTGTTCTCCTCTATCCTGGGCCTCTCTTTGCATGTCCTCTCTGTTGTTCAGTCCCATACGTTTTCCCTCTTTAACGTTCGATGGAGGTGTTCTATTGGTTGGCCCTTTTTGTGCATTCCTTCAGCTGCCCAATGGTGTGGTAGAAGCTCTGGCTTCATTCTTTATGCATGTCCTAGATATTTCCCGCCTCTTTTGTATAAAACTTTGGCACTTAGGGATCGTCGAACTCTCTGACAAATCTCAGCATTCATAATAAAATCATTCCATTTAATACCTAGTATTTTTCTAAGGCTTTTGTTCTAGACGGCATTGAGATGATTGTCTGTCCCCTTGGTAGATCTCCAGCTTTTCACATCCGTATGCGAAGACAGAAATAAACTTTGAGTTGAAGCTTTATAGTTTGGTCTTTAACTTGTCAGTTTTTGATGACATGTCCAATTGGATGTGCTAATCAGCTGACTTGAGTGATGATCTGTCGGGCTGATTTGACTTGTCAGGAAACCACCGAGTAGCAAAGCCAAGCCTCCATATGTCAATGTAATGCCCTTCTGTGCCTGATTTGCAATGGGATGGGATTCTTTTACAGCTCCTTGTTTGAGAGCCCAACTGTGTCCCTCAAGCTGTAACGGTTTAATATATGGAGATATACCTATCCCATAGGAAAGGACGTTGAAAGGTCATCAAGTCCAGTCCCCTGCCTTCACTAGCAGGACCAATTTTTTTTCCCCCAGAGCCCTAAATGGCCCCCTCAAGGATTGAACTCATAACCCTGGGTTTAGTGGGCCAATGCTCAAACCACTGAGCTATCCCTCCCCATGTATGGCTGGAGGTCCCAATCTCAATGTCTAGTGTGTTGGCTGAAGGGGTTCACATCAGCCTTCCGCCATCAACCTTACTAATGTCTCTGGATTCCGTTCTGCAGGTCCAATGCCTGGAGCAGCAGAACAAAGTTCTCACGATCAGGTGGAGCTTCCTGAAAGATCAGGACAATTCCCGTTCCGAGTTAGACATCAAACTCCTCTACGACCAGTACATGAGCAAACTGAAGCAAGAGATGAGGGCTGTCGGCCACGAGCGAGAACAGCTGGAGTCCGAGTTGACCGAGGTGTTGAAATCCATGGATAACATCCGAAACAGGTGCCGTTTGTCCTAGTTTGTTGGGGGTCTTTGGAAATATAGGGATTAATTTGCAGCCTATTGTTAGATACCAGTTCAACAGTATGGACTGTGGATAATAAGAGATTTCTTCTCCTATTGTCCATACTCAAAAACCTCAAGGGTCTGATTTTGGAGAGCTGATGAGCTTTCAACAAGAACTGCAGGATCTGAAAATAAGGCTCACACTTTTTTCCTGCTTAATGAACTTAGACAAGTAGACAAATAGAAATCCATAGAGGGAAACAGAGAGAGAGAGATTCTAAGGGCTTGTCTACCCAATTTGCACGCACAAAATCACAGTTGCATGAACAGATGTGGGATTTTTGCATGCACAAGTGCCCTGTTTGCACAAGTCAGTGATTGTATTTTGACACAGAAATGAATGCCTCACTCATTTCAAGGGAGTGCTCTCTGAGCCCCTATGAAATGGGTCCCTTCTGTCATGTTCTCCCGATCTGTGTACTTTAGAAAGTGGGACTTTACCCCCGGGTTAACTGTTGTATTGTCCAGTTATTATGGTTTTACAACTATTAATGAACCTGATTCTTCTTTCACTTACACTAATTTTACACCAGTGTAACTGCATGAACTACAGCTGAGTTACTTCTGATTTACACTGGTGTAAACTGAAGCAGAATCAGGTATAATATTCATTATGAGTCTGATTCTTATACCCTTTAAACCACTTTGGCAGTTGAGGCAGTGTTGCCTAATGGTTACAGTATTGGACTGGGACTCCGCAGACCTAGGGTCTATTCTCGGCTCGGCCACTGGCCTACTTGATTTCCTTGACCAAGTCACTTCACCGCCTCGTGCCTCAGTTTCCCCATCTGTACAATGGGGATAACAATGCTGTTTGTTTGTAAAACATTTTGAGATCTACTGAAAAGTGCTATAGACGAGCACAGATATAAAAAATTAGTATTGTTTAAATGGTTGTAATTTTTTAATCTAATTTACGTGCAATTTAAGCCCACACTGTCAGAGTGATGCAAAGGAGCCTTCGTTTTAGTTAGAGTCATGCCCCTCTGAATTCAGCCCCTTTGTGGATTGACAAATCATACCCAACCCTTATGGGTTTTGAACATATTGGTTATTTGTACCTTTTCAGCCAACACTGTGAACAAACCATTTTCACACAATGGACTCACCGTTCACCTGGCTTAATTCGATCTGTTCCCCCATTGGGATGGTTCATGGAACTCGTGAATAATTAACAGCGAATGTGCTTTGCAAAGCAAATTTTCAGACCAAGCAAACCGCAGGAGTAAAAATTCGTGGCATTTTGGGGCATTCGTGAAAAGTTTCTCGAATGCACGGTAATCGTGCAAATACTTGTGCTTAACTATTTGACCCAACAAATCATAGTGAAGCCAGCTCCCTGCTTTTATTCCAGGCGTGTTCCTCAGCTGATGAAAATAAATGTAGCTCCTGGATGATCCACACCAGCTGAGGATCTGGCCTCAAAGGGTGGACTTTTCCTTTACTCTTCAACCAGCCCTTGATTTCGCACACTTTTTTCTCAAGCATTTAGAAAATGTCATTCTTTACCTCATATTTTCCCCGACTGCTATAACAATATTTACCTTTTACCATCCAGAGATCTCAGGGCACCTTTACAAAGATGGGTAAATATCCTGATCCCCATTTTACAGATGGAGAAACTGAGACACAGAGAGGTACCACTAGACAGCAGCAGAGCAGGGATTAGAACTTAGGTTTCCTGATGCTGGAGCTGTTCGAAAAACAGAATTGCTGTCCCCTGGGAAATTCTGATGTTTTGACATTTTGCATCGGTCCTGCATTGTCCATGAAAATGTTGAAACTTTTCATGGACCCAAAATGTCCAAAAATTTTCAATTTAGAAATATTGTAACATTTCATGAGACATAGGGCGAGAGGAGTGCATCATGGGAGATGTAGTCTGGCCAGGTAGCAGGTCCCATAAGGGAGAGTAGAGGCAAGAAGGGTTCATAACTACGACTCCCATCTGGCACCATGGTGCTCAGGCGGACTCAGAGATCAATGTCAAGTCCATCAAAAGACGAAATGTTTTGTTTTGCTTTTCCCAACAGAAAACTCCATCAAAACCAAATTTTCCCCACGGAGAATTTGCTGATTGGAAAATGCTTGATCTGAGATTAGTCAAGCAGCCCCTAGCTAACTCCGAGTCCACTGACTCAGACAGGAGGACCTTACACAGTGCGTTTTTGCCAGACCCTGCTGCGCTGCTACTTAAAGCTACACACCACCACACACATCCCAGGCCCTCCTCTCTGCCACCCTTCTCCAGCCGAAAGCTGGATAAGCCATGGGGGCGGGGGTGAGCATCGGCTGCTATCCCATCAGGATTGTAGTTTGCGCAGTAGGTGACATGATGTCAGTGTCCTGCAATGCGTGAAGCGTTTTCGGCAGGGATTGGGGTGCGGATGGAGCGGGAGAGACGCAGGCTCTCATTAACAACACATGTGCACTGGCACGGAGTCAGACATTCCAATTAAAGAGCAGAAAAACCAGAAGAACCAACCACTTCTCCCATTCGCCTCCCGACCAGGGCTTATGAAACAGTTAAATACCAGGGCGAGGCAGAAACAATGGCATCACCTGTCGTTGTTGTTGGTTTTTTTTTTCCTTTTCCCTGTTCTCCTCCCTTATGCCCTTCCCCTAGGCCCGGGTGGCCAACCTGATCCTGAGAAGGAGCCAGAATTTATCAATGGACATTGCCAAAGAGCCACAGTAATATGTCAGCAGCCCCCTCATCAGCTCCACCCCCCGCCCCAGCGCCTTCTGCCCACTGGCCGCCCTGCCGATCAGCGCCTCCCCCTCCTCCCCGCACCTCCCAATCAGCTGTTTCGTGGGGCGCAGGAGGCTCTGGGGGGAGGAGCGAAGGCAGGGCAGGCTCAGGGGAGGGCGTGGGAAGGGGTGGAGTAGCGACAGGGCCTGTGGCAGAGCCAGGGGTTGAGCAGTGAGTTCCCCCACCCCCGGTACAGTGGAAAGTTGGCACCTGTAGCTCCAGCCTGGAGTCGGTGCCTATACAAGGAGCTGCATATTAACTTCTGAAGACCCGCATGTGGCTCCGGAACCACAGGTTGGCCACCCCTGCCCTAGACCCAGGCTACTTTAGCACTTAGATTGTAAGCTCTCCGGGGCAGGGACCGTCTTCCCGGGCGGTAACTGGCGCTCTTACCGCAATGCAAATGATTATTATGAACGATCAATTATTAAGAAGAGCCACAATAACTGGGGGCTAAGTTTGGGTTCTCTATTACCATATAGATTTGTCTTCTTTGCAACGGTGACGCTCACTTGGGCTCCAGCACGGTTTCCGTTAGATGTAATTGCGGCTACATTTATAAGCAACTCATAAAGAGTTAGCGGAGGCTATAAGCATGTCACCAGCGAGAGTGGCATGTGCCACTCGCTCCCCATAAAGCACATCACTAGAGGTGTGGTAGCCTGCTTATGAGCCAGGGTTATAAGCGACCGATTGACCTGTTGGACGCCATAACAATTGATTAGCCATGTCTTAAAGCAGGTAGGAAGCCTTTATTAACCCTTTGCACACTCTTTATGCAGGTACCCTCAATATCAAGGTGTAACGGTGCTGCCTCTGGCGGGACACAACTGAGAGTATCAATTCAGGACAAATTGCTTAGAGCAGGACAGTCACGGCCCAAGGCTGGGGTCCTTTACTCTTAAGGCTCACCAAACCAGCCAAACAGAGAGGACTTCGGTCTCACCCCACTGGCTAACCATAAGTCACACAAGCAATTCCCTCAGACACTCCAGTTTCCCAGTATCACCACCAGCACCACTCATTTTGGGGAGGAATGGTTATGAAAACCAATACCCCAGTAAAAGAAAAAAGGGTGTCCCGATCCCAAAAGACCAAGCCCCAGACTCAGGTCAATATACAAGTCAGATCTTACCCACAAATCACACTGTTGCCAATCCTTTAGACTCTAAAATCTAAAGGTTTATTCATAAAAAGAAAGAAATAGCGATGAGAGCCAAAATTGGTTAAATGGAGTCAATGACATACAGTAATGGCAAAGTTCTTGGTTCAGGCTTGGAATAAACTGCAGGGTCAAATCAAGTCTCTGGAACATCCCCAGCTGGGATGGGTCATTCAGTCCTTTGTTTAGAGCTTCAGTTTGTAGCAAAGTTCCTCCAGAGGTAAGAAGCAGGATTGAAGACAAAATGGAGATAATGCAGCTGCCTTTTATAGTCCTTTTGCCATACGACCTGTGCTTCCTTTGTTCCGAACACACGCTACCCAGCACATGGCATGAAAAAACCTTAGAGTTCGGTCCATAGGCATGTCCCTGCATGTCTTGCTGAGTCACAAAGTGTATCTGCCTTCTCTCAGTGGGTCACTTGTATAGCTGATGGTCCTTAATGGGCCATCAGGCAGGCTAGGCAGTGCTGATGCCACATTGTCTGGGGTGTCACCCAGAAGCATAGCACAAGTTTGAAATACAGGCAGTATAGAGCCAATTCTTATAACTTTAACTACAACATGATACATGCATTCAGATAGCACAGGAGTCAGCAACCTTTCAGAAGTGGTGGGCCATGTCTTCTTTTATTCACTCTAATTTAAGGTTTCGCGTGCCAGTAATACATTTTAAGGTTTTTAGAACATCTCTTTCTATAAGTCTATAATATAGAACTAAACTATTATTGTATGTAAAGTAAATAAGGTTTCTAAAATGTTTAAGAAGCTTCATTTTAAATTAAATTAAAATGCAGAGCTCCCCGGACCAGTGGCCAGGACCCGGGCAGTGTGAGTGCCATTCAAAATCAGCTCGTGTGCCATCTTCGGCACGTGTGCCATAGGTTGCCTACCCCTGAGATAGCATAATCGTAACCAGCAAATCATAACCTTGGTTGCACCAATGATCTCTACGGTCACTGTTCATATCAATAACGTCACAAAAGGGTGTCCATCATTTCCTTTAAATGGCCCTTTATCTTTGCCACTCTGATGGAAGCTGAAGGAAGGCTGCCATTGCTGGACTGGGTTGGGTTGTTCCCTTTCGAGAGAGGCAAATGGGGAATTTGGTCCCCTGGATGCAGGGTGGGCCAACGAGGAGACCATTGGCCTAGGGTTCAGAAGACCTTGGTTCTATTTCTGGCTGGACCAGCCACTTCCCCTCCCACCGTTTGTCTGTTTCAATTATAAGCTGTCTGGGGATCACTGTGACTCTTATTGATGTATTGGTACAAGAGATGTTAGGTGCTACTGTAATAAACAAAGCAACATGCAAGATCTCCAATACAGAACTGAGCTTCGCCCTGCCGGGATTCACACCAATCTGCTTCTCTCTCCGTAGATACGAGGATGAAATACATAAACGGAGTGGCTTGGAATTCACCTTCGTGGAGCTGAAAAGGGTAAGTGGCCATTCATTTTCACAGGGCTGTGTGCGCATCTACAGCAAAGATGCACCTGCAGTGGAAGGAGTGTCTAGTGGTTAGGGCCCCAGCCTGGGCTCAGGAGACCTGGATTTGAGTCTCTGCTCTGCCACAGACTTGCTGCGTGGCCTTGAGCAAGTCACCTCGTTTTTCTGGCGCAGGGCCTCAAAGATATTTAGGTGCTTAATGTCCACTGATATCAAAGGAAGTTAGATGCCCAGGTTTCTTTGAGGACCTGGGCCTCAGATCTCTGTGAAACGGGACTAGCAGCAGCGTGGTGAGGCGCTCAGATACTACATTCACGAGGGCCAGGGAAGCACCAATAAGAGAGTTGGGTTGGCTCTGTGTTTGCATGAGAGACCTGCCCCTATAGGAAACCTAGAGCATGGCTACCCAGCACAAAGAGACCAGCAGCCGTGAGTTGCAGAGCTAAAATAGACGTTCAAACCTCGGTTCTGAAACCCAGAAACCGGGGGAGGGACTCAAGACCCAGGCTCCAGCCCAAGCCTGAACATCTACATGGCCATTTTTAGCCCTGCAGCCCGAGCCCCACAAGCCCCAGCCAGTTCACCTGGGCTCTTTTGCTGTGTAGCCATTTCCCTACAGCGCTAAAGGCAGGGGCCCAGTAGATGACAACCTGGGCCAGGAGGACCACAGACTGGTGGAGGTGATGTATTTTGAAATGAACCATAGACAAGTGAGGACCTGAGCACCTGTGGTTGCTAAAGACCGCGTAGCATTTGGTGCAAAAGCATGGAGTATTAGCTGCCGTGTCTTGGCCAAATTCTATCCGGCAAGATTCCTGTGCCGTTTCAGTTGCATATACCATGGGGTCTCAGCCTGGGGTCATGATCCAGTAGGGTCGCAAGGATGGGTCGTAACCACCTTCCCTTCAGGGGCATCCTGAAACATTTCTCTACATGAGATCACCGTATGGAAAGGTTGAAAACCAGTGGCAGAAGTGTAGTGCAGCCAGGCCCTGCTAAATAGCCACCAGGTTCTACCCCAGAGGTAGCTGCACTTGTGACGAGTGAGTGGAAATCAATTGTGTATATGGGTTTGGAATCTTGGGCAAGGAAAGGTAGGGTGTTATGAGCTGTGGAAAATGCTCACCATAAATGATTGTTATTGTTAATTATAAGTTGTTCCCAAGCGTGCTCATGGCCTGGTAGGGGCAGTTTGTGTGGCTTTTGTTTATTGCATCAGTGTTTTCAACAATCTCTGCTTTTCCTTATGATTAAAAGATGACTGTTTATGGGCCAGTCCTGTTTGTTTCCTTTTATGGAATGGTTATTAGCCAGGATGGGCAGGGATGGTGTCCTTAGCCTCTGTTTGCCAGAAACTGGGAATGGGTGACAGGGGATGGATCACTTGATGATTCCCTGTTCTGTTCATTCCCTCTGGGGCACCTGGCCTTGGCCACTGTCGGAAGACAGGATACTGGACTAGATGGACCTTTGGTCTGACCCAATATGGTCATTCTCATGTTCTATGCCCTACCTCCTTCCCTGCACTCAAGCACTAACAAAAAGAAATTTTATCTAGAGGTCTTCTTCTCAAATCACCCACCCTCAATGGGAGCAGCAATGCAAGGTCCCACCAGCAACATCCACCATCCTGCAGAATGGATGGATAGTATCCCCAAAGGACACTGCTTTGTCCCAGGACTGGGTAATCAGTGCACAATGGAGAAGATCTCTCACCCCAAGGCACAAGTCAGAGTCCAATGTACAGATCATTTGTTACTAGCGCTGATATGTCTTCTTTGTCCCACAGGATTTAGACGCTGGTTCCATGCATAGAACCGAGCTAGAGGTAAAACTGCAGGGGCTTCAAGAGTTGATGGAGTTAAAGAAAGCCGTATACGAGCAGGTAAGAAGCAGCTATAAGACCAGATGCCTAAGTGTGTGCAACGAGGCTGGTGGAGCTGGGCAAAATTTTTCAGCCGAATACTTTCTTTTTGGTGAAAAATGCAATTTCGGCAGCCAAAATGTCGGGTAATTTATGTCCGTTGTGCCGAATTGTTTGTTTTGGGTCTCTTGTTCCCCTGGCTTTCCAAAGACTCTGGAGTCTACCTTTTGTGGGCTGCAGAAGTCTCTTGACCTTTTCTGTATTTTACCCTCTCCCCAAGGGCGTGCCAGAGAGGTCTAACCTTCTACACCATCACAGGGCCAGGTTCTGATCTCAGTTACGCTATTGTAAACCCAAAGTAACTCCATTAGGTCTGATTTCTTCTCTCAGCAATGGTACATCAGTCTAACTTCACTGATGGTGACCCAGTTGGGCCCCGATTCAGCAAAGTCCCAGAAGCATGTGTGATGGGCCGTATGCATTTGCTGAGTGCTTCGTTGCACTGCAGAGCATGCTTAAGGTTAAGCACACGCTTAGGCGCTTTGCTGCACTGGGGCATTGTTCCTGATTTCCATTGAGTAGGAGCAGGATTTGGCCCACTGATTTCCTTGGGGTCATTCCAGATTTACGCCATTCTCAATGAGATCAAAAATCTGGCCCACTGAATAGAACAAACTACCTCTGTGCGTACATCTGCAATACAAAAAACTCACGGCATCAAGTCTTAGAACCCGAGACAGCTGACTCGGGTTCCGGGGGCTACCGACTGCAGTGTAGAGGTTTGGCCTTAGGCTGGAGCCGGGGGTCTGAGACCCTCTGCACTCCCGGGGTCTGAGAACCCAGCCTCCAGCCCAAGCCCGAAAGTCTACACTGCAATTCGATAGCCCCGCAGCCCAAGTCAGCTGCCCCGGGCCAGTCCCGGCCATGCCACGGGTCACTTATCACAGTGTAGACGTAGCCTGTGTCATTTTCGTAACGGGATATTGCTAAGGGAAATAGCTTAGCGAGAGTCAAAGGAAGGGGATTAAGGCATATTAGCATCAATAGAATTGCATCTGCAGTTAAGCTAGCTAGGATGATTTTACAAGCTCAGTGCTGCAAGGCATATACTTGTCTCCAGCTGGGATCGGGAGGGAATCCTCAACCAGCACCCTTATCCGCAGCGCCTCTATGGTACTTTATAACACAACAGGTGCCTTCTAACCTTGTTCAACCTTCCTCCGAAGCACCCGGAATAGGCAGCTCTCCAAGGAATGGGCCCGGCCCTTCCATTTCGGAAGCATGCTGAGCGATAGTCTCCTTCAAACTCGCACCGGGAGTGTTGCCTAGGCGCCAACTCTGTGGGTGCTCCGGGGCTGGAGCACCCACAGAAAAAAAATAGTGGGTGCCTGGCACCCACCAGCCACCCGCCGATCAGCTGCTCGGCAGTGGGTGGGAGGTGTTGGGTAGGGTTACCATATTTCAGCAAGAAAAAAAGAGGACGGGAGGAGCCCCGCCCTAGCCCCGCCCCTGCCCCTCCCACTTCCCGCCCCCCCAGAACCCCCAACCCTCCCCCCGTTCCTTGTCCCCTGACTGCCCCCTCCTGGGACCCCTGCCCCTAACTGCCCCCCAGGACTCCACTCCCTATCTAAGCCTCCCTGCCTCTTGTCCCCTGACTGCCCCAACCCTTATCCACACCCCCACCCCCAGACAGACCCCTGGGACTCCCACGCCCCATCCAACCACTCCCCACCCCCTGACAGCCCCCCCAAAACTCCCAACCCATCTAAACCCCTCTGCTCCCTGTCCCCTGACTGCTCCGATCCCTCTCCCCACTCCTGCCCCCTGACAGCCCCCCCCCAGAACTCCCAGCCCCCTACCCCCCGCTCCTTGTCCCCTGACTGCCCCCTCCTGGGACCCCTGCTCCTAACTGCCCTCCAGACCCCCACCCCCTACCTAAGACTCCCTGTTCCTTGTCCCCTAACTGCCCCCTCCTAAGACTCCCCCCCAACTGCCCCCCAGGACCCTACCCCCTACCTGTACCCTGACTGCCCAAAACTTTCTCCACCCCCCCCAAAAGCCCCCCCCCCCCGTTTCTTGACTGCCACCTCCAGAACCTTCCTGCCCCCGGTCCCCCTTACCCTGCTGCTCAGAACAGAGTGTTGGGCTCTGTGCAGCCGAGCCGGACACGTGGCTGAGCTCCCCAGCACAACAAAACCCGGTCCCTGGCCCTGCACAACAAAACCCGGTCTGGCCCTGCACAGTGCTGCCGGACCGGGTTGCAGGGGAGAGCTGCCGGCTCAGAATGCAGGGCGGATCCGGCTCCTCTACAGCTGCTCCTGAGTCCAGCCCGGGACTTCCCTGCAGCCCTCCCAGCTGCTCGCTCTGCTGTGCCGGGGGGGAAATCCCGGACATTGTGAGTGCTTTACAAATTCCCCCCGGACGCTATTTTTAGCACAAAAAGGAGGACATGTCCGGGTAAATCCGGACGAATGGTAACCCTATGTTGGGGGGCAGGGGGCAGAGCAGGGGCAGGAAGAGGCGGAGCAAAGGCGGGGCGTGCCCGGGGAGGGGGCGGGGCAGGGCGGGAAGAGGCGGAGCAAAGGCGGGGCGTGCTCGGGGAAGAGGCGGAGCAAAGGCGGGGCGTGCTCGGGGAAGGGGCGGGACAGGGCGGGAAGAGGAGGAGCAAAGGCGGGGCGTGCTCGGGAAGGGGGTGGGGCAGGGCAGGAAGAGGCGGAGCAAAGGTGGGGCGTGCTCGGGGAGGGGGCGGGGCAGGGCGGGAAGAGGCGGAGCAAAGGCGGGGCGTGCTCGGGGAGCGGGCAGGGCAGGGTGGGAAGAGGCGGGGCAAGGGTGGGGCCTTGGGGGGAAAAGATGGAGTGGGGGGTGAGGCCTCGGGGTAGAGCAGGGGTGGAGCACCCGCCCAAAAAGAAGAAAGTCGGTACCTTAACAACACAGCCTCCACCTCAGTGAATTGACCCAGAGAATGCAGCTGACTCTCAGTTGCGTGGTGCTGATGTACCATTGTAACATGCAAGTGAAAAAGACTCTGCTTTTCAACAGTAAAGCGCCAAGTGCTTTCCAAAGCAGGCCAGGATCATTCTCCCTGTTTTATAGGTGGGGGAACTGCAGCACACATCACCCAGCCGTGCACTGGGACTAAAACTCAGGTTTCTGGAGGGTTAGACCTGTGTCCTAGCCACTAGACCGTACTGCCTCCTGATTGACTTTATAAGCTGCCAGGCTGTCTCCCAGTGCTGGCTCCGCTGCTGGAAAAGGATGTCATAGAGACGGGAGGAAGCCGTCACTGTCCACCACAGCTCCTACTGGCCTGGCTGTATGCACCCTCGCTACATTCCCAGCCTCTTCTTGAATTCATTTCTGTTGGGATTCACACTGTTGACTTTGGCAGCCCGTCGTGTTCTTTCATCCACCCTTTATGCAAAGAAATTATACCTGCCCCGGCCGTTCCGCAAACCGAGCCTGTTTTCAGGTTAAGCCACTTTTCTAGCAACCTTTGTGGAGCTATTTGACGTCAAGGATCTTGTTTCCTGGATCCCTCGCTTTGCCTCCCCTTTTCCAAAGCTACAGGGGCCGAGGGAACAAATCTTTCTTCTATGGCAAGAGCTATGGGGGAAGGTCTCTAAGGGTATGTCTACACGGCATTGTAAACTTGGGTCTGGAGGACCGCGTTGGTGTGCCCAAGCCCACGCTTGAGCGGCCACACTGAATTGGAAACCTGGGTTTACATTTGCCAGATCCGGCTCTCACAGTCATGTTAACGCATCCACACTACTCTGCGTAGACCTTCTGCCTTGAGTCTTCAGCTAGAGTTGTGGCCACACTGCAGAATGACAGGACTTGGGTTCTGACCTATCCCCCTAGCAGGGTCAGAGGACCTGGGTCATGAGTGCTTGCTGACTCAAGTCAGATTGATTTGTGTGTGGACAGGAGGAGGGCTCAAACCTACAGGAGAACTTGGGCTTAGAGTGTGGTATAGACATACCCTAGCCATGTTATAAATCTGTTGTGCATAGTTTTTCCCTGGTACAATTCAAAATTGATAGTGAAAGGTCCCTTTAACAGCATTATAATGTCTTCTGGGACTTCCATCATAACTTACGGAGTTTTTTTGTTGGTCCTGCTGGTCTGCTAAATCTGGATTAGTGGTTAGAGCAAGGGGGAGTCAGGACTTCTGGGTTCTGTCCCCACCTGTGGGAATATAGCCTAGAGCGAGTGGGACTTGGGAGTCAAGATTCCTGCGTTCTATTTCAGCCTCCGGGAGCATACTCTGCTGGGAGAGAAAAACTTGGTTCTCTTCTCAATGAAAAACTTTCCTTTGGAATTGATTTGTCAAATAGTCAGGAAAATCCACCAAAAAAATTTGAACATGAAATAATCCCCCTTTTTGAACCACCCCTACTTCTCCCTGAGGTAACTGATATGCAACCTAGCCCCTAGTTTGAATTGGTTTCCTCTGTTATTCTGTAACGACAGCCGCACTAGAAGAAAAGTTCTTGGGCTCGATTCTGCTCTCACGTCTGTTTCACAGCCTTCTAACTCCACTTACCTGATTCTGCTCACCCTTATAACGGCGGCAGTCACAAGTAGCACTGCTGAGTTACTCCTGATTTATACTGGTGTGAATGTGAACAGAATCAGGCCCTTTGTGCATGGAAATTGCTCCAGCATATGAAATTCTCCCACATTAACCTTTCCTGTAACAACCCCTATACATTTACCTGGGGATCAAGCCTCAATGGGGAAGAAATACACTTAAAATCCTGTTCATGGAAAGAGATTTGTCACCGGTAACAGATGAATCATCCATCCAGTCCCAATCATTGTTCCCCCAATCAGGGAGAGGTAACGCAAACAAAGCCATAAGTGCCCTACCTTCTAGCAAAGCCTTTGATACAAGGGCTACAAAAGCGTGGAATAAAAGCACGTTGACGGGGACAAAAGGCCGAAAAAGCAGAGACTGAGTGCAAAGGGGTAAACGAGGAGTAACCCCACTGAAATCAGTCATGTTACGCCATCATGAGAGGAAAATGAGACCTACAGTGAGAGGCAGAGTGAAAGAGGCTTATCGGACATTCCACTAGCTTACGATCCCTTCAGGTTGGGTCTTGTCTGAGTACCAACAGCACAGGAGTGTGGTTTCCTAACATAGATTAGGGTGTCTTTTTTGATTTGCTGAACCATGTCTGCATCCGTTGTCACTTCCCCCGAGTCATCAAGAACAAACACCCCAGAGTCAGGAGTTGCAACACGTGGATACGGGCTGATATGAGCAGACCACAACTGCCCAGTGTTGGATGGAGTCACACCTTCTCATGGGCAGGAGAAGGCATAGGACATATAGTCCCCATTTACCCTTTGGGTGGCGGTGATGGGCGATGGCTCAATATTGAGTGGTGGACAATGGATAGCTCCCTTTAGTTCGGCTGTTTTCCCAGAGAAAAGCTTTCTAGTCCTGTGTCCGGCTGCTAGACACTGTAATCCTGAGACGGTAGCAACCCCATGCCACCGACAGTTTCCTCATGGAGGGCATCTATAACCAAGGACACATGGCCACCTTAGCTTTGCGACGTGTGCAAGCGCCACACTGCCCTCTACTGGATGGCAGGCATGTGTCATAGGCTGTATATTGTCAGGAGCTAATGGCAATTCTTCGTAAGCGCTCAGGGGCCTTTGCTGCAGCACGTGGACCCCCGTTCTATCTATAGCATTGGTATGGAGTCCCAGGGGGGCATGTGGTACAGTCCAGAGTCAGCCCTGAAGTCCGTGGGCCGCCACAGTATGTCAGCAGGTATCTGGCACAAACTCGCTAGCTAAGAACATAAGAATGGCCACACTGGGTCAAACCAATGGTCCATCTAGCCCAATATCCTGTTGTAACAGATCGCAGACTCACCGGCACGGCGCCTCCTACTGTCTCGCCTGCCACAGGCCCCGTGTCCCTCCCAGACCCCGGTGCCCTCTTATCTTGGGGTGTTGCCCCACAGCAGTGCCCCCACGCTCTGGGTCCCCCTCCCAGGGGAACCTCCACCTCCTATGCCCACCTTGCCTCAGGGGCTACTGCCAGTCGTCATCTAGCCCCCTTTTTCTGGGGCAAACTGCAGCCTGTCATGGCCACTCATCACAGGCAAGGGGATTGGACCAGCTGCCTCGGCCTATCCCTGGGCTGCACCTCTGCAGTCCCAGTACCTCCTTAGGCCTTTACCAAGGCCTCAGCCTGGGGAGTTGCCAGGCAGGAGCTCCCCGGCTCCTTGTGCCCTTCCCCAGCCCTGCTCCGCTCCAGCTACCCTTGTGCTCACAGGCAGCTAGGTCCTTCTCGCTCCCAAGCTAGAGAGAGATTGACTGCCTTCTGGCTCTGCAACACTTTTATAGGGCCCAGCCTGGCCCTGATTGGCTGCCTCCCCGCCTCTTCTTATTGGCTCTCAGCCCCAGCCCTCTCCAAGAGCTGGCTTTTAACCCTTTCAGGGCTGGAGCGGGGTGACCGCCCCGCTACGCCGGTCTTCCGACAGTGGCCAGTACCAGATGTTTCAGAGGGAATGAACAGAACAGGGCAATTATCGAGTGATCCATCCCCTGTCATCCAGTCCCATCTTCTGGCCATCAGAGGCTTAGAGAGCATGGGGTTGCGTCCCTGACCATCCTGGCTAATAGCCATCGATGGATCTATCCTCCATGAGCTTATCTAATGTTTTTATATACTTGTGGCCTTCACAGCATCCCCTGGCAATGAGTTCCACAGCTCTCCCATTAATTCACACCCCCATGATCCCTACCCCACTTGCCCACTGCAGATCAGCACAGCGGCTGGGTATTGACATGACCACAAACACTTGCTAAATCAACCAACACCCACTAGTGCTCTCATGCGACACGAGCACATCATTTTGCCCAGGGTCTGGGAGAATTAGAAATCCCAGCAATGGCCAAAGCCAGAGCCACTACTCTGAACCCCAGCCCAAACCTTGGGGAGGGTTGGTTGAATTAAGCAGGACACCAGAGCCAAACCACTCCATGGTGGGGTTTGCAAACCTGCGCCTTGACTTATGAAAACTTCCCACCTCCCAGCTGCGTATGGGACGGATTGGACTGGCCCCGCTCAGCTGACATACGTGTCCGCTCAGTTCTCCTCTCCTCTCCTCCCCGCCATCTAGGAGCTTCAGGAGCTGCTGGCAGAAATCAAGGACATCTCCGTCGTCATGGGGATCGATAACAGATGCAACCTTGACCTGAGCCGCATCGTGGAGGAAGTGAGGGCGCAGTATGAAGCCCTCGCTTTCAGGAGCTGGGAGGAGGCAGAAGCCCTTACCTGGAGCAAGGTACACGGCTCTCTCTCGTGGGAGACATGACGCAAAGCCATTGGTGTGGGGGAGCAGGAGAGAGCCTGCCTAGAAACCATGGGGATTGGTGAGCGGTAGATAGACAGAGAGGTGGTGGAGAAAGAAGAGGGGCAAGGGGAAGTGAGAGAGACGAGAGAGCTAGACAGTGTCTGTCCCCGGCACCCACGAGGGACCAGCTCCCTGCAGAATCCCGGGTGCAACTGCAAGGCGGGGAGGAGGTGACGCCGTCTCAACTCTTCCCTGCAGCTGAACGAAGGAGCCACCCACTCCGCCACGTACAGGGACCAGCTCTTCAGTGGCCGGAGGGAGATCGCGGAGCTGACCATACGCATTCAGAAGCTGAGGACCTGCATCGTGTCCCTGAAGAGCCAGGTGAGGCCTGGGCCTCGGGAGAGGGGAAGCCTCGGGCACTGGAAACACAAGAGAAATGGCAGCTGCCCCCAGGTCGGAGCCAGGTGCCCGCGCACACCCGTCATTCCCCCCCTTGGGATGAGTCTGGCGGGGGAATCTGTTGTTATTCTGTGTTACCCCGGCGCTTACAGGCCTCAAATGAGATCAGGGCCTCGTTGCGCTGGGTGCTGCACAGACACACAGTGGGAAACAGTCCCTGCCACAAAGAGCCCACGGTCTAAATAGCCTAAGGGTGGGAGGGGAAACTAAGGCAGAGAGGGGAGGGCTGTGATTTGCCAGTGATTTGTTGTGGAGGGGAGAGTGGAAGTGGGAGAGGGCTTTGGGGGGGCAGTGTCATGAGGTGGGGCTGGGATAGGGCTATGGAGGGAGGGAGGTGGGGATGTCATGGGGTGGGGGTGGGATAGGGCTATGGAGGGAGGGGGATGGGGATGGGGATGTCATGGAGTGAGGATGGGATAGGGCTATGGAGGGAGGGGGGTGGGGATGTCATGGGGTGGGGGTGGGATAGGGCTATGGAGGGAGGGGTGGGGGATGTCATGGAGTGGGGGATTATGGGGGGAGAGTGGGGGGAGGGGTGCCATGGGGATTGGGTTGGGGGAGAGTTATAGAGGGAGAGTGGGGCTGGGGAGAAGGTTATGGGGGAAGTTGGGATGGAGGTGGGAGCAGGAGTGATATGAGGGGAGGTCGGGGGAGAACGGTTATGGGGGAAGTTGGGGTGGAGGTGGGAGCAGGTGTGATATGAGGGGAAGTCGGGGAGAAAGGTTATGGGGGAAGTTGGGTTGGAGGTGGGAGCAGGTGTGATATGAGGGGAGGTCGGGGGAGAACGGTTATGGGGGAAGTTGGGGTGGAGGTGGGAGCAGGTGTGATATGAGGGGAGGTCGGGGGAGAACGGTTATGGGGGAAGCTGGGGTGGAGGTGGGAGCAGGTGTGATATGAGGGGAGGTCGGGGGAGAACTGTTATGGGGGGAGGGGAAGATCTATTATGGGTGGAGGGAGGTTTATGGAGGCAAAAAGTACTTGGAGAAAATAGCTGCTGGCCTGTCCTGCTGTTTCTAAAATGTGGGAAATCTCCCAAAAGTAGAAACTTGAGCATTTCAGACCCCTCCCCCTCAATTCCCCATAGACCCACTGCAGCAGCCACCCCCAGACCTCTTCATTTATGCTCTAGGCAGAAAAGCACCCTAAGAAAGGCTGTGCGGGAAATCAGGGGTGTGCGCCTGGACCCCTAGTCATGGGGGTGGGGAGGAGCTGCCCATCTGGCTCAGCACCCGCTGCCCACCTAACGGCGCTTCCCTTCCCCTTTGCTGCCCCAGTGCCTGCGTTTGGAAGAGGACATCAAAGAGGCCGGGGGGAGCGGCCAGCTCGCCCTCCGGAACGCTAACGCCAAGCTGGCCGAGCTTGAGCAAGCCCTGCACAAAGGCAAGGCGGACCTGGCTGGCTTGGTGAAGGAGTATCACGAGCTGATGAACATCAAGCTGGCCCTGGACGTGGAGATCCTCACCTACAGGAAGCTGGTGGAAGGCGAAGAGAGCAGGTGGGTCAGAGGAACGTGTCAGGGGAAAGGACGTGCTTGAGCCTCCTGGGAGAAAACCAGGCACCCAGCGCATGCGTCTGGCTCTTAAAGGCCGGATCCAATGTCCTTTCAAGTCAATGGAGAAGTAGATCCTGAGTCTCATCTTTGTCGCAGGAGAAATTGTGCCACGGTGGATTGCATTCATTAATGAGGCCACGCCGCCAAAGCTTTAAAACTCGGGGGGAACTTGTTATATCAAATACGGTCGTTAATTCACTTGAAGGTGTACCAATGAGAACACAGAGACACAAACGGACAGAGCCCTCACCTCCAATCCCCGTACAGCATGGGTTCGGTTGCCCAGCAACTGTCCAGTCTAACTGAGCTCAGAATTTAGTCAGTGGGGTTTTTTCGGATGTGAACATTGCACTAGCACTATATCTGTACCTAACAGCGAAATCTGGACAGATGGCTAAAGACGGATAGTGTTATGGGGTACGCGGGCAGCTGGTAGCTCTGGAAGGCGGTATGCGGGCAGCTGGTAGATCTGGAAGGGGGTTCGAGGGGCGCTGGTAGATCTGGAAGGGGGTACGCAGGGAGCTGGTAGATCTGGAATGGGGTACGCAGGGAGCTGGTAGATCTGGAAGGGGGTTTGAGGGGAGCTGGTAGATCTGGAAGGGGGTTCGAGGGGAGCTGGTAGATCTGGAAGGGGGTTCGAGGGGACCTGGTAGATCTGGAAGGGGGTATGCAGGGAGCTGGTAGATCTGGAAGGGGGTTCGAGGGGAGCTGGTAGATCTGGAAGGGGGTATGCAGGGAGCTGGTAGATCTGGAAGGGGGTTCGAGGGGCGCTGGTAGATCTGGAAGGGGGTTCAAGGGGAGCTGGTAGATCTGGAAGGGGGTTCGAGAGGAGCTGGTAGATCTGGAAGGGGGTATGCAATACTCTCTGGTGTAGAGAGTCAAATTCTGTCTCCATCTCCACCCATGTAACCTCATTCAAGTGGGGACAGTACGCAGGATCAGATCCTACATCCATTTCCACCTATCTAACCTCCCTGAGGTCATTCGGGTCACGGTGCCTGGGTATCACATTGTTTGGAGGGCAGCATTTTGCACAGGGGTCTGAAACCCGTCTGTGTTCCATAGCCTCTTAACGTCTGTCTTTACCTTCCCAGCATGGAGTCCCCGACGTGCCCTGTCATCAGCAGCATCCACTCCAGCCCTAGGCATTGTAAGCATCTATTACTATAGCTTGATGCAAGTGGCAGCTGTAGGAAAAATAAACACCACGCCACTACTCTCCTCTCCTTTCCCTGCAGTTTCATCCATCTCCAGCTTCTCGGGGTCTTCCCAGCTGGCTTCTCGAGCGAGGGGCAATTCTACTGATGGAATGATCCGAAATGGAGCGGTGGCAGAGGCCGTCCTCGCCAGGAGCCAGAGCGGCGGCTCAGCAAGTCGGGATGCAGACGAACGGCCCAGTGGGGCACGTCCGAAGCATCGCTTGCTGTCTGACGAAGAACACTGCCGTGAGGAGTCGATCCCTGCGGAATAGATGCCAGACGCATTGCCATCTGCACCTGAACGAGACCAGAATGCCTTCTCCTGAAGCCCGATTCTTGCCAGCGTCTGCGGGGCCAAGAATGGGAATCAACCTCAAACCGGCTCTTCCCAGGGTTTCCTTGACGCCTTCCCCACTCCATCACTGGTTAGAAGCGAGACCCCCATCCTGGCAGAACTTTCTTTGAACATGCCCAATTCTCACACCAGCCCCAGCAAACTCATCCTGATCCCACCTCCCTGAGGTGGGGCTCGTAAGGCTTAATTCATTGATGTGCTTTGAGATCTTCAAACTGAAAGCAATGCAGAAGGAGGAAGTGTTATTACTTAGGCTCCAACGATGGTAAACTGAAGGATAGTAGCAACATAGCAGAAGGTAGTATGGGGGAGACTGGTGGGTAGAGCACTGGACTCAGGAAACCTGGATTCTATTCCTGACTCTGCTGGGCGAGCCATGTCCACCATATGCCTCAGTTTCCCCCTCTGTGAAATGAGGATAATGCTATTGACCTTCTTTGCAGAGCGGTTTGAGATCTCAGTGCTAGATAAGAGCTAAGTATTATGAGTTATTTTACCAGTATTACCAAAAGATTTCTCGCGTTCCTTCTTACTTTCGTTCTTTGGTTTGTGCGGATTTGCGTTAGGGTCTCTTTCACCAGCTGATGATGTGATGCGGGCGAACGTTCTCAGCCACATGAGTTGGCAGAGGCTGTGTTTGGTGATGTTTCACCACTAGCGCTCTGGCTACTTAGGGGAAATTATTGTGTAGACCCAGAATCCTCAGTCAAAGGCTTTTTTTCCTACTGCCAATGGGGACTCTATCTTGATGGTGTCCTTTAAAAATAAAATCAAATAATCGTGACCTCGGGTGCACTGGTGTAAATCCGGAGCAACTCCGCTGACTTCAAAGGAGCGTGACCCAGATGCTGATCTGAATTACAGTGCTGTAAAAACGGGTTCACGTCACCTGGGGGAATGGCATTAGGGCCTGTCTGTAATCTCATTTCCACTAGCATAAACCCAGAATGACTCCACAGCAGGTTTATCCTAGTGTGATAGAGATCTTAAAAGAAACCCCTATGTTTGTAAGTGTCCTTCTCTGTGTTGCTTGATAATGGCCCAGCCCAGTATATTGAAACTGAACATAGTTTAGAAATCTGTTATTTTTTACCGTTTCTCCTGGATTTGGGGGTGCACTTTTCTCAACTGGACAGTAAAACTAGATGGGCCAGTTTTACTTGCGGCTCATGGTGGGTCGAGGAGCCCAATTCTACAAGGCGCCGAATTCTCCTTTACTAGATGTCTCAACCCCCACTGCCTCCTTTATTGATGCTTCAACCCAGCACCTTGTATGGTTGGGTGCTCATGGAATTGCCGTAGGAAATCCCACTGCACGCTGGCTGTTCCGTATCCTTTCAGTGCTGACCTCTGCATCCTTTCGCAGAGAAGCAGCACATGGCGGGGACACCCTTCAAGGTCCACTTAAGCAGGGTCAAGTAGACCCAGTGCACGAGGGAGACCGTCATCCTCAGAGCTCCTGGAGGTTACAAAAAATCCAACATGACTGTAAATGACAAGCCTCAGTGCGGGGAGGGAGGTTAGTTGTTATTTGTTCTGGGATATTTATTGGTTGTCATTTAAAGAGAATAATCAACATTATATAAATATATATTTCATAACGTATGAGGTCGCTTTTAACTTAATTCGCTAGATCCCCAGCTGGTGTAGATCAACATGGTCCCATTGATCTGCCTGCGTGTATATATTTGTTTCCCTCTGGCACAGACTCAAGTATACCCTGCATTGCAGTACTGCTTTGTACCAAGGGCCAACGTCTACACAAAGCCAATGGGCTTGCTCTGGTGGCAATGAGTCACTTGCGAGGCCCTTTTTGTATGTTTCTGTTAAGCGTGTTGCAATATTTCCACGTGTTTCTGTAGGGTCGCCACCTGCTATGGCACCCGTGTAACCAGCATGTCGTCTGCGCTGCGCTATGGCTGTGTTATTAAAGTATTATTCCGAGTGGGTGTAGCCATGTGGGTCCTAGGATATTAGCAAGACCTGGGGAGTGAGGTCAGATCTTGTAATGGGCCAGTTTTTGTTGGTGGAAGGGGAGAGACAAGCTTTCAAGCATATCAGAGCTGAAACAGAGCTGGCAGAAAAACCAAAGTTTGTCTCTTTCTGACCCGCTTCGTCTCTTTCATAAAGTATTGAGAGGCACGGAAGGGGGGAAAGGAGGCGGCGTGTCAATTATTTCCTTACAGCGTCCTGACAGCTAAGGCACAATCCTGCTCTCAGAAGCCAATTCCAACCCCCTCTAGAAACAGTTCCTTGGCTATTGCCTCACATCAGTGGCTGGAGAGGAAAGCTGGCCTGGGGGCTTGGCGGCAAATTAGCAGACCTCTGCTCTGCTGTTGGTGACCTAGGGCAAGCCGCTTAGTCTCTCTATCTCTCTGGGCTTCAGGTCCCCCTCTGCAAAATGGGGATCATCCCACTTCCGTACGCTTGCCAGGGATGTGGTGAAGGCAAATACATTGGAGACGGTCAGGTACTATAGTAAAGGGGGTGTCACGGAATCCCCGGGCGATGCTTTGGAACTGCTCCCCACAAAGCCAGTCAGGACTTTGGGGAGCCTCCTCTCCCTTGGAGCAGACTGTCTTCAGGGCAAGGAGCTCACACGTCTTCATCTTCCTGGGTCTGACTTTGGAGCATTCAGCATATGCCCCTCCGTGCGCTTCCCACAGCAAGTCCGCCCAGGCGGGGTCCTGGGGAAGCCAGAGGGTCCTGCACACACACCCACTTCACAGTCAGACGTGACTCTTAGCCAGCCAGTCAAACAGAGGTTTATTAGATGACAGGAACTAAAATAGAGCTTGTAGGTACAGCGAACGGGACCCCTCAGCCAGGTCCATTCTGGGGTCCAGCGAGCCAGACAACCCCATCTGCACTCACTCCCCGTCCCCAGCCAGCCCCGAACTGAAACCCCTTTAGTCCCTCCTTTCTGCCCTTTGTCTCTTTCCCGGGCCAGGAGGTCACCTGATCTCTTTGTTCACCTTTAGCTATTCCCTTGCAGGGGGGAAGGGCCCAAGCCATTTGTTGCCAGGATACAGAGTGTCGGCCATTTATGCACACTGGAGACTTAAGAAATGCATAGGGGAAACTGAGGCACCCACACAGTACTCAGAGGAAACATTAAGAACCATCCCACTTTGTCACAGGGGGCCAGATGCGGAGCTAAGATTGAGCCAGCTCTATCAGAAATCAGTTGGATTTCACTCCCACCTTAGCCTTCCTGCTCATTCAATGAAGAGCGTCCTCCACCTTGACCTACACCAATAGCCCTTTATCTCTGCCCTAGATGGACTCCCCTTTGCTTGGGGTAAAAAGGAAGCAAGGAGGAGACCACCCTCTCGGTGGAAGGGGAGAAGAGAATGTAGCCTTTGCTCTGAGTGGCAGTAGGGTCCAGTGGCTAGACCAACGGGCTGGAACTCAGGAGAGGTGGGTTTAATTCCAGACTTTGCCCCTGGCTAGTGCAAGTTTCTCCACCTTTTCCCCTCCCACTCTTTGTCTCAGCTATTTAGACTGTAAGCTCTTTGGGGCAGGGATTGTCTCTTACTATGGGTATGTACAGCTCCTAGCACTATAGGGGCTTTATCGAGCTAGACCCTGCTGTAATGCACATAATAATAACAATAATAATAAATGTTATTTGTCCGGTTCCTGAGCCTCTGATCATGTCATACAGTGATGCTAGACCCTTGAAGATTCGGGACTTCATGGTCAATGTATTTGATGGGAGACCCAACAACAGCCACCTCCAGCGTGCCGATCTAGAGACCGGTTTAGAAGGGAGGGAACCTTATCATTGCTCTGGCATTCGCGGGTACAAAATGTGTCTCCTGGAGAGATCTGACCCCCCCCCACCCCCCGAGTTGCGATGAAACCAAATTTTGAAACCGCAGAATTTCCCACGGGAAGGAAAATCCCTATTTCGGCCAGCTCTGGATTTCACACATCCCTGAAGTTTGTGTTTCCCTGCGACATGTGAAGAAATGGCGTGTGGCTTTTGTCCCTGGTGGGCCTGTACTATGGTAACCCACACGTCTTCTGGGTACGATGTTCTGTCCCACCTAGTGACACCGAGACCACTTAGAGAGAGAAATAAAATGAGTCTACTCTACAGCCTTATCTAACAGACAGTTGTGTTTTAGCTCCTGTGGTAGAGGCTCATGCACTAATCTCCAGAGGTCCCCGGTTCGATCCCGCCCACCACTGACCGGGGTCTGTTGGGGTTACACTACCTCTTCGGAAACAACAGTGGGACGTCTCTTCTTCAACCCACTCCTCCTCCCTGAAAATTGCACCAGCATCTCCCCTCAAATAATAACATCTCCCTCCTTTGCCAAGAGCAAGTTTGGGAACAACCTTGGCAAGAAATCAGAATGTTGCATCCTGAAGAAATACGCACACAGCGAGATCAAGAAACTGTATGGGAAAGGTATACCAAACATGGGTGGTGACTGGAAGTGGAGGCAGGGTGTAGCAACCTGAATTCCCACAAGACACTACTTAGCTCTCATTCGAGATGCCATGGAACTTTTCATAAGAGTAGAGACTTCTCTACACACAAACTTGAACCAGTTTAATGAAGCAGTGCCAACCCCCTGTGTGGACACACTTATTTCCATTTAGGAGTGGCTTATTAAGACTTAGCTTAACCCTATTCCTTATTGATTTAAGCTCAACCAAATGAATCTATGCTCCAACCAAAGTAACTGTCCACACAGCATTTTGCACTGGTTTAACTGGTTTAGTACCATAAGTTAGACCAGTACAACTCTACATATAGCAAGCCCTTGGGGTATTGGCCCTACTGTGCTGGCTCTATCCTAACTTGGGGAAGCAAATTCTGTCTCCTGGGATACAATCTCCTTCTTTAACTCATGCTCTAACCTGTAATGCCGGCAGTGTTGCTGTTTGCTGTTAAATAGCTGCTGTGTTCTACCCCAGAGGCAACTGCATTTCACAGATGGGCGGAGAGATCCCGGTATATCTCTTTGGCTCTTTTATTAATATAAAATACAAGCTCTGGAGATTCTCAAGGCAACATTTTCAGACGTGGGTGCCTGAAGCTAGGCACCAAAATCCATATGGAAGGAATCTAAATGAAAGTGGCTAACGCCTCTGAAAATCAGGCCCCGTTGATTTAGGCGCCTTGTTGTGGAATTAAGTGCGTAAATTTAGCCACCCAAACATCTACAACATACCATCATCCCAAACAGAAAATGATATGTTGATTTTAATGGGGACTCAGAGGGGTAAGGACCAGCACTGACTCACCTGAGAGTTGCCTTCACAGGTAGGGGTTTTTTATGCATCTGCTGACATCCTGTTTACTCGATTTCAGAATGTCTCCCAACACCGGCAGCACTTGTCACAGCAACGCTCTCTTGCACAACACCAGCATGGAGCTTTTACTGGAATGATCGCATTCCTTCCTGGGAAGGCGAGGCCACCCGCCTTGCAGAGTACCTGCCCCGCACATCTCTGCTCTGACTGTCCCCAAGAACAGCAGTGCAAAGACTTCCCTCTTCTTGGCTGGATCACTCGCCAGTACATGAGATGGGATGAAAAATATAATGAAAGATGTTCTAAAGCCCTTTGAAAGCAATAGAAAGACCCCCTCATTCATTCCAGCGGGGCTGGAATCAGGCCCATGAATGCTTGTTGCCTGTATTGGCCTGTGCGGTTAGCCATTATTCGGAGCCTTTCCAGGTTGCTTCCACTGGGAGGAGAAATCGCTGATAGGCAAAAAATAATTGGTTTCAACGAATCGGCGCTTTCCAATGAAACCAACGTTTTGTCGAAGAAGTTCCCCATCTGCTCTGTTTTAATAGAATAGACTGAATTGATTAATTGGGCCGGAGAGAGGGAGAGAAAGCAAACATGAGACCTAGCCTTGTGCATTCACCTGGCAGGTAGGAGATCCAGGGTACATCTACACTGGAATGAATGACCCGCGACACAGGGTTGTTTCCCTGACGGTCTTGGTCAATAGCCATTGATGGACCTATCCTCCATGACTTTATCTAGTTCTTTTTTTTTTTTAAGCCAGCCATACTTTTGGCCTTCACAACATCCCACAGCAATGAGTTCCACAGGTTGTGCATTGTGTGAAGTACTTCCTTTTGTTTGTTTTAAACCTGCTGCCTATTGATTTCATGGGGTCAACTCCTGGTTCTTGTGTTATGAGAAGGAGTAAATAACACTTCCTTATTTACTTTCTTCATACCATTCATGATTTATAGATCTCTATCATATTCCCCGCCACCCCAGCATCTCCTTTCTAAGATGAACAGTCCCAGTCTTTTTAATCTCTCCCAATGATTTTCTAGGGACTTAAAAGTTAGACATGGTGATGCCCAGCAACTGTCACCATGTGTACGTTTCTTTGTGAATCTATTTCTCAGTGTGGCCAACTCTCACAATTTATCATGAGTCTTACAATACTGAGTGCTTTTCATAAAGCCCCAGCTCCTGGAGTCAGGTGATGACTGTAAGAATGACATTTTTAAAAAATAGTCCATTTCTAGCCCTTGTTATGGCAGAGAAGAACTGGAAAAGACGACTGCTAAAGGCTCCGACACTGGAAAGCAAACGAAAAGAACCAAACATGTATTATTATTTTCAAAAGACGATGATTTTTAAGCCAATCTCGTGATTTGTTTTGGAGACCTGACTCATAATTTTTGAACGCTCTGGGCTGGCAGTACTGGGTGCTGTACAAACACATCAAGGGGGAGAGATTCAAGCCCTGCCCTGATGCGCATGCAGTCTGAAGAGACAAGCAAGGCAACTGTGCCCATTTTACAGACAGGGCACTGAGAGTATATCTACACTGCAATGAAACACCCATGGCTGGCCCATATCAGCTCACTCAGGCTCAGGCTATGGGGCTGTTTAATTGCAATGTAGATGTTTGGGATTTCATGATGGGGGGTGGGTCCCAGAGCCTGGGCTCCAGCCAGAGCCCAAATGTCTACACCACAATTTTACACCCCTGTAACCTGAGCCAGGCCAGCCGCAGGTGTTTCATTGCAGCATAGATCGACCCAGAGAGGCTAAGGCCCAGATCTTAAATACCTCTGCGAAGCTGCACCTAAGTGACTTGCCGAAGGTTGCGCAGGAATCTAAACCCAGTGCCTGACCGGAAACAAACTGCCGGCAAGTGAAGCTGGAGGATTGTTCTGGACGGGAGGAAGCGTAACTAGTGCTGAGATAATTCGTGGGTGAGACGTTACAAGCTGCTGGCAGGTCAGGCTGTCCCCTTGCCTCAGATGCTCACAATAACCCAGTCATTAATGAGCTGGTAGTGCTGCAAGTCAACTGAAAAGCTGTGGCACAAAGGCACATTTCTGAGCTGCTAATGAGCACCCCCTGTGCCAGTCATGCCAGAATTTCAGCAATTCGTATTTACTTGTTGGAACATCCCCAGCCGTCTGGAGTGCACTGGGCTCCCTGCAGACACAGGGTCTAATGCTGATCTCGCACCTGTTTCACCCTGGTGGCCTGGATGCAGGAATTACTGGGTGAGCATCTCGGGCCTGTACTATGCAGGAGATTAGAGAATCCAGTGGCCCCTTCTGGCCATAACATCTAGGAGTCTCCTTTGTCCTCACCTAATTTGCACCAAGGTAAGGACAATTGTTCATGATGGGCCCCTTGGCTGATCTTCCCCTTTCATCACTTTCTCCTCCTTTATTAGAGTTGGTTTGAGTTTAGAAATTTCACCAGAATGGGAAGAACTTTTTTCATGGAGAGTTTTGTGAAATTTTCACCTTTTGTTTTAACTGGGCTGGTCAAAAAATTTCACAATATTGTCTGCCCCTTCTCCCTTCCATTCTAGTTTTCAGGATTCCCTCGCAGGTGATTCTTCTCCTGCCTTCAGTTCATCCTTCCTCTCAAGCTCTTCCTTCTGTCTCTCAGCAGCCCTCAGGGTTTTGTCCTTGAGCCCCTCTTACCCTTGCCCCTCTACCTGGGTAACCTTTTGTGGCTTCCACTGCCATCTCTATGCAGATGAATCCCAAATCTACCTCCCCACGACTAAACTCCTTCCAGCCGCTCACTCACACGTTCTGAGCCTCTTCCACACGTCTCCTTCGGGGATGTCCTCGCAACTTGATCAACTTGCCAACCCAACTTGCCTTCCAAAACCTCCTTTCTCCTTCACTGCTGGAAAATCTTCATCTCCCCATCCTGGCTCCAGCTCCGGCTCCGTGTTGCTCAAGATTCTTTGCTCTCCTCTCTCACGGTATATGGGATGTTCGTGGGAAGGTGTGTGGCATGTTCAGTAGAAGGATGTTCATGAGAAGATACATGGGATAGTTATGGCAAGGTACAATGGAAGTTCATGATAAGGTACATGGGATGCTAATGAGATATTCACAGAATCATAGTATCATAGGGACCTCGAGAGGTCATCTAGTCCAGTCCCCTGCACTCAAGGCAGGACTAAGTATTACCTTCTAGACCATCCCCGATAGGTGTTTGTCCAACCTGCTCTTTAAAATCCCCAATGATGGAGATTCCACCACCACCCTAGGCAAAACGGTAACTACCTCAATTAGCTAGCGGCACTTGTAGGTTTTTCATGACACGGTACAAGGGATGTTCGTGATAAGATCGAAGAGATTTTCACTGGAGGGTACACTGGATGTTTGTGGCAGGGTACATGGGGTTTTCATGGGATGTTCATGAGAAGGTACATGGGGTGTTCTCTGAAAGGTACGTATTAATGTCAAAGTACATGGGACATTCATGGTAAGGTGCGTGGGATATTTGGGCAAAGATATGTAGGCTATAGATCAGGGGTCGGCAACCTTTCAGAAGCGGTGTGCCAAGTCTTCATTTATTCACTCTGATTTAAGGTTTCATGTGCCAGTAATACATTTGAACGTTTTTAGGTCTCTTTCTATAACTCTATAATATATAACTAAACCACTATGTAAAGTAAATAAGATTTTTAAAATGTTTAAGAAGCTTCATTTAAAATTAAATTAAAATGCGGAGCCCCCCAGACCGGTGGGCAGTGCGAGTGCCACTAAAAATCAACTCATGTGCCGCCTTCGGCACACGTGCCATAGGTTGCCTACCCCTGCTATAGATCAATAGAATTCAGGGTAAGGTCCTTATACCAGCACTGCATGCACAGGGACAAGAGAAGCCTGTGGCACTTGCAAAACTAAAATGTAACACAGTAAAATAATCCGTTCACCCCCCAACTCCTGGAGGGCAGAGGTTGCTGCCCTGAATTTTCCTTTGTCACCAGTGATTGTGCCACGGGATTAATAATAGACTCCTGGCATTTATATATAGTGCCTTTCAAAAGAGGATCTCAAAGCACTTTACTAGCATGAATTAATTAGCAATGTCCCTGGGAGCTATTTATTATCATCCCTGTTTTGCATATGGAGAAATGAGGCACAGAGGTAGCATGACTCAACCAAGGTCACCCCACAAGTCAGTAGCGGAGCTGGAAATGGGACCCACACTGATTGCTGATCCCATGCTGCCCTGGTCACTGGCGGTAGCTCTTTTGTTGCATAAGGTACCTGCTGGAAGATTGTTTTGTCCTTGTGCTGCCTGGCCCACCTGACCAGCACAGGTGTGATTCTGCAACCCTTACTCGTGGTCAGTTGCACTTAATTTTGCAAGCGGTTGTACTGAACGAGAGCGTTCCAGCGTGAATAAGGACCATAGGATTGAGCCTTGCAAGTTTGCAACTAAAGCTGGTGGGTGATATTTCTCAGCTGAAACTTGGGGGGGGGGGGCAACTTTCATCAATTTCATCGAGTCCAAGGCCAGAAGAGACCGCTCTGCTCACCTAGTCCAACCTCTAGCATAACACAAACCACAGGACTTCAACATACCAACAAGCCACAGGACTTCCCCGAAATAATTCCTAGAATGGATCTGTCCAAAAAACATCCAGTCTTGATTTTAAAACGATCCAGGCTGGAGAATCCACCACGACCCTGGGTAAATTGTTCCAACGGGTAATTACTCTCACCATTAAAAAAATTACACTTTCTTTCTGGACTGAATTTGTCCGGCTTCAACTTCCAGCCATTGGATCGTGTTAGACTTTTCTCTGCTCGACTGAAGAGCCCCGTTCTTAAATATTTGTTCCTCAAGAAGGTACTTATAGACTGTGACCAAGTCACCCCGTAAGCTGAGATCCCTTTTCCTGACATGCACACGCCCAACACCCCTGCAAACATACTCCCCCGGTCTCCTGGCTAGAGCCATGTCCCTCGCTCGCTACAGCAATCACCAACCCTTGTATCTCTTTCAGACCACTGCTAGACAGCATGACCATTAAGGCATGTGCCTGGGTCCTGTTTTTGATACTGCAAAGCCCCTCTGAGAATTACTGTCTTGTGATTGTCTCCTTGATCAGCTATGGTTTGCACTTAAAATTTAGGTCGACGTAGTTACGGCACTCAATGGCGAGGGCCGTAGTTATGCCGACCTAATCCCCAGTGTAGATGCAGCGAAGTCTATGGGAGAACACTTCCTTTGCCCTAGCTGCCGTCACTCAGAGCACCGGAGTTCCTATAGCAGTGGAAAAAACCCTTCCATCACTGCTGCATCTCCGCTACGAGAGTTATGCCGTCAAGTTAAGATGCGATATATTGATCCCTGAACGCGCTCCCCGTCGACTCCAGAACTCCACCGGAGCGAGCGGCTGTAGTGGAGTCGACGGGGGAGCCGCGGCCGTCGATCCCGTGCCGTGAGGCCCCAAGGTAAATCGATCTAAGATACTTCGACTTCAGCTACGCTATTCACGTAGCTGAAGTTGCGTATCTTAGATCGATCTCCCCCCCAGTGTAGACCAGCCCTTAAACATGATAATCTAGCTCTTGAATCGCTCTGTACCTTCGTTTCCAATCTGTCAAATGAGGGTGAGAACAATTATGTCTTTATTTGTATCGTGGTGGTAGCATCTGGGAGCCCAAGTTACCGCTAGGATCCTATTTTGCAAGGCACTGTACAAACAGAACAAAAAGATGGTCCCTGAACCAAAGAGCTTATAAGCTAAGTATAAGACAAGGGACACCAGATGGACGGGGTAGCACGTGGAACCAAGTCATACTTCCTTATCTCCCTGATTGCGAGGGGCTCGTCTTGCTGTGGAGATGGAGGCCGCGGAAGAAGCTGCATAATTCCGGGTGAACCCGCTCCCATCCTCTGAGCTCCACCCCTGCCAGGACCAGGAATGGAGGAGGAGGAGAAGAAAACAATGCTGGCTAGGAGAAGCAGCTTCCCACATTTTAGACCTGAGGGATTTGCAAGGGGATCCAGCTGTCAGTTCCCCGCCTGCCACAACACTGACTTGGGTGGAGTCCCGCCGGCTTTGCAAATTGCGAAACAGACATGAGGGAGATTGTACCTGGGTGCAGGGCTCCCCCTAGAGGTGGGATCTGGCAGAGCCCTTAGCCTCCAGCCCAGCCAGTGAAGAACAAAGCAGCGCTTGTGTGAAGCTTTCTGAAATGAAGGGTGCATGAAAGCTGGAGGATTAATGACCACGCTCTGAATAGCACCGACCTCTCTGGATGGCAGGGTGGGGCTGAGGTGCTGCAGAGAGACAGAGAGAGAGGGAATGAATAGGGTCATATTTCCAAAACCGAAATAAATAGCTAATTGTTTGGAGGGCAGGGGTGGGGTGCGGGGGTGGATTTGCACATTTGACTCGGGGCGAAATGGGGGCAGTTTGAGACGTGAGATCATGGGAGGGTTGTAAGCATCCCTGTCTCTGCTAGCAGCCATGGCTGTGTGTTGTAAGACAGGGTCTGCCCCTAAGGTCGGCCTCCCTTACTAAAGAGTGTCTACACCCCTTTGTATCTCAGCCTCTTGGGAGACTGGACAGTGGAGAGGAGAGTGAGGTCTGGGGGTGAGAGTAGGGGATTGGGAGACAAGTTGCCTGGGTTCTAGTCTCAGCTGGGGGAGGGGAACAGGGCCTAGTGCTGAAACAGAGGACTGGGCCTCAGGAATTCTGTGTTTTATTCCTAAGTCTGGGAGGGGAGTGAAGTCTAGTGGTTGCAACAGGGAAGTCAGGACTCCTGGGTTCTATTCTTAGGTCTGGAAGAAGCCTGGAAGGGGACTGGAAATTAGGACTCCTGGGTTCCCATATCTTCCAGTGACTCAGTGGGTGACAGTAGGCAGGTCTTGTCACCACTCTGTGCCTCAGTTTCCCCCATCTGCAACAGGAAGACTAAAACAGACCTTGTGGGAGGGAAGACAGTTTAATTAATGTTTGGCCTCCTCAGACAGAAGGAATAACAGCTGACGGCCCCACTGTGACGTGCCCAAGTCTGGAGGGAGTCACTCTGACTTTACTGCTGTGATTCTCACCCTTCCCCCTCCATGCCATTATCCCTGCTTCTCATGTCGACTCTAAGGGCCAGGCAGCCTCAGCTGGGGTAAATCAGCATAGCTCCTCTTACCCCAGCTGAGGACCTGGCCCTAAATTTAGCTCTTAAGTGCTCCGTGATGGGGACCAAATTTCAATTCATTTCAATGGGAGTTCGGTGCCTAAATGCCTTTTGAGGATGCAGCCCGTATCTTTTTGATTGTCCAGTCAAGCACTGTGTCAGCTTGGGATATTGACACAGCTCTAGAGAACAGACTGAAGGGTCAGCCCTACCCCTGCTTGGCTCCCCTATGATCTAACAGGTCTAACTCCTAGGAAGGGAGTTTGTTTGGCCTGCTGGCATCTGTAAATTGCCTTCTATCTACCAAAGAGGCAACCTGGATGAGGTAATGTCTGGTATGGGGCCAGCTTCGGTTGGTGAAAAAGATGAACAGTGGGCCGGAAGAAGAGCCCTGTGTAACTTTGAAAGCTTGTTTTCCTCACCCACATTGTCTCTTTAATATCCTGGGACCAACCAGCTATCACAACACTGCAAACTTCCCTTTACTGACATTTCAAACCCCACTGCTCCATTATAGAGGCCACTTCAGTCCCAGCTGGGAAAGGTTTCTCTCCCTGAAGTCCTTGGCTGGAGGCAAAGACAGGACTTGTAGCATCTGCCCAGTGCAGGGGATGGGGACATCCCAAGGCCAGGGACACTGCCCGGCTTCTGGAAGACACACTGGGCAGGGTGTTGTGGCTGAACCGAGAGACAAATAAAACTCCACTCCTGTGGGAGAGGATCATCGGGGAAATATTCATCTCTGAATAGCACCATCTGGAAAGGAATCTGGAGGATGTGCCGGGGCAGATCCAAGTGGAAATGTCAGGGCTCGGCCCATGTTTTCAAGTGTGGGAGAGTCAGCGTACCGGACCACATCTAAGCTATAGCTGCATTCCTGGGCGATGCTATCTCTGGGTGCAGAGGTGCTTTTAAGTGTGAGCTTCAGACTCCCCCTAGTGGCCAGGTGTGGTCAGTGCAAGTGCACCTAAGAGGATTTGGAGAACTGGATGCAGACTGTGGCACTTCAGCCCATGTTCCGTCAACCCTGAGCTTTGGTGGGAAGGAAAACCAGCCTCCCTGAGCCTGTGGCATGATCCTCTCATATGCACCCGAACGAAGCTGCTAAATGTGGAGAGGTTAGATTCAAGACCCTCTCCCAATCCCAGAGCTACCTCCGGGTCCAGGGCTTTCAGAAACATAGGTGCGGCGTGGGAACAGAGCACAAGAAGTGACCTCACCCCACAGCCCCTGCCTCCAGAATAAGCCTGTTAGTGCCTATAAGTATCAAGTAGGATTAGAACTAACTCTGGGCTTTGATGGATAATTGCAAAGTGGAACCCCACCCCCACCCCCTATACAACAGCGGGCCAGTGGTGAGGGCCATTTCCTGGGACTTAGGAAAGCTGGGTTCAGGTCCCTGATCTACCAATGACTTCCTTTGGGCTCTCGGGCAAGTCACTTAGCCTCTCTGTGCCTCAGTTTCCCCATCTATCAAAGGGGGATAATGATGCTGGCCTACCTCCCAGGATGTTGTGAGATGCTCGGACACTGTGGTAATGGGTGGGCTTTAGACAGATCCCTCCATTACAAGGAGTCCGTTTTTGGGTTTACCGTGCACACACCTTCTGCTCTTTGTACAGGGGATGCAGCAACCTTTTGAGGGGACAAAATAACATTTATGCAGTGGGGGCTGCTAGGAACAAGCCATCGGTGCTAGGCGCTGTCCAGCTTACAGGCTAATACTTTTCACCTGCCGACCACAGAGCACTTTACAAGGACAAGTCAGTATCATGAATCCTCATTTTATAGGGGAGGAGGGGGAAAGCGAAGGACAGGGCTGGCTCCAGGCACCAGTGCAGCAAACAGGTGCTTGGGGCAGCCAACGGAAAGGGGTGGCACGTCTGGCTCTTTGGCGGCGGGTTCCTCAGTCCCTCTTGGTAGAGCTGCCGCCGAAGTGCCGCCGATCACGGCTTTTTTTTTTCCCCACTGCTTGGGGCGGCAAAAATACTGCAGCCGGCCCTGGCCAAGGAACAGCGAATTGCCCAAGATCATTAGTGGCAGACCCAGGAACAGATCCCAGAGAGCCTGAGGCCAGGGTCCTAACCACAAGGCCACACTGCACCCGCAGAACTAAAGCCCAGGTGGAATACATTTATATTCTTGTAACTCTTTCAGCCCTAGATTGGTTGATCAGTTGCCCAGGGAGATTGTGGAATCTCCTTCACTGGAGATTTTTAAGAGCAGGTTAGACAAACACCTGTCAGGGATGGACTAGATAATATTTAGTCCTGCCTTGAGTACAGGGGACTGGACTTGATGACCTCTCGAGGTCACACACACACAATCCCTCCCTTCCCCTGCCCATTCCTCAAACCCAGAAAGCCACCCTCCGCCTCTGCTGTCTCCAGGAAAATTGATTGCCAGCGGGACCAATGACACCAAGACACATTCCTCTGGATCAAATGAATGAACGAATTGTTTCCTGCTCCTGGGTGTTTGGCAGAGGCACTTGTGAGTCATCCGAGCGCTGAAAGCACAGGTTGGTGTTTGTGCTCAGAGCCCAGGGGTTAGTTTACACATGACCTGAGACCCTCTCTGGATTCTAGACAAATGAGCATATCAAATATCAGCCATTTGTCTCTATTAAAAACCATAGGGTTGGCCCTGCCCCAGCTCTGAGAGTGGCCCTCAGGGAATGAAAGCCCTGATGCTGGGAGCCGTAAACTCCAAACAGCATTCGGTGCCCAAATCCCTTCACAACTGGGCATCTAACTCTCCTAGATTCCTTGACAAGCCCTGCCTTTAGACTCCCTCTACCTGCTGCCCGGCGAATGTGCCGGGGGAGCTGCTTTCTGGTTCCTCTAACAGCTTTTTTCCCCCTCCACAAAAGTAACAAACCGATCAGCCCAGTCTGTGCAGAGACAGAGCAAATTCTCAGGGTCCAGCACTAATGGGCATGGGGGCTGGCTATTGGATAAGAGTCCCGTCCAACGCAAACCATTCCAATCCACTTCAGTCCCATGCAATCCAGCCCGGGATCACTGAAACCAGCGCAGCTCCATCCATTCCAAGCCGATCCAATCCGGTCTCACCAAGGCCGCACCAAATCAGTACATTGTGGGGTCGTTTATTCCAGGCTGATCCAGTCCTCTAACCCAGGAGTTCTTAACGTGGGGGGGTTGCCTTTGCCCTTCCCACATCGCTATGTGGGCTAGATTGGGGCCAGACTGGAGCAGGTTCCCAGCATGGAATTCTGCTTTACACACGTTCCACGTTCCTAACCCTAACCTCGCCCACCTAATCCAATTTCACTCCTTCCAGACACATTCATTCCAACCCAGTTCAGTCTGTTCTCACCTGCCCTAACCCAGTCTAGCCCGCTTGACCCCATTCCTGGCCTAAAGCCAGTGCAACCTATTCCAATCTACTCTTGCATTACAGGCCCCAGGGCAATAGGCAAACCAAAGTGGGGGTGCAGCCCACCGGGACAAGGGGTACATTGCAAAGCGATTGGAAATGGCCTGTCGTCAGTGTCAGAGCAGCAGCCTCGGGAAGCCGAAAAGGTTAAACTCAGCTGTTGGGAAACGCCTGGCACCGGGGCCGGGGTTAGAAAAGGGGGGCCGGGTTCTAGATTAGCCTTCAATGCCATTCCCAGTGCAGGGAGCTGCAGGGAACAGGTGAGGGAGGGCTAGCCTTCAGCTTTCAATGTAGTGGAGGATTCCCACCCCAGCTCCCCTTTGTTCCTTCCCCGCCCCTTCAGTTAGAGAGAGAGAGAGAGAGTGTGTGATCTCACTGTAAAAACACTGTAAAGTCCTGCAGGGCACCTCTCTGGGGACCCTGGGGAAGGGGGAGGAGGGCGACACGCCCAGCAGCACCGTTCCAAACATGTTCCCCCTCTGCTGAGGAGGTGGAGCCAGTCGAGTGACTTTTTTTGCCCGTATAAGGTGATCTGTCTCTCTTGCCCGCCGGCCGCTGGCCTATCAGCAGAGGAATGCAAACACCTCAGCCCTGAGACCGGGATCATCTGCCAGGGACATTTTCCCCTCCCTGCCTAGCCAGGTGTGGGGATTTGAACCTAGGGATGCAGGCGGTGGAAGGGGTCACAGCTGAACTTCTGGAGCTCACCTCTGTTCGGGAGCCTCAGCCCCCCCCCCCCCCCCCTTTGCAGCATGAGACCTGGGCAGTCCTGAGTGCTGGCGCAATGGGTTTTGGGGGGCTTTGCACAGGGGTGAATAGCCCTCAGACCGCTCTGTGGCTCGCCCCGCAGCCTGGGAGACCTGCTCCATCCCCTCGGCAATGGGGCTGGGTGTTTTCCACACACCCGCTCCTGCCAGGTGGTTGCAACACCCGGGGCAAGGTCCTTCGCTCAGGCCCAGCTGAGCTGGCAGGGTCTGCAAGCCATAAGCACCGCAGCTGCCGTTCAGCCAGGCCTCCTAACTCCGTCCCGCCATTGGGAGTGGAACGGACGACCCCAGAACCCTGCTCTGTGCACACAGATGCGCTTCAGGACTCCCGGAGTGCAGCCCTGGTCGTGGTCTGCTAAGAAGGGTGTCCGAGATGCGCTGAATCGTGACAGTTGCCAAGTAACCAGTGGGCCTGACCCTGTCCATCCCGCTTCGGGGCAATGGAACGGCTGTGGCTGTGCGCGGCTCCCAGCAAGGACGTTGGTCAGGCCATAAACGAACCAGGCAGTATTTCACACCATTGTCTGGCCTGATAGGCCAGAATTCCTTCGCCCTCCTCTTGAACTGTAACCTGCCCCACACACTGCTCTGCCAGTGCCCCCAACTCCTGCCCAGTGTATTCCTCCCAGTCCTGCACGCCCCACACAACGTTCTGCCAATGCCCCTCAGGCCTGGCCTGCTCCTCTGTTCCCCCACCCTCCCCCCAGTCCCAGTCCTATGCTCCCCACACAACGTTCTGCCAATGCCCCTCAGGCCTGGCCTGCTACCCTGCCCCCCACCCCAGTTCCAGTCTTGGGCACCCCAACTTCACCTGCAGGCCCTGCTATTCTGGCTCAGTTCTCGCCTCTCAGCTGCCCCCTGGCCTAGACACCCGTTCAGCAACCACCTCTTGACCCCGCTCCGCGTCCGCACCTACATCCGACCCTCTGCACAGCCCCCTTCCCCACTGACGCCCACACACACACACGCCCCAGCTACGGAAGGGTGTCGGCAGCACTCCAGGCGGCCTGTGGCTGGCTCAGCTTTCCTGCTGGGGCCTGCAAAGAGTGGAGGGCTCCCCTCAGGGGAATGAGCAGGCGGGGCACCATGGCTCTCGGGGAGAGCACTGTGCCGGGATTGCCCACCGAGTCACCGTTCCTTCCCACACCGAGGCTGTCCGGGCCGCCTTGATGGCCATGCTCAGCGTGGGGGCTACACAGTGGGGCCACATGGCTGGGGGGAGGAAGAAGACCTTGCAATCCTGCATGGATCAGCTGGAAAGCTACTTAGTCGGGGTTGGGATACTTTGGGCCCAGGCCCGTGGCCTACACCGAGGCCTCAGCCAGACTGCAGTTCATGCGCTAAAGGACTGTTCCTCCCTGCCATGCTGCCTCACTGAAGGCAGGTCTGAGCAAAGAGCAGAGAGTCCTGGCTCCTCCACGCCCCGGCGACTGCTGGAACGGCTCTCCCAGGGCATCGCACAGAGCCCTCTGCCCACCAGCCCCGGCCTGGGGGACTCCGTCCCCAGCCGCAAGGCTGGGCCCAGCACCGTCCTTGCAGCTGCCGCAGGAATGCACACGCCAAGCCCGCCGTGACTCTGCATGCCAGGGCCCAGATCGGGCGAGCCCGGGAAATTCTGAGAAGCGCCACAGCCCTTGTTGTGCTGCCAAGACGCAGCATCCTGCCTGCCAAAGAGGGGTTGTGTCAGCCCACGCCACACACACACCCCGGGCTAAAAGGTGGGGGCCTCCGCAGGTGCCCACACCTTTGCCTGAAGGCATGCCAAGGCACTCTCTCACACACACTCTCTCTCACACACACACACACACACACACCAGTATTAGCAGCCGCCGTCTCAATACCCTGCCAAACCAAGCCCGACCCCAGACTCATCAGCTAGGCCTGAACGAAGCCTCTGCATGGGAGCAGGGCTGGTGGGCAGAGAAGGCCAGCCCTGGGTGATGCCCACTGCCCATGGATAGCCTGGAGAACCCTCCCACTGACCATCGCCCTGGCGTGAGGCAGGAGGGGGCAGATGGGTGTCGAGCTGCTCGTGTGGGTGGCGAGGGTTTCATTTCTCTGGAGGCAAGAGGCAAAAGGAAAGCAGGGCCCGGTCACCCGAGCGCTGGCCTTTTGTAATTGCCTCCCGCATGGGATGGTGTGGGGCTGAGATCAGGGCCCCATTGTGCAAACTCAAAGCACGAGGCAGCTCTCCCCAGGCCAAGGGAGGCTGGACATCCGGGCACTGGAGGAGTCCATGCTCCCTTGCACTTCGGGAAGCCAGTTTCACTTTCCACCAGGGGCAACCAAGGAGCCAGACAAAGGGCAGGGGGCAGCGCCGAGGGGAAGCGACTTGTCCGAGGCCACCCAGTTCGTCAGAGGCAGGGAATAGATCCCGGGTCTTCTAACCACCTAGCCAGTACCCTCCCCCCTGCCCAAGCCTGCATGTAGGACCAGGAGTGAACAGGGGCCCCCCATCTGTTGCATCCTTGCCTGTTTCACTTGTCTCTTCCAGGTGCAGGCATAGAGCAACTCAAGAATAAACCCAGGATTGGGTCAGCACGCAGTCCGAACCCCTATCTCAACGGGTCACAGCAAGCCAAGGACATAGAGGTGGTGCCGTCGGTGGGGGCTCGAGGGGGCGCTTGGGTCCCGGCAGCAGCCTCCAGTCCCCCGCTGTCCGAGCAGAGAGGCGTATGGGACATGGCGAACCGGGGCGGCGCCCACGGGTAGGGCAGGGTGGAGAAAGTATTTGAGATTGAAGCTTAGGCAAGATGAGTCACGGGGAACTTCAGCTGCCGTTGCAGGACCCAGGCGTGGGAACCGGGACCACGCAGCGGGGCGCAAGGGGGCAAATGGGTGGCTGTTGTCGAGAGAGGGGTCAAATCAATCAGCGACGTAAGGAGAGGCGCAAACCCCAAGCGCTCAGGGATCTGGGTGCTATGGGGCTGGCAGAATCCTCGTGGCACCGGGCCAGGTATTCATCTCGCACTGAGAAAGGCTCTTGGCTTCTTTTCCTGCCGAGGCCTGTGTGTTTGGGAGATTTGTGGCCACACCCTCTGATTCAGGGCTTTGAACAATATTAAACACAGCACGGGGCGGGGGGGAGGGGGGGGATGAGGAACCACCTCAGAGCTGAGGAATCCCAGGGTGAGTCACCCACCGCAGAGGGGCTGGAGCTGGAATAGCCGGAGCAGGGCTGCACACACTGGAGACCCGGTCAATAGGGAGGCTGGACTTCCCCCGTTTAAGGGAGTCAGGCCGACCCGATGCAAAGGGAGACCGACCGCCTTGAGTCCAAGGGTATCCGGATTCCCTGCTGCAGTGGCGTCGGGACTCTCCCGGTGCAAAGGGAGGCTGGTGTCTTCAAATGCAAAGACGTCAGGCTTGTGGTAATGAGCCGGATTGCTTCCCAGTGCAAGGGAGCGTGGTCTCTCCTGCTACACGTGCTCCTGGCCTCCCCTAGTGCAGATGCGCTTTGCCTCACCTCCTGCACTGATGGCGGGTGGGGTAGTGACTCCGGCCTGCTCCCACCCCAGTTCTCTGTCTCTCCACGGTGACGTCTCCACCATGCAAGGGGGTCAGAACCCATGAAAGCTGGGGCCTCAGTTTCTAGCACACGCAGTGGCAGAGAACAGCTTAAAAACATGAGCCGTGAAGCCTCAAAAAACAGAGATCGAGGAACCCCCCCCCCCCCCCAAATTATCTATATTGAATCCCAGGATTTTAAGCCAGTTTCATGACTGGGGAGCCCGGACTCCTGGTTGGGGAACATTCGGATCTGGCAATGCTGTTTACATCACCGGCGACTCTGGCCCGCATTGGACCCAGACAAACCTTTCTAGATCCCTTCTCGGCCACCTGCCCCCCACCAGGAATTGCTCCCTAGCGTCTGGTTCCCAGTGCTTTGCTTTCAGTGTAGCAAGGTGAGGGAGGCACCAGGTCCTTCTGCATCTGGAGGGAGGGAGATGAAACTTCAGACCCCATGTGTCCGTGTTCCAGAAGCAATTCCCAGCCCTTGTTAATCGCACCGGCATCTCACGAGCACATTCCAGCCTGAGCATCCAGTTTAATGCGCCCCCGGGGGAATCGCCCACATATGTATGTGGAACATGTTCTGCAGGTTACACAACGCAACTGTGTAGAACACGGGCAGGAAGTGTCTCCAGATACCCTGCAGAGACGGGCCCCAATCCTGCAAGGTGCTGAGCGACTGCCCAGGAGGGCTGAGCCCTTGCCGCTCCCATGGGCTTTGAATGGCAGCTGGGGGCTCTTGGCAGCTCCAAGGTGGGACTGCAGGATCGAGCTCTACGGAGTGAAATTCTCCCCTGTACAAAGGGCCCATGTACTGGGACGTGAAGGGTGCATAGAGCTTAGGGTGGCCCTTAGGAAGAGCAGCTACCATCTCAGGGGCACATCCTCAGTGGAGGTCAATCAGTATTGCTCCATTGACTCCAATGGAGCTGTGGACTCCCAATTGGAAGATGCCCCATTGCTGCTTGCGGCGATTGAAGAGAACCATATTCAGTGCCTTGCTGTGCCACAGGCTTCCCTATTTGACCTTGGACAAGTCACTTATTCTCTCTTGGCCTCAGTTCACCATCCGTACAATGGACGCAACAGCACAGTCCTACCTCATGGGGCTGAAAGTGCTAGTGGAAATGGGCTGCTGAAAGCAGGGCAGAGACCTGGTGGGATCTGGGTCCTGACTCCATTGAGGACTCTGCTTCTGCTCTCAGGTACAGCAGTGTAAATCAGGAGTGACTCCAGTTCTCCTGCTTACACGCGTGCAATTCCATTGTCAGAAGTGGAGTTACTCCCGGTTTACCCTAGTCAAATCAGAATCTGGACCTCCATAGAAGTTGCAACCAGGAACACCTGGGCGTACGTGAGGTCTTAGAAAGGCCTGATAATTTGAGGATCTGTTCTGGTTCCCAGTAGCAAGCCCCACTCCCGCCCTGGATTCGGTGGGAACAAAATTGGGCCTCTGGCTTGTGAGCAGACACGTGTCTCCTTTGTGCTGCTCTCTCTGCAGTGCACCAAAAAGCCTGTGGTTTTTTTGCAAACTATCCCTGCCATGCGAGGAATGGGGTGGGAATGTTGTGACACCGCGGGCTGGACCATTTACAGATCACCTCCCTCCGCGGTCATCTCTGAGTGCTCTCCTAAGTGTTTTTCTTTCTTGATAGCATCTGGGAGTGGGTGACTCCAACAGCTAGACACCAGTTATTAAAACACGGCTAGAGTTCTTAAGAAGCGTAAAGTCACAAGTACAGGGAGCGGGAGATTATAGGCTGTTGAGGAAGATACCTGGAATTGCAAAAAATCTTATGCATGTTGGATTGCCAGGGATGGCGTACGTGCATTTGGGGTGTGGGCATATTTGTGTGTGTATCCCCAGTTCCCACGGGGCTAAGTGTGCAAGGAAAGGTGTCTCTCTATGCATGAGCTTGGGTCTGTTGCCCCAGTTTTCTTGGTTCTGAGTGCAGAAGGGAAAGGTCTGTGTATACCTGCATGAGTTGGTGCATGTGAGTTTCTGGGGCGGGGGGGTGAACACACGTGAGCTCATGGATGGGCACGGGGTCTTCCTCCTTGAGTCTAAGACTGGACTCTCAGCTGGGTGTAACATTGCATGGACGCCAACGGAGCTTCACCGATTTACAGCGGCTGATGGTCTGGTCCATGGAGAGAAGCATTCCACCATCTTGACATTCAAGAAGACCCCTGGACACCCTGATACTGAGAGGAGGGTGTAGCTATGGCCTGCGAGCAAAGAAAGAGGAGTCTTTAGGGCCGGTTCTGGCTGCTGCAAAGTAGAAGGAGCAGCGAGAGGGAAAGCTGCTAATGAAGCAAGAACAGTGAATTCATCTCACGCTCTAGAGCCTATCTACACCAGGAGAGGACCCGCTGTTGGCAGAGAGTCTCTTCTGCACCCCGTGGCTGCTGTTAAAAACAGTTTAGCTGCTAGAGTGCATAGAACAAAACCATTTTCACTTCTGTGACAGGATGCAGTTTGGACACAGTGTCAGGAGTGATTCCAGCGATGTCACTGGTCCTGATTCCGATCTCCCTCACACCAGCAGACCTCCAACGGCGGAGAGCCTCAGCTGATGCAAATCAGCCTCGCCCTGATTTCCCCTAGCTGAGGATCCGGCCTGCTGATTTAATTGGCGTTACTCCTGATTTACACCGCTGCAAGTGCGATCAGAACCGTGGCCAGAACCGGAGTCAAAACAGTTTAATCTGGTGCGAGAGCAGAATCAGGCCTCAGTTCCGGATCCAGATTTCGAAATCAGCCCATATCCCTATAAATCAGCTGCCCTAACTCCTTCCACCTCCCCCAGAACTCTGCAGGCAGCAGAGGGGGAGGTTTGGAATCCAGACCCGAATCCAGATGTGAATGTTGCCTCTATGATCCACATCCACTAGATTATTATGCCGCAGGCCGAGTTCTGCAAGGTGCGAGGTTGCCTTCAGCTCCCATGGAAGCAGATGTGAGTTGAGGGCTCTTGACTGAGCTGCTCCCTATTAGCAATGCACCCAGAGCGTGCCAAGGCCATGCACTGGGTAACAGCAGGCTTAGCTCGGGTGTGATTTCTGCTACCCCCTGTCATTGCATGCTCTGGGGAGAAGCCAAATTGGGTACCAGTGCACAATCCCACACACACACACACACACTCCGTGCAAACACTGCTGTGCAGTCTACAGCCCCATGATCCATCTCTTCATGCTCTGTACAGGCAGGGGCCTTTGGGCAGGAGAACTGAGAGAAACACTGACAGCCCAAGGCCTCTCGCTTCCCTTTCCACCTCCCTGGGAAGGGAGAATTCATGCTCCTCAGAGATTGGTCCACCCTGGCCCAAAGGGTTTGTTTCTGGGTTGTTGGTTTTTTTCCCCCTTTCTTTCTTTTCTTCGTCAGCGTTGTTCCCAGCACAGGGGCGGGCCCCGAGCCCCGCCCTGCATTTCCCTTTGCGTTTGCTGAGCTGGGAGCTGGCAGCATCCACCAGCCCTGGGAGTGGGGTGACTGCAGCAAGAGCGGGCAGCTCCAACCCACTTTCCCTGATCTAGGCACCTATGGCGAATCTTCCAGGCTTCAAAGCGTCTCCATCAGCAAATCAGCTTGATTGGCGGCTCGCACTTCCCCGACAGCAGGATTTGTCTTAGATGTGCCAGACCTGACAGGGCGTAATGTTATGGGGATTCATTCACAGTCTTTGGCTTGCCTATGTAGACCATCGGCAAGGAGGGCCTCTTAGCACCCCCGAGGTGGGTTGGCAGCAGCTGTCAAACCTGGAGCCTCGGGATCTAGACACGGACTGAATGAGGAGGCCCCGCTCTGTTAGCGCAAGAGTTAGAGCAGATTCATAAACCCCTCTGTGATCCCAGGAGGCCAGAGCCACACTGCGTGAGGGGGACACTAGGAACAAGGCTGATACCGGCCAACCTCACTTCACCCAACAGCTATCAGACGGGAATGGCTTTGGGTTCTCAGCTCACCTGGGCTAGACTCAAACGGCCGACCTACGAATGAGAGGTGCAGGGAAACACGAGGAGAACGTCGTCGATCAACAAAAGTTGGGAGCCACCTCGTCTACATGAGAATAAAATATGAACCAGGGTGTGTTTAGAGCTTCCAGGTCTTGCTGTCCTTGACGTCTGAGACAGGATCAGGCCCGATCCTTCCAAATTTCAGCCCGAGTGGATCCGTTAGGATTTCCCTGGAGGAGAATGTTCACCCCTCAGTTATCAAACAGATCTAAGAGGTGGAATCCTACCGCAGTGAAGTCAATGGCCAAATTCCATGGCCATGATTTCATCTATAGATTTGAAGGCCAGAAGGAATGATTATGATGATCTACTCTGATCTTCTGGCTTTACACAGGCCCTAGACTTTCATCCAGTGAGGCTGCCTCCAGCCCACATCTTGTCGTTGGCTGGAGCACTTTTTCTAGGAAGACAATCCAGTGTTGGTTTAAAGACTTCGGTTGACGAAGAACCCACCACATCCCCTCAGAAAGCTGCAAGTCCCCCACTAACATAGCCCTCCATTATGTAGCAGGAGGCCAGGTTGATTTTGTTTCAACAGCGGCTGCCCTCTGGGAGCTAGCAATGCCTTCTGGGTAACAGTATACAAACGAGCACCCTGCTTTGGGTGCATTAGAATCCCATAGCTAGTGAAAAAGCAAAGTGGTCATAGCCAGTGGGAACACACAGGAACATTTGTCTGAGCCCCGTGACTGAACAGAGGTCTAGTGATGGGAGCAAGGGGCGTGGGTTTTAGCCCCGGCTCCACCGCTGATTTCCGTAAGAGCCCCTCAATGCCCGCTGGTAGAGGACCCAATATATTGTAACCGCTCTCAGGCCCGACACTCTCGCTGCCTCCAACACATTTGTCATGCATCCAAATGGTATCACACGTAAACTGGTGACAGTTCACCTATGTCTTAGTTTTCCCAGCTGTAAAATGTGCTTTGGGTGCCTCAAATGCAGTGCTACATAGGTGGAAAGTGTTGGACTCTTTTCTTGACGGTGTTTTGCAAGCATTCATGGTAGCTGTATTTTCCCATGTGGCTGCACACCTCACACGCAGGGAGGCATGCTCTCACACAAACACCCCGCATGATCCACGCATACACAAACTTCGCACACGCCGTGCGTGCATACACACAAATACATGTATGCGCGCGCACACACACACAGTGTGTATGCCACATGCAAACACATTTACCTGGGACCTTACAGACATGGTTTAGAGCTACACCCTTTAGCCAAGGTTCATTCCCTTGTCCTGTGCAGTGCTTTGCTCATTTTAACCCCACAAAGAAAACAAGAAACCTTTGCAAATATTTTCCTTAGTAACTTTGTTTGCAATCCTTTAAAAGACCCTTCCCCCCCCCAACACACACACATCCCCCCCTCCCCCTCGAGCCGCCCACTCCCCTGGACGCCTGAAGTCAGTACTTTGCACAAACCAGCTGAAGCTGGTCTCTGTTGTTGGAAAAAATAACTCACACATGCACACACAAACCAGAGAGCCGCTACCAGCCAGGGCCTGCAGCCTTGGCAGGGAACGGACACGTTCTGCTGGTGACACGCCAGTCAGAAATGCAGAACCAGAGAGAACAAGGCCCAGCAGGGTTAGGTCTCCCTTTTATACCTATCCCTCCAGGCGAAGCCCACTGCGTTTGGGTTACTAGCTTATCATTTGGGAATCTTGCCAGGGGAATGGCCTGACAGGACCTTGCTTGTCTTTACACCCCTCTTAGCTCCTTAGAATCATAGAATCATAGAAGATCAGGGTTGGAAGGGACCTCAGGAGGTCATCTAGTCCAACCCCCTGCTCAAAGCAGGACCAATTCCCAACTAAATCATCCCAGCCAGGGCTTTGTCAAGCCGGGCCTTAAAAACCTCCAAGGAAGGAGACTCCACCACCTCCCTAGGTAACGCATTCCAGTGCTTCACCACCCTCCTAGTGAAATAGTGTTTTCTAATATCCAACCTGGACCTCCCCCACTGCAACTTGAGACCATTGCTCCTTGTTCTGTCCTTGTTAGTCTACAACCCAGAGGGCAGCTAAGGAGTCTGGTTCCATTGTATCATTCAGGTGAAGGAAACCGATTGCAAGGCCCAGAATGACCCCACGGAACCAAGCTCCCCACAGATCAGGACCCACCAACTCATAGCGGGCACCAGACCCTGCCAGCACGACAGCTGCCGAACCTGCAGGCGTAGCTCTGCTGCGACGGTGATCGCAACACACCTTTCACCATTCATGGGTTCCACATGTGCCTATCACAACCCATGGTGAACCTCAGCCCGTGGATCAAATGCCCCACCACCACTGTGTGTGTGGAACCAGACACTCCCAACACTCGCAAGCAAACTCACACAGAAAAATGATCAAAGGCCCCAAACACCCTATCTCGCCCGCGAGCAAACACTTTTCACAAAGCGATCGCTCCATAGCTGACCTCTCAGTCCTTGTCCTCAAAGGAAAACTGCACAATGCCTTCAAACGGTCGGCCGGGGAACTTCCATTCATAACTCCGCTAGACACCCAAAACCCTGGACTAAACAGGGACTCTGGTTTCATGGCTCATTACAACAATTTGTAACACACCTCACTGCTGGCTACCCTTAATTGCCCACTTCCAACCCATTATGCATAACAAGCTAATCCCCAATTTCCCACTTTGTTTCATGTGCTCGCCTACGCCATGTGTTACCCCTTCTGCTTAGCGATCTGTCCCAACCTGTATGTAGCTCAGGCCAGGTGTACACTGGAAATGCTACAGCAGAACTGGAATGTGTGTTTTAGGTGGAACGGTTGGGAACTAGCAGGTGAAGCGTTCTGTTGAAACCCGAGAACAGAGAGAAATCTGTGATGTGCCCCAGAGAGGGCCTAGATAATGCAGTGCTGGTTCTAGGTATGCACTCTGGGACTTTCAGGATAACAGAGAATGCGGTGTTGGTTCTAGGTACCCACACTGGGACTTTCAGGATCACAGAGAATACAGTGCTGATTCTAGGTACCCACACTGGGACTTTCAGGATCACAGAGAATGCAGTGTTGGTTCTAGGTACCCACTCTGAGAAATTGAGGATAACAGAGAATACAGTGCTGATTCTAGGTACCCATACTGGGAAGTTCAGGATAACACAGAATGCAGTGTTGGTTCTAGGTACCCACTCTGCGAAATTCAGGATAACAGAGAATGCAGTGCTGGTTCTAGGTACCCATACTGGGAAGTTCAGGATAACACAGAATGCAGTTGTAGTTCTAGGTATTAGCCCCAGGAATTTCAAGAACTTTTATAATAGTCACTGCACATATTCCTGAAAAGTCATTGCAGCTTTTTGAAAAAGCTCCTGCTAATTCATGTGTCTCTGTGGTCTGTGCTCTGGCTTTTTTAAGACCTGATGGTGCACCCTACATCATGTGACACAAACTCACGGAGCAGAACTCACATTCTGGATCATCTTCATAGCAGAGGGGCAGCAGGGAGAAATGCATCAGCAAGACAGCAAGGAGCTCTGCAGTTCAAAGTCAGTACCAGAGCATGGGCCTTCATTTCTGTCGACTGTGGCCAATGCATAATTACCCTGGCACCTTCTATGCTCATGCCAGGGTCCATTTCTCAGTTGGTTCGTTATGATGTGCACGGCCCTGTAGATTATTTCTGAGCTTTGCATTCTTCACCCCGTCCCCGCCCCCATGTAATTCTGCAATGGATGCCACTCTCTAGGCATCCCACCCGAGATATCCTCCCTTGCAGAAAAGAAATCATGGGCAACTCAAGGGGCAAAGCACAAGGACCTCACCCACACGCCTGAAACAGTGCCCTGCTGGGATGTAGCTGAGATTAAAGGGACACAGAGAACAGGGACTGAGAACGCTCATCCTCCAGCCAGGAGAGGAGACGCCCTGTTTCTTTCTTTTGATCTCAGCGGCAAAGACGACAGATCTACCCCTCTCCTTTGATGTGTCATCCCGCAGCTTGTTCTTTTTGGGGAGGGCAGGCCTGTTGCAGCCTGATGCACACGTTCATTCAAGCACCCGGATTCCGATCTCTGGGTTTCAGCAGCTTCGCCGCATTTTGCAGACCTCAGTGTTTCTGGCCTGACCCCCATGCAGGAGGCCAAGAATGGCCAACGCTCCGACAGCCGGGTACACCGAAACCCACTCGTGTGGATGCCACGTAACTTACAAGCACAGCCATCAAACTATGATCCCCCTTTTAGGAACTAGGCCACAGGATTTCTCCTGCCAGGTCTGCTCACGGGCCCAGCAAGTCCTGCCTCTCCTAGGGGGCAATCTTAGCTGCTCCGGGGGGATGGCCATCTCACCCTGCTGTGCATGCGCGCACACACAGAGACGCTGAACCTAGTCAAATTGCGCCCTGCTGTGCATGAAGGGGTAAGAATTAGAGCTGGCTGGGACATTCCCAATGACATTTCATCTCACTGAAATATACCGATTCATCGAAGCCGAAACACTGCGCAGAGACGTTTTGATGATGTTTTCCCGCGGAAGCAGCGGCGGCTCCAGGCACCAGCGCTCCAAGTGCGTGCCTGGGGCAGCAAGCCGCGGGGGGCGCCCTGCTGGTCCCTGCCAGGACAGCAGGCAGGCTGCCTTCGGCGGTTCACCTGCGGGAGGCCCGCCGGTCCCACGGATTCGGCGGCAATTCAGCGGTGAGTACGCTGAAGCGCGGGACCGGCAGACTTCCCGCAGGCATGCCGCCAAAGGCAGCCTGCCTGCCGTGCTTGGGGCGGCAAAAAAGCTAAAGCCCACCTGTGGGGAAGGGTCGAGAGAGGCCGAGAGAGAGACTGTCTCACTCTCCGTAGCCTGATGGGATAGCACTGGCACTCATCCACCCCTACACCTTCATCTAGTCCAGCAGGGAGGGCTGGACTAGGTCAGCCTCTGAAGGTCCCTTCCAGGTCTACATTTCTGTTTTATGAATCAAAAAGCTCACGTTTCAGTAGAGGGTGTGGGCACGTCTACACGGAGATCAAAGACCCATGGCGCGGCCCCAGCTAGCCTGGGTCAGCTGACTCAGGCTCGAGCTGCGGGGCCGTAAAATTGCGGTGTAGACTTTCAGGCTCAGGAGTCTGGAGCTCTGAGACCTCACGAGGTGGAGAAGGAACCAGCATCCGCCCATCAGCTCAAGTAAGAATCCCACCCTGACATGCCGGCTCCGTGGCAATGAGCTAACACTCCGGCACGTGAGCTTTGAGTGCCCTGATGCTGCAAAAATGATTGCTTGTAAAGTCAGACCAGGGCCGCCCGGGGGGAAGGGGCCCTCGAAATTGCTTTGTCCCAGGCCCTCTGAATCCTCTGGGCAGCCCTGAGTCAGACCTCACCTCCAGCCCCAAAGAATCCAGTTTCTCTGTGAAGGACCTACAGACTCAATGTTTGCCCCAGTGCCATGCAGAGACCAAGGCAGCCAATAACAGTCCTTAGCTTCAAGGCCTGATCTGAATCCCAGAGAAGTCGGTGGAAGTCTTTCCAGGGATTGCGGATCAGGTCTGTACATAACACTTTCCATCCCGAGATTTCCAAGCACTTTGCCACCGCAAATCCACTTCCCCGTCCCGCTGGGATAAAGAGGGAGGAAACTGCAGTGCTGCAAGAAGGAACGGCTTGTTCAAAGTCACGCAACAGAGGTAGCAACAGAACTCATGATACTTAAATCTTAGCAAAGCGCCCCAGCCACTGTCCTGCAGAGGCCTTCCCTAGCATTGGAAAGGGGAGCACAAGCTCCATTCACTCAACTAGTCACTTTTAATCATCTCAGAATCTTGCAAGGGCGTGGCACAAAAACAGACAGCGGGGACGGGGAGTCTGAGCTGGGTAGGGACCAGCTTTTCTCCTAATCAGGAGGAAACAGAGACCTCCCCAAAGTTCTCACCAAAACACAGAGCCAAGAGCATAAGAACGGCCGTACTGGGTCAGACCAAAGGTCCATCTAGCCCAGTAACCTGTCTACCGACAGTGGCCAATGCCAGGTGCCCCAGAGGGAGTGAACCTAACGGGCAATGATCAAGTGATCTCTCTCCTGCCATCCATCTCCACCCTCTGACAAACAGAGGCTAGGGATACCATTCCTTACCCATCCTGGCTAATAGCCATTAATGGACTTAACCTCCATGAATTTATCCAGTTCTCTTTTATACGCTGTTATAGTCCTAGCCTTCACAACCTCCTCAGGCAAGGAGTTCCACAAGTTGACTGTGCGCTGTATGAAGAAGAACTTCCTTTTATTTGTTTTAAATCTGCTGCCTATTAATTTCATTTGGTGACCCCTAGTTCTTGTATTATGGGAATAAGTAAATAACTTTTCCTTATCCACTTTCTCCACATCACTCATGATTTTATATACCTCTATCATATCCCCCCTTAGTCTCCTCTTTTCCAAGATGAAGAGTCCTAGCCTCTTTAATCTCTCCTCATATGGGACCCATTCCAAACCTCTAATCATTTTAGTTGCCCTTCTCTGAACCTTTTCTAGTGCCGGTATATCCCATAATGGCCGAGGCACTTGCTTGGTGTGTGGAAGACCCAGGTTCAAACCCCTGCTCTGCGTCAGCGAAAGCAGGGGGTTGAGAACCTGTCTTTCCCACATGAAAGTTACTAAACCATTGGCTGTTCTGAGATCTCTCGCGCGCCGGCTTTGACCAAAAACTCCATTCGCGACCAGAGAAACCGTCCCCATGAAAACTTTGTCAAAACTGATACGCTCCTGTGAGACCTTTCGGGATCGACAAATCACCATTTTCCAGCGGGAAAAAAACGTTTTGTTGGAAAAATCCCAACCGGCTCAGTGGCGGGGGAGGTCCATTATGTATGTATTTCTGAGTGCACATCTGGGTGATTTGGGTGAGTGGCGGGGGGAGGGGAACTGCTCCACATCCCTTCCTGCCAGGAGGAGACACGTGGGTCAACGGCTCCCACACTTCCTCTGCTATTCACTGGCAATGAGAAGAACTTGTTCCCGGAGCAACAAGGGAAATCACGCCCATGAAGCAGAACACAGGAGAACTGCAACCTCTGCCATGAAGAGCATGTAGCAACAAGCTACCAAGCTTTCAGCTACAGGAAGCTGCTTGCGGGGGGGCGGGGGGGCAGAGGTGTCGTTGTTGATTCTTGTTTCCTAAACTTGAATATTACACCTCTAGCCAGCTCGGGCTGGGGGGGAGCGGGGGGCGGGGGGAAGGGGGAAGCTGCATTAATTGACCTATGCATTGCCAGTGCTTTATTCGTTGAGAAAGCAGGGAGCAAGAGAGAGGGGGAGTAGCTGTCACTGGGTGATCAACAACTTGCCTGCTCTGATTTCCGTATTAAAATCACTTTCCTTCCCACCTCTGCTCTTCGACAAGTTCAGCTCTAACTCTCCAGCAGACAGTCCCTAGTCCAAACCAAACCAGCCCTGGCTCCCAACCCTTGAGTCTACAAAGCTGGCCTGCCACCCCTTTGCACTCTTCCCCTTCCCCACGTTGCTGTCCACATGTCTCCCCCTGCCCCATGTCAGGGTGAGGAATTTGTCTCCTAATCAATCAGGTTCCTGCATCAACCCTTGTTCCCTGCCTGGGCTCCCAGAGCCTCATTCTGTTCTCATTTATGCTGGGTAATTCCACTTCAATGGTGCTGCTACTGATCCACCCAGTCGTTAATTAAAGGGTAATCAGAGTCCCTAGAACCCAGGGTCTTTGGACTTCTTTCTTCGGGGGAATCTACCCAACACCCATGACACTGGAGGTGACCAGAATCCCCATCACGCGAGATTTTTAAGAACTGGCTGGACAAACCCTGGCCAGAGATGACCTAGGTTTATTTGATCCTGCCTCTCCAAGTCCCTTCCAGCACCACGTTTCTGTGACCGAGCAGCTGTTATATTCAAGCACAACGTTGAACTCACCCAGTTGTTTCAGAGAAAGCCAGCGAACAAGCGGATCAGAAATCTGGGTTGGCTGAGTTCTGTCTATACAGGGATCGTGGGAGCTAGCTGCGAAACCGACCGGAAGTGAATGATGGTCAGGGAACAAGCAGCTCCTCCAGGCCGTAGCTATCGGTCTTCGATATTCATACAGCACCCGTTGCCCAATCTTTAACATAGTCACCCACACAGCCCAGCTGTGAGGTAGGTTTATTCCTATTGTACAGCTGGAGAACTGACACACTGAGAGGCCGAGTGACTTTGCCAAGATCACACAGGAAGCCCATGTTGGAGCAGGGAATTGTCTGTGTTCGGGGATCAAACCTCTGGACCATCCTTCCTCTCATATGCATAATAGCTTGGAAAGCGTCTATCCTATCCAATCTCTGTCCAGTCCATCACAGCGGTAGCTGTAGTGGCAGTTTCCTGAGATGATGCTTGGATCAGCCAGTAGGGGGCTTGACTTCCCCAAGTACTCAGTTGACACCAACGCAGCAGGAGATTGTCGCCTCTAAAAATCAGGCTCCAAGGGGATCCCAAGTACTTTCCAAGGTTGTGAAGGCTGGCCACAGGGGAAAGCTTGGATAGTGACTGCAGCTCAAGAGTTAAACTAGGGTCGTAATTAGGGCTGGCTGGAAATTGTCTGTCAAAACATTTTTTTCCCCAGTGGAAAGAAAAACGTTCATGGGAAGTGTCCCCGTTCCTAAAAATGTTCAATCTGAAAAATGAAAATGTGTGGTGGAAAATCACCAGGTTTCACCCCAAAATTGTCAGTTTTATCCCCCCCAAAATTGATTTTTTTGGGGTCAGTTTTTAGTTTTTCAACCAAAAGGATCAAAATTTTCTGCATTAAAAAAAAATAGAAAATCCAACTGGCTCTAGACACAAGGCCAGAAGATTCACGGGTTTCTTTCTATTTCAGCCACAAAACTCCTCTCTCCATCTGGGCAAAGACACTCGCATAGCTTGCCACCGACCCATCAACAGTCATTTGGTTTGCCCCATTTGGCAGGACAGTAGCTATGTCTGATCCAGTTTGACACATAGGTGTTGGAATCATCATCATGACTGGATCTTGGTCCCCTACAGAGAACCGCTGGACTAGCAGCTGTTACTGTTAAACTAGTGAGATGATGGTGCACCTCTGCAACATAAGGGGGAGAGGGATAGCTCAGTGGTTTGAGCATTGGCCTGCTAAACCCAGGGTTGTGAGCTCAATCCTTGAGGGGGCCATTTAGGGATCTGGGGCAAAAATCTGTCTGGGGATTGGTCCTGCTTTGAGCAGGGGGTTGGACTAGATGACCTCCTGAAGTCCCTTCCATCCCTGATATTCTATGATTACAAACACAGCTGCCCCATGGCCACCCATGTCTTACCAGCCCATATTCTAATGACCTAGAGGCACCACAATCAGGGACCATTTGCTATGAGCCCGAAAGGGAAAGTTCAACAGACACATCCCTTCTTAACATGCACCTAGCACTTCCATTTTCCACCTTGTGTCAAAGGCATGCAACAGCTGCTGAATCCTGGGAACCAGGAAGCCCTGAGTTCTAATCCCAGCTCCTTCCTTGGCACTGGGGTGGCTTCACCAGGCTGCCTTGGTTTCTCCATCTCGCCCTAATGGGGATAACAAATGCTGACTTGCCACCCACGGGTGGCATGTGGCTTAATTAGTTAAAGCACTTTGAAGGTGTAAAATGTCATCATGCTTCAAAGTGCCGGCAAATGGATATTATAAACCAGCTCATGACGCACTCCAGCTGAGACTTCCCAGAATGCTTGGCAAACGTTAGCCCATTAAGCTGCAAAAAACAACTCCCCAGCAGGGGGGTGGAAAGTATCAGCTCCCTTTTGTAAATGGGGAAACCGAGTCACGGGGAGGCTATTTCGCATGGCAATAACAATAACAAATTGCATTTAACAGCGCAATGTTCAGCCAGGGTGCCTGGCAGAGCACTTATGCAGCAACCGCTAGGCCCACCGCCGGGGGTGGAGCGCAACTGTGGTTCAGTGGCCCCCCCAGCCATGCCACCCGCTGGTTTGGGACAGGATGTGGCCATCTCTGAGGTCACCGTGCTTTGCCCCCTGTTCTGTAAATCAGGGATGAGGCCACACAGTCAAAATTGTGGGGGGTACCAGCGAGAGGAGGGTTAGGAAAAGGATGAAGCCAGACGCTTCCCCTAATCCCCCCTTGCATTGTTCCATCAGGGGCAGTGGGGTTTGCCCCCCCCACCCCTAATTCCACAGCTGGTCAGAACCATCTGCACAGAGGCCTTCACACCAGCTCCACAGTCCCAGTGCCCCCCAAACCCTGCTCCCTTGGGACGTGGGTCCACAGCTGCCTCCAGAGCCCCATGCCAGGGAGAACCCCCGCCTCGGAGAGGATGGCACAGCTCCAGGCTAGTCAGCTGTTCTAAATGATCTCTGCAAGGCTGGTGGGGTGACCATATGATTTAATCCAGCCCTGTCCCACCCCCAATGCAATGCAATGCAAAGATGGGCCGGTATCATTTTACACACCTGATCCACACAGGAGGGGTGAGATCCATGTTTGGAGGGATCCCCCTGCACATGGACGTTGATGGCACAGGACACCTAACCTTTCTACAGCCTTCACCCCTCTTCCTCCCCTTCCCCCACACCCACCTGCTGCTCTATATTACAAGGAGGTGGGTACAGAAAGAAGGCATGGTCTGGTGCAGCGGTTCACAACCCTTTCCTTTACCGACCTCCCCCTGTACATACTGGGACACCTAAGGCCCCCTTTCCTATCTAGCCGGGGCAACGAAAATGATTAGGAAGGTTGGGGCACATGACTTACGAGGAGAGGCTGAGGGAACTGGGGTTATTTAGTCTGCAGAAGAGAAGAATGAGGGGGGATTTGATAGCCGCCTTCAACTACCTGAAGAAGGGTTCCAAAGAGGATGGAGCTCGGCTGTTCTCAGTGGTGGCAGATGACAGAACAAGGAGCAATGGTCTCAAGTTGCAGTGGGGGAGGTCTAGGTTGGATATTAGGAAACACTATTTCACTAGGAGGGTGGTGAAGCACTGGAATGGGTTCCCTAGGGAGGTGGTAGAATCTCCATCCTTAGAGGTTTTTAAGGCCCGGCTTGACAAAGCCCTGGCTGGGATGATTTAGTTGGTGTTGGTCCTGCTTTGAGCAGGGGATTGGAGGTCTCTTCCAACCCTAATATTCTATGATTCTATGACACCCTCATCTTTAGTAATATGGAAAAGGGTGGGTGTGACCCACTGACATCTGCTCAAAACCCTTGTGAGGATCACGATCTAGTGGTTAGACCAGGATACTAGACGTTAGTGTTTCTGAGTTGCAGCTACAACCCTGCAACTTTGGGCTCCGCTCTATGCCTCAGTGGATCTACCTGTAAAATGGGGGAATAATGATACTGGCCTACCTTTGCAAGGTGCTTTGACATCGAGGGAGGAAAAGTGCTAGGCTGGTGCAAGCTATTATTACTTTCACTTCACTACCTCAGGAGACCTGTACAATTAAAGCACTTAGGAATCCCCAGTGGGAAAGTGCTAGCGACTGGAGTATTATTATAAAAATGCGTCAGAGCCTTCAGTACGCCTGGCAGCTAGGATGCACTGGGCCTCTCTTTCTGGTGGACCTCGTAAAGCTTGAACGGGGGAGCCACAAACATTCCCGTAAAGCTGCGTGGGAGCCGCAATTTCCATTTCACGGGATTTCAAACATTAGTTTTGTGCCGAGTCTGAACAAAAACAGAGAATTTCAAAATTCCCCCCACCCCCAAAGAAGTTTCTGAAAGGCTTTTCTTCAATTTTTTTCCCCCCCTAAATGGACATGTTCCTACAGGACTGTGTCACTTTTATTTTGAGCACATGTAAGTGGGTTTGAATTTTTAAAAGTTAAATGAAAGGAAATTTCAAAGTGAAAAATTATGAACCCCAAAAAATCAAAATGTTTCATTTAGAATCTGTCAAAACCAAATGTTTTGACTTTTTCCGATGTTTGTTTTTTAAAGGAACAATTGGGCAAAATGGAAAGGTCAGCAAAACTGCTGGGGGGGGGGGGGGGGGGGAAGATTTCACCCATCTCCAGCTGTGACCAAGCTATGAGCACCGGTCCTGCTCTTGTGTGCGCATGTTTCTGTGCATAATGCATGTGTGTGGACAAACCTTTCAAACCCCTACATTCAAACTGTATTGGACCAGATTCTGATCTCAGCCCCACTGATGTAATAAATCCAGAGTTAATTCCATTAAATGCAGCAGGACTTACTCCCGATTCACACCGGTGTGGGCCCTATGAATCCATCTAAACCCGCGGTTTGTACTGTGTAATCCACAAAGGGAATGAAACCAGGTGGGGAATCACAGAGGAGATGGGAAATAGCATGGGCCAGGGGGTCTCTTCGCAGGGGTGAAGGGCAAGCGTCCCCAGATGGACAGTTTGGTTAATTCCTGTCACTATCTTGGCACATTGCCCTTCAGAAGTTTCTTGGTGGGCCAAGAATACAACTCATCCCCGGGGGCGGAGTTGCAGTGGTAACCAGAGCAGGTAAGCCCCACTGCAGAAGGGGAAGCTGCTTCTTCCCTCCATTTTAATGTGAACCTTGAATCTGCCTGATCTGAAAGGTTTAGAGAAAGAAACATTTGGGGGAAAAGCAGCAAATACTGAACTAAACAGATTTGCAAGAGCCGGGATTCTGTGGTGCATCAGCGCCACCAACTGGACAACTTAGATCACAGCAATAGGTAGGTAGGGCATAAAAGGATAGGCTGAGTCGCCAGGAGTGGGATTTTGTGGTGTTGTGTGGAGAGGCCCGGATTCACGCCCACTGAAGTCAGTGGGAGCTTTCCCATCAACTGCAAGGGGCGGGAGATCAGACTCTACGCTACCATGTCAGCAAAACGTATGTCGTTCAGGGGTGTGAACATTCCACCCCCCCACATCACGTAAATGAGGCCAGCGTAAGCGCTAGTGCGCGCAGCGCCATGTCAACAGGAGAGCTTCTCCCGCCGACATAGCTTCTGCCACTCGGCCTAGAGCGTCTTCACCACACGCGCTGGTACTGCGCGGCTGTACCAGTCCGGCTACTCCACTGCCGCACGGTACGCAGAGATGTGCCCTTAATTACCCCGGTGATAGGCGCTAGAGAAAAACCTACAGCAGAGAGATTGAGGGGTGGGTTGGCTCTTTAGGGAAATGGATGGCAGATTCGTTTCCCCACCATCAATAGCTAACACAGTCGAAGTTTTAAAATCTGTTGTAACAAGATTAGTAATAATGAGATGTGGAAACTTGTTTACTCCACGCTGAAAAACTGAAGGATCTAGCTATCTAGAATAAAACAAGCCTTCTAGGGCTCACAATCCAACCCCTCTGCGCAGCGGACTTCCCCATAGGGCAAGGGGTAGAAGAAGTTAACTCTTTGGAGACTGAAAATCCATACCACTACTGACCAGTTACTTGGATTAAAATATTTTCCTGCTACTCCAATGAGAAACTGCAGAACTGGAATTAATTTGCAAACTGGACACCATCAAACTAGGCCTGAATAAAGACTGGGAGTGGATGGGCCACTATAAAAAGTAATTTTCCCTCTGCGGATACTCACACCGTCTTGTCAACTGTTGGAAATGGGCCAGCTTGATTGCATTGGCCTGGTTAGTACTACAAAAGTAATTTTCCCTCCCTTGGTATTCACCCCTTCTCGTCAATTGTTGAGAATAGGTCACTTCCAACTTAAATGAATTGGCTCGTTAGCATTGACCCCCCACTTGGTAAGGCAACTCCCATCTTTTCATGTGCTAGAATATATATTCTGCTTACTGTTTTTTTCGCTCTATGCAGCTGATGAAGTGGGTTTTAGCCCACAAAAGCTTATGCCCAAATAAATTTGTTAGTCTCTAAGATGCCACAAGGACTCCTCGTTGTTTGAGCAAATACCGTAGCTTTTATACAGCAGCCACAAATTTACGATTGCAATTGTATGAGGGGGTTGCTTGTGATGGTGGAGCGCAGGGCTCACTTCTGATTTATGTCTTATATTCTCCTAAAGCTCATGCTTCAGGGTTTCAGCCAGACACTAGCAGGGGTCAGGAAGGGATACTTTCTGCCCCCCCAAACACACTGTATTCTGGGAAAGCTTTTAAAATCACCTTCCTCTGAAGCATCAGGGATGGCCATGGCTGGATATGGGATATTGGGCAGGGTGAGTCAGGGCGCTGAGGTGGCACCGAACATCCTCTCTCAGCTGCTTGGCTGGCTGGACCTGCACAGGGTCTAACTGATTGCCATACATGAGAATGGGAAGGAATTTCCCCCCATTGTCAGACTGGCAGTGACCTTGGGGGATTTCACCTTCCTCTGCAGTGTGAGAGTGTGGGTCTCTTCCCAGGATTATCTGGGTTTCCTCTTTCATGTAATCAATTCCCTGCCATTGCAGGGGACTCAAGCACTGGTGCACCGCGGTCCCTCCTACTCTCTGCCTGTGGCACATAATGATCTAATCCAGTCTCCTGGGGGCTGTAATATTTTCATCTCGTTTCAATTGTTGGGTTTAGCGTACAAGTGCCAGAGGGCGTTCATGGCCTAAGACATACAGAAGGTCAAACCAGCCGATCTAGTGAGCCCTTTAATTCTATGACATCAGAATGAATCATGGATTTATTGGAGGTTCTAATCACTTAAGTAGAATAAAAAGAGGTCCGAATTACTCTGATGGTGTATCAGGACTGGAGCTCTCTACGCAAAAGCCTCAGTTGTTACTGCAGGAAGTAGGGCTGGTGATTGAGTCATGGTTTTATTCTTTCCTTTGAGTCGGCAATGAAAGAAGGCCTCAGCATGATGCTAGGAGAGGTGCTGTAAACCGGAAATGCTGTTTATCAAGTGAGATGAGCCAGGCCCCTGTCCATTAACGATCACATGGAACTTTATGGAACAGCAGTTTTGATTGCTAGCTTTAGGTGCTGGCCATGGTCCCTATCACCTCCCCTTGGAGTTTTGATTGGATACAGTGGTCTTCACTCGATCCTAAACTGTGCTCTGGAATTGTGCACTGCACCTCATCAGTTCAACCTCATCAGTCGCTGAATTTTAGTAGGGGGCAAAGTGATCACCGGAGCATGGAAGAGATTTGAGGCTTGCTGGGTGAAAGGAGGTTTTAACAGTCAATTACTATTACTTTACTTCTTTGAACAAATTTGTATTTCTGAAAGCGACACTTTAAACTATTATGATTGACAGCAATTGATTGATGCCTTTGAACACTAGCCATGAGGACTTTTTGTAATCCCTGCCCATCCAGGTCACCAAAAGGAAACATACCTTTGTTTACCAATAATTATTCCGAGATTCCAACAACTAGTTTTGCTCACCCTTTGCCTTTAGAACTCTCTGGCTGGCTGTGCATAGCTGCCACAGGGGTTGGTTTAAAATTTAAGCTCATTACGGGTTTGTTAATTGTTTCCTCAAGCACTACACACAATTATACTGTCACTTAGAAAGCTCCAATAAGGGGAGAAAAAAAAAAAGTCAGTGTAATATAGATATGTAATCTGTGGCATTCTGCCCAACGGCATGAAAGGTTAGTTAGAGAAGAACTCCTCCTCGTGGACGATTGTGTCACGACAGTCAATTTTCCCTTTCCTTGTTTATATCTGTACATTTCCTTCAATGATACTAATAACTTACAGTATAGTTGGAGTGAAACCTGGATATGTATTGTAAGAAAAGAGTGGAACATGAGTTGTATCTTACCTAAAGTCTTTGAAGAAGTGTGCAAATTATAATTATACCACAAGATACTTTTAATCCATTTTTTCAGAATACATGTAAATCTTACCAATTACCAAAAGTATTAGAAATGTTTACTATCTTTATTATACACAGAAGAACAACAGTAAGTAGATCTAAGATTGGAAATGTGTTGAAAATCATTAAAGAAAGTGTAAGGAGAAAAAATGAAAAGAAATATATATAAAAGAAGTATTTGACAATTCCTTACCTGTGTATTTCCCACATTTTAAGGCTTTTTAAAATTTGATTACAGCTGCCTTACCTGAAAATAGTTTTTCCCATTAATTTAAAATAAGATATTTGAACCAAGCCCCCTGATTTCATGAAGTATTAATTATTTTCCTATGACTAATATACAGGCAAAGGCATCGCTTTTATTATGCAATTGTACTATAAACTCAATTAGCAGAACCCTTGATTCCTAAAATGTAACTGGATAGACTCATTGGTTGAATGGAAAGTTTGACGAGAAAAAATAAAATGCATGTTTGATTAAAAATAAATAGTTTATTTCAAGGTTATTTATCAAAGAGATCTCACTTTTGTTTTGTTTGTATTATATGGATACATGACCCACAAAAACTTCATTCCATGGGACGGTCAAAGTCCACACACTTTGGCAGACTGCTGAAGTTTGCTTATGATACTGTTCCGGGCAGCTCTTAATGCTAGCCAAATCCACACCCCTTTGGAACTGTCCATCAGATATCATAGAATATCAGGGTTGGAAGGGACCTCAGGAGGTCATCTAGTCCAATCCCCTGCTCAAAGCAGGACCTAATCCCAACTAAATCATCCCAGTCAGGGCTTTGTCAAGCCTGACCTTAAAACCTCTAAGGAAGGAGATTCCACCACCTCACTAGGTAACCCATTCCAGTGCTTCACCACCCTCCTAGTGAAAAAGTTTTTCCTAATATCCAACCTAAACCTCCCCCACTGCAACTTGAGACCATTACTCCTTGTTCTGTCATCTGGTACCACTGAGAACAGTCTAGATCCATCCTCTTTGGAACCCCCTTTCAGGTAGTTGAAAGCAACTATCAAATCCCCCCTCATTCTTTTCTTCTGCAGACTAAACAATCCCAGTTCCCTCATAACTCATGTGCTCCAGCCCCCTAATCATTTTTGTTGCCCTCCGCTGGACTCTTTCCAATTTTTCCACATCCTTCTTGTAGTGTGGGGTCCAAAACTGGACACAGTACTCCAGGTGAGGCCTCACCAATGTCGAATAGAGGGGAACGATCACGTCCCTCGATCTGCTGGCAATGCCCCTACTTATACAGCCCAAAATGCCGTTAGCCTTCTTGGAAGTGCAGTCATAAAACAGAACTATAGAAAATATTATATGAGGGAAGAAACGGATTCTCACATGTGATCTCACAGGTTCAGATGGAAAAAAAAGTAAAGCAGCTACTAATGTACATGGAAGTGTATTTTTGTTCCCTTGGGGGAATAGGCAAATGCACTGTCTTTCAATGAAATAACCTGTTCTAGTGTATGTACAAAGAACCTATATGGCACTTTTTATCTTCAAAAGCACTTTACCCGAGCACCCCAAGAGATAGGTCACAATTATCATCCTCGTTCTGTAGATGGAGAAACTGAGGCAGAGAGGAATCAGCGCGAAATCGGAGATGCAGATTCAGAAGCTCCTGGCTCCCAGTTCTATGCTCACACCATTACCTCTCTCTCTCCCCCTCTGCCTGGGTGCAGGATGATGTTTTCATCAGGCACGGAGCTGCCCTTTCTCAGAGTTGCTTCTGAGTCAATCGGTTTGATTTAAAAAGCAAGAGACTCCTGTCCCAGCTTGTGCTACCAAAGCAGCACACCAGTTCCATGGCACCGTCCTCGGTTAAGATCTGGGTTATCCTCTCTGCCATGTCCCCATTGATGGCAAGAGAGCGGAAGTGGTCAAAATCATTCCTACCCAGCTTCCGGAGGCGCCGGGCGGCTGCTCTATAACACTTCCACGGCTGGGGTTCAATAAGCAGGTAATTGCACCGAGACGAAAGGTAGGTTAAGAACTCCACCAGGCCATCATCCCCGTGGTTCAGGTGGATCCACATGGTCACTGACATACAAAAGCCGATGTCAAAGGTGGAACGGCTGAACCTGCTCAGATAGGAGCTCAAGAACAACTCCCGGGCGCCAGCATCCATGACATCCAGGGTGGCGTAGGAGATGGAGCCAGGAAAGGGACTGCATCGCTCAGCTCTCTCGATCAGTGCTGCGTCGATGTCGCAGCACAGGAGGTTCAGGATCTTTCCAACAACCGGCTGATCAGGGCTGGCCTCGTTCTCCTGTAGACCAAGGAGGTGTCTGTAGAGAGCAACGCTTAGCTCCTGCGGAAGGAAAAACAGCATGGATTCATTCAGCATGCCCTGCTCAGTAACATATCACCAAGGTATATGGGCCCACTGAGATACAAGGATCAGGTCTCCGATTTTTCTTGAGGTTTCGAAGTCCGGCAGAGTAGGGCAACCCACTGATGGATTCATCGTTTCTGGAACCAGGACAAAAAAAATGTCACAGCACCTTCCATTTGAAGATCTCTAAGGGCTTTCAAAGACGTTCATTATTCAAGCCTCACAACCTCCCTATGTGTTATCCCCATTTTAGAGGCATTAAAGCGACAATCAGGTTCATGCAGCAAGGACCTAACCCAATGCCCATTTCATTCAATCGGAGTCTTTCCATTGACTCTACTGGGTTTTGAATCACGCCTCACGTCAGCAGCGGAGCCAGGAACAGAAGGCAGGTCCCTTGACACCCCGGATCCTGCCTTGACTACTATGGGGAAAGATTAGTTCTGCCAATACACATCTTGCTGAATACCCCCTTCCCTTGGAGAGGTGAATGCTATATCCAGCTCTCTAGATAAGCCCCAGAGGGCTTATCTCTATTCTAATAACCTGAATGGAGATTTAAAAGGCCATATTGATAATAATGCACTTCCTCCTCCTAATTACTTATGGAAAAATAGTGATAAAGCCATAAGACAGGTACTTTCAGGGCTTTCCCTTCCATTTCCTTTTTCAGACTGTTCCATTGAATAGGAAAACGTGTTTCCTACCATCAAAGTTGCAGGTGAAATTCCCGAATGACATGATACCAAGGAATAAACACAGCTGTGTTTATCTCTAGTGTGCAAGTAAAACGAGTATTAGGTTATGTAGGGATACGGTGCCCTCTAGTGGTCAAACATTTCCTCTTTGGCGTCTGTATTTTAGACCACAAAAAGAAGAACAGGAGTACTTGTGGCACCTTAGAGACTAACAAATTTATTAGAGCATAAGCTTTCGTGGACTACAGCCAAGTGGGCTGTAGTCCACGAAAGCTTATGCTCTAATAAATTTGTTAGTCTCTAAGGTGCCACAAGTACTCCTGTTCTTCTTTTTGCGGATACAGACTAACACGGCTGTTACTCTGAAACTTGTATTTTAGACCAGCGGTTCTCAACCAGGGGTCCAGGCCCGCCCCTGAGCAGGTTTCAGGGGCTCCACGATGCAGGGCCGGTGTTCGATTCGCTGGGGCCCAGGGCAGAAAGCCAAAGCCATGCGGCGCGGTGCTGAAGTCTGGAGCTCTGAGCCCTGCCACCCGGGACTGAAGCCGAAGCCTGAGCCACTTAGCTTTGCAGGGCCCCCTGAGGCGTGGGACCCGATGTAATTGCCCTGCGTATTACCCACCAATGCTAGCTCTGGCTTTTATATGCAGAAAAATAGTTGTGGCAGCACAGATGAGCCGTGGAGTTTTTATAGCACATCAGGGGGCCTCAGAAAGAAAAGTTGAGAACTCCTGTTTTAGACTCTGTGGCCTTATGATCAGATGTTTAGTTGATCTCTTGAAAGCTCATCTGAAATGAGGTCTAGAATCACTCAGATAATGCAAGGAGATTAAGAACAACCATAACAAATAATAGAACAAATGCATCCAAAACAGAATGCAAAGTAGTACTTTAACTCAAATGCATTTTTTTAAATATAGTTCTCAGTCTAATAAAGTCCTCTATCTGCAAAAGCCATTTTTAAAGCCATGTCCAACTTATACACTGGATCATTTCTCTATGCACTAGAGAATCTCAGCCACTTCTAGAGTAGAGTGCACCACATCTACACACAGTTCACAGCAAAAATATATATCAAACAAAGAATGTTCCAGGTAAGATACAGGAGAAATTTAGAGAAATAGAATGTAGGTAGTAGCCTTGAAATTCTGCCAAAACACCAACCTTCTGAAAATTACCATGAGGTTTTAAAATAACCATAGGTGGTCAGGACTAGAGCTGTCATTTCATTCCATCCCAAAACATTTTGTTTCAACATTCAGGCATTAGGGCAAAAGAAAGGAAAACTAGATTCACAAAATTAGATTCCGGTGGTTCCCGGCCAATGGGAGCTGCGGAGTCAGCGCTCGGGGCAGCGGGAGGGGCACCACGCAGAAAACCCTTGGCCAGCCCTGTGCCTAGGAGCCGGACATGGCGTCTGCTTCCAGGAGCCAGGTGGAGCCGGGCAGGTAGGGAGCCTGCCTTAGCCCTGCTGCACCGCCGACCGGACTTTGGCCTATTAAATTGCCTAGGGAGGTTGTGGAATCTCCATCTCTGGAGATATTTAAGAGTAGGTTAGATAAATGTCTATCAGGGATGGTCTAGACAGTATTTGGTCCTGCCATGCGGGCAGGGGACTGGACTCTGGAGGTTTTTCGCCTTCCTCCGCAGCATGGGGCAGGGATCACTAGCAGGAGGGTCTCAGCCGATTGAAGTCACTAAAACACAGGATTGGGGACTTCAACGGTAGAGTCCAGGGAAGGGTCTTGCGGCCTGCAGCATGCAGGGGGTCAGACCAGATGATCATAATGGTCCCTTCTGACCTTAATGTCTATGAGTCTATGAGTCTACCTCTCGAGGTCCCTTCCAGTCCTAGAGTCTATGAATCTATGAAAATCTCCTGGATTGGTTTCAGTAGCCACCGGGAGATCAAGGCCGATTCTGGAAGACTCCCGGCCAATCCGGGAGGGTTGGCAACCCTAATGCTACCCCTGGACCTTCCCCTCTGCCATGGTAGTCCCATCCACTGCCCCTTCCCCATGTTACCCCCAGGTCTTCCCTCCCCCATGTTACTCCCTGGGCACTGCCCCACCATGCTCCCCCCCACCTCCGTGCTACCCCCAGTCCACTGCCCCCCATGCTTCCCCTTGATCTTCCCTCCCCCATGTTACTCCCTGGGCACTGCCCCACCATGCTCCCCCCCACCTCCGTGCTACCCCCAGTCCACTGCCCCCCTTGCTTCCCCTTGGTCTTCCCTCCCCCATGTTACTCCAGCCCGCCCCCCCAGTCCCCATCCCCCCAAGCTACCCCGCACCCCTTCCCTTGCGTCTCCCCCCATCCCACGTTACCGTGACCCTAGTGTCCCCTCCCCCGCCCCGGGCGGCCTCTTACCCCCGAGTTGCAGCCGACGTCCAGCCCCAGCAGTGGGGAGGGCCCCGCGGGGAAGAGCCGCCCCAGCAGCGCCGGCGGCAGGAGACGGACGCGGCCCTCGGGCGGGTGGAAGCGGGAGTAATTGGGGAAGTTCCCGTAAGGGGCCGCCCCGGGCTCGGAGCCGCTGAGCATCTCCTCGGCCCCTTCCGTCCTGGGGGCCGCCATCTTGTCCGGTCCTTCGGCTCTGGCGCCCGGCGGGCTACCAAACGCCGATGCTTTTCTGGCCGGGGGCAGAAAGGTTCCGTGTGGCGGAGCTGCGCGTGCGCAAGCTGAGACGCTGGGGCGGGGAGGCTGAGGGAGAGGGGGGGAGGAAAGCGCCACAGAAGCCTGTGCAGCAGCAATTGGGTTCCCCCCCAATGCACATCCCTGGGGGTGGTGCTGCTCAAATGGGAAATTTAGGCCCTATTAGGGTTACCATATTTAGTGCCTCCGAAAGGAGGACACTTTAAAGGGGCCCCAGCCCCGCGCCCGCCCCAACCCCGCCCCCTCCCCAAAGTCTCCGCCCCCTCCCCTGCTTCCCGCGAACATTTGAGTCGCGGGAAGCCTGAAGCACGTAAGGGGCGGGGGGTGTGGGGGGGGAAGGAGGCGCGGCCCACCCCCGGCCCCGCAGGTCCCCAGCCCGGCCCGACCGAGCACCGCCGGCACCCGACCCGGCACCCGGGCCCCCCCGAGCACCGCCGGCACCCGAGCCGCCGGCCGAGCCCCCCGGCCCCCCCGAGCACCGCCGGCACCCGACCCGGCACCCGAGCCCCCGGCCCGGCACCCGGCCCCCCCGAGCACCGCCGGCTGAGCCCCCGGCCGAGCCCCCGGCCACCCCGAGCACTGCCGGCACCCGACCCGGCACCCGAGCCCCCGGCCCGGCACCGGGCCCCCCCGAGCACCGCCGGCTGAGCCCCCGGCCCGGCACCCGAGCCGCCGACCGCATATCCGATTTTCCCGGACATGTCGGGCTTTTTGGGATTTCCCCCCGGACGGGGATTTGGAGCCCAAAAAGCCGGACATGTCCGGGAAAATCCGGACGTATGGTAACCCTAGGCCCTATGATGCCCAGGTTTTGGTCTCTTTATAGGACTTCCTGCCAGCCCTGCCATGGGTTATTATTGTTTCTATTCCTGTAGGATTTACAACACCCAAGGGAGAGCAGTAGGGTGACCAGACAGCAAGTGTGAAAAATAAGGACAGGGGGCCGGGGGTAATAGGCGGCTATAGAAGACAAAGCCCCAAATATCAGGACTGTCCCTGTAAAATCAGGACATCTGGTCACCCTGGAGAGCAGGGTCTCACTGTGTGAAGCACTCATCTACTTTAGAAAAGCAACAAAGAATCCTGTGGCACCTTAAAGACTAACAGATGTATTGGAGCATAAGCTTTCGTGGGTGAATACCCACTTCGTCAGACACATGTAATGGAAATTACATAGACCTTATATACACCTGGTCTTATTCCGGACTAATGTTGCTAATTGGTTACTCCATTCTTATTCCCAGAATAAAAATGCCTTATTATAAATTAGCTTCATCCACTTGGATTAAACTAATTTGGGACAGGGCACTCTTATTCCAGAATAATGGTGTCCACACAGAGGCTACATCTACACTCCGGGGGGGGGGGGGGGGGTGTCGATTTAAGATACCCAAATTCAGCTACGTGAATAGCGTAGCTGAATTCAACGTATCGCAGCCGACTTACCCCGCTGTAGGGACGGCGGCAAAATCGACCTCTGCAGCTTCCAGTCGACGGCGCTTACTCCCACCTCTGCTGGTGGAGTAAGAGCGTCGATTCGGGGATCGATTGTTGCGTCCCGACAGGACGCGATAAATCGATCCCCAAGAGGTCGATTTCTACCCGCCGATTCAGGCGGATAGTGTAGACCTAGCCAGAGTTAACCAGGAATAGTTAATCTACTTTAAATTCACACGCTATCTTATTCTGGATTAGCTTTCTTGTGTAGACAAACCTATAATAAGAGACAGTCCCAGCTCCAAAGAGCTTACATTCTAAATAGATCAGACAGACAAAGGGCAGGGAAAGGAAAGTAAGTTGTCTACACCTGAAAGTTAATTTTAAATTTAAATTAAGAGAGGGTATGAACAGAATCAATAGAGCCTGGAACACCTTCAGGAGCTTAATTATTTAAATACAGTCTGGAAATCATCAAAATACAACACCAAAACCAAACTCAAGATTTATCAGAGGTGTATACTTTCAACACTACTTTATAGTGCAGAATGCTGGGGCATGACAATGTATGACATGTCCAACCTGTCTTCATGCCATACAACCTGCCTCAGAAAACAGCCTCTGTATCTTTTGGCCCAGAACAAGCTCAAACCGAGACCTATTCGCTCAGTACAGCCAAGCAGATATGAGCAACATCATTACCAGGAGGCGTTGGAGATGGATTGCCAATGTGCTTTGGATAGAAACGGATTCCACCACCAGAATAGCAATAAGAGGGACACCTGAAGGCAAGCAAAAACAAGGCCGCCCGAAAACACGGCAACGAGCTGTGGAAGCGGAGCTGAAAAACCCGGGGCACAGCTGAGGAACCGTTGAAAGACGTGCCAGAAACAGACAGGAGTGGAAGACCTTCCTTGCTGCCCTAAACGCCAGAGGCGTAATGGGCACTAACTATGAATTTAAAGCACAATAGCTATTCCTGAAGAACTCCATGTTCCAGAATAAGAGTGCCCACACATGATGCTACTGATGCCAAGTGTAGACAAGCCCTTAGCCGTGGAGTAGGGGAGTGACCGGTCACAGCAAGTCAGTGCTAGAATCCACCTTCCATCAGCTATAGGCCAGGCCCTTATTAACAGGACACTGCTTAAGTAGACAATGAGGTCCAAGGACGTGGATAGAGCCTGCATAGGCGCAAACTTCTCCTGGTGCCGGTGGGTGCTCACGCCCCCTGCCTAGGGTTACCATTCGTCCGGATTTACCCGGACATGTCCTCCTTTTTGTGCTAAAAATAGCGTCCGGGGGGAATTTGTAAAGCACTCACAATGTCCGGGATTTCCCCCTTCCCCCGGAGCGGCTGGGAGGGCTGCAGGAAAGTCCCGGGCTGGACTCCGGAGCAGCTGGAGAGGAGCTCCGCCCTGCATTCTGAGCAAGTGTCTCAGCACAAAGTGCAGCCCTCCCCTTTTGCAACTGGGAGCGGTTTCTGCCATGCAGGGTAGCAAAACGGGAGCGAGAGCACTTTGTGCTGATACAAGGGCAGCTCTCCCCTGCAACCCGGTCCGGACCTGGGACCGGGTTTTGTTGTGCAGGGCCAGGGACCGGGTTTTGTTGTGCTGGGGAGCGCAGCCACGTGTCCGGCTCGCACAGAGCCCAACACCCTGTTCTGAGCAGCAGGGTAAGGGGGGCAGGAGAAGGGGCAGGGAGGTTCTGGAGGGGGCAGTCAAGAAACGGGGGGGGGCTTTTGGGGGGGAGTGGAGAAAGTTTTGGGCAGTCAGGGTACAGGTAGGGGGTAGAGTCCTGGTGGGCAGTTGGGGGGGGGGGTCTTAGGAGGGGGCAGTTAGGGGACAAGGAACAGGGAGGCTTAGGTAGGGGGTGGGGTTCTGGAGGGCAGTTAGGAGCAGGGGTCCCAGGAGGGGGCAGTCAGGGGACAAGGAGCGGGGCGGGTAGGGGGCTGGGAGTTCTGGGGGGGAGCTGTCAGGGGGCAGGAGTGGGGAGAGGGATCGGAGCAGTCAGGGGACAGGGAGCAGAGGGGTTTAGATGGGTTGGGAGTTCTGGGGGGGGGGCTGTCAGGGGGTGGGGAGTGGTTGGATGGGGCGTGGGAGTCCCAGGGGTCTGTCTGGGGGTGGGGGTGTGGATAAAGGTTGGGGCAGTCAGGGGACAAGAGGCAGGGAGGCTTAGATAGTCCTGGGGGGCAGTTAGGGGCAGGGGTCCCAGGAGGGGGTAGTCAGGGGACAAGGAACGGGGGGAGGGTTGGGAGGTCAGGGGGGGCGGGAAGTGGGAGGGGCAGGGGCGGGGCTAGGGCGGGGCTCCTCCCGTCCTCTTTTTTGCTCGCTGAAATATGGTAACCCTACCCCTGCCCCAACTCCACCCCTGCCCCACCCCATTCCAACCCCTTCCCCAAAGTCCCCGCCCCAACTCTGCCCCCTCCCTGCCCCATTGGACCCCTTCCCCAAATCCCCAGCCCGGACCCGCCTCCTCCCCTGAGCACACCCCATTCCCACTCCTCCCCCCTCCCTCCCACAGCTTGTTACGCTGCGAAACAGCTGTTTCGCGATGGCAAGTCTGGAAGGAGAAGTGGGGACGTAGCATGCTCCTGGGAGGAGGCGGAGGTGAGCTGGGGGGGGGGGGAAGGGGAGCTTGGCTGCCGGTGGGTGCAGAGCACCCTCCAGCCCCGGAGCACCCACGGAGTCAGCGCCTATGGGTAAAGGTGGCAATGAGAAAAGAGCAGAACCAGTAGAGCTATAATGACACCCTGTACATTTTGCAGTGGTAGAGAACATTGTGGCTTAAAACCCCCTCACGTCACTCCAGCCCACTTCCTCTCTCCCAGTCCCAGTAAAATTTTCTCCCCCAAGCTGAACAGGTTCAGATGGAAAAAAAAGTAAAGCAGCTACTAATGTACATGGTGTTTGAAATGATCCTTAAATGAATCATTATTAGGGGGGGAAGGATAGCTCAGTGGTTTGAGCGTTGGCCTGCTAAACCCAGGGTTGTGAGTTCAATCCTTGAGGGGGCCATTTGGGGATTTAGTTGGGGATTGATCCTGCTTTGAGCAGGGGGTTGGACTAGATGATCTCCTAAGGTCCCTTCCAACCCTAATAATCTATTATTATGCCTTGGCATTCAGGGATATGACCCACGAATGTGAGTGTATAAACATGCCCACATGGTGGCGCTGAAAGTTAAAAATGAAAGTGCTAATAGAGCTGTCTGTCCATCAGCAAAGTATTATATACAGTGGTTGTCAGTAAGAGCTTTAAAACCAATGCTTTGCAAAGTTGGGGTCCAAAACGAGGCACATACATCCATATTTAGGCACCTAAATCAGTGGATGGGAGTGCTCAACACCTTAAAAAAAAATCAGCACATTGAATTAATTGTCTACCTATAGATTTTAAATGCCCATCTTTGGTCACTCAAGTTTGAAAATTTTAACCTAGCCCTATTGCATGCTGGAGGATTTTGCCTTTCCCGTGAGATGCTGTATCGCTCCCTTGATTGATTTCTATTGAGCTACTATTTGTTTGGCACTGACAATGTGCTCACGGCTATGCAAACCCAAAGATTTATTTCTAGTAGGGATAAGGAGGTGCTGGTTCCGTTATACAAGGCACTGGTGAGATCTCATTTGGAGTACTGTGTGCAGTTCTGGTCTCCCATGTTTAAAAAGGATGAAATCAAACTGGAACGGGTACAAAGAAGGGCCACTAGGATGATCCGAGGAATGGAAAATCTGTCGTCTGAAAGGAGACTCGAGGAGCTCGGTTTGTTTACCTTAACCAAAAGAAGGCTGAGGGGGGATATGATTGCTCTCGTTAAATATATCAGAGGGATAAATACCAGGGAGGGAGAGGAATTATTTCAGCTCAGTACTAATGTGGACACGAGAACAAATGGATATAAACTGGCCGTCGGGAAGTTTAGGCTTGAAATTAGACGAAGGTTTCCAACCATCAGAGGGGTGAAGTTTTGGAACAGCCTTCCGAGGGAAACAGTGGGGGCGAAAGACCTCTCTGGCTTTAAGATTAAGCTTGATAAGTTTATGGAGGGAATGGTTTGATGGGATAAAGTGATTTTAGTCAATAGGTCAATAACGTGCCATCGCTGGTAATTAGTAACAACGGTCAATGATGGGATATTAAAAGTTACTACAGAGAACTTTTTCCAGAGAGTCTGGCTAGAGAATCTTGCCCGCATGCTCGGGGTTCAGCTGATTGCCATATTTGGGGTCGGGAAGGAATTTTCCTCCAGGGTAGATTGGCAGAAGCCCTGGAGGTTTTTCGCCTTCCTCCGCAGCATGGGGCAGGGGTCGCTCGCTGGAGGATTCTCGGCGATTTGAAGTCTTTACATCATGATTTGGGGACTTTCCAACAGCTGAGTCAAGGGAGAGAATTCTTCAGGAGTGGGTGGGTCCACTTTTGTGGCCCGCATCATGCGGGAGGTCAGACCAGATGATCATAATGGTCCCTTCTGACCTTAGAGTCTAGGAGTCTATGAGATAAAGACAGTCCCTGCCTTGAAGAGCTTAGAAACTAAAGCCCCGATCTTGCAACCTGCTCTGTGCAGCTGAATCACTGCATCCATGCAGAGCTCCATTGATTTCAGGAGGGGTCCACGCAGCTGCTGCAGTCTGCCAGTGGTAGGGTGACCAGACTGCAAGTGTGAAAAATCAGGATGGGGAGGAGGTAATAGGAGCCTATATAAGAAAAAGACCCCAAAATCGGGACTGTCCCTATAAAATCGGGGCATCTGGTCACCCTAGCCAGTGGGCAGCTGCTTGCAAGGCCTAAAAAGGACAGACATCATGCACTAGGAAATCAAAAGGAAGAAAGCAATTAGGCCCCAATCCTGTGACGTGGGCCCACATGTGCAGAACCCAGTGCAGCGCAGTGGCAGAAGGCAGCGGCCTGCTAGGAGTTTTCCTTCTCTAAACTCCATGGTTATGATTCTGTTTCAAATATATGAGTAAAGAGAATGTACACACTGGGGTGGAGTTAAATCTTGCTCCAGAGCCAGGAGCAGGCTGGGTAACTAATGCTAATTAATAATTAGTGGGTTAATTATTAATTGGCAAGATAGCCTCCCACTTCATTTTGCCCAGGGGATGATTACCACCTCCTAAACAGGAAGCATCTTCAAGTCACGCACTGTGTACGGGATGCTGTGCAGGAGAGATCATTTTTCCATTGCTGTGAGCATGGGATGATTGCAATAGGCACAAGTGGAGAAAATGCAAGTGTGTCAGGTAGGTCAACCGGCTTCAACCTAGTGCCAATTAACACTTCATGGCATGCCACATCACCAGCTATTTTGTTTATGCCCCACGTTTTAGAGGGATAAGGCGGCACCAGGGAGAGGAGAATTGCTGGATCCATTGCGGACAGAGCTTTGCAGGCCTAAATGGCCTTGAACAGCTATGAGGGTGAACGGTGCTATCGAAATAGGATAAATAGCGTGGAGCCTGCTTGAGTCGAAACAGCCCTGAATGTTGTGCCCATTAATGTTGTGCCCACAAAAAAAAAATTCTTTGGCAATGCAGCCGAATGGCTCATATGGACAAGCCATCCCTAAAAATACATCTACACCTTTATGGGAAGTAACTGATGTGGAAGTTAAATATCACACCTTACATCCACCGGGACCGCTAGCAATGGGTTTGATCAAGAATGACCTCAGCCATAGAGCTGGAGAACCGTTAGCTTTGAGGTCTATGGATGGACAGTGCTACACAAGAGCTAAGTGTCGTTATGATGGATAGAGAACTATGCAGGCTGAGAGATGAGATGATCACTTTGCACCACCAGTGGAACTGGCAGCAGTGTCATCTCTTGCCAGCCGGTGGAAGCATTCCTGTAAAATAACCAGCGGCTTTACCAACATAGGTTCTGCCGCTCCAGTTCTGGAGACTTATGCCTGACTGTTATAGGTCAGAGATGCAATAATAAGTGATGGTGCCATGCAGTGATTCTATTGGCCCCCACTTCGGGATTATTGCATTCCTCACCAGGAGGCCAAGACACTAATTATTACAATCATTTTATTACTGGTTATTTTACTTATGAGAATACTTTTCTGGCACCAAGGGTGTGAGTGAGGTTGTACAAACACCAAGTGAAGCTAAATAATTGTTCTGCCATGGGAGAGAAGTAGCAGATTTTTTACTATATAGAAATAGAGTCTCATCTCTTTGGCACACATCCAGGGTTTTTAGCCATGGTGGTGAGATATCTTGCAGGGCCAGGGAGTCCAATTTCTGATCCATCAGAACAGGGTTGAAAGCTTCCTGGGGGAAAAGAGAAGAGCTCTAAGAAGGGATTCAGGTGCTTGGGGAGACAGCAAATGATAATTGCTATTAATTATTATTATTTTATATTAATATAGCCCCTAAAAATTCCAATCAAGATCCCATTGGAGTGTGTTGTCTACAAACACATTGTGAGAGCAAATCCCTGCTCCAAAGAACTTACAATCTAAGTAGATCAGACAGACAAAGGAAGCAAAACTATCCCCATTTCACAGACGGAGAACTCCGACATAGGAAAATCACATGACTTGCCCCAGCTTACAATGGAAATCTGTGGCGGAGCAAGGCATTGAAGTCAGATTGCCCCTGCTGGTGCCTTAATCACAAATCCATCCTTCCTTTTGGCCAGGCTATTTGACAAGGAGGACAAAAAGCTAAACCAGCAAGAAACCGGAGCAACAACAGGCTAGTAGGGAGCTCCTCTAATCAAGTCACTGAAATACAGAAGTGGGATTTATAATTCTGAGTTTTACTGGTCCTGCCTGTGATGTATGGGTATGTACAGAGTATTCCCAGAGTCCTGCTCCAGCATCATGCACTAGACTCAGTGGAAAAATCTGGACTGGATTCCAGAGTCCTGGTGAAAAATCTAGGCTAGATTACCCCGACCATCTACAGACTATACAGGTAGCACCAGTCATTGGAATGCAGGTAACATTTCTTCAAATGAAAAAAGTAGTTGAGAGAGCAGAGAAATGAGGGCAGGCAGCAGCAGAGTGTCGAATGGAGTGAACTGCAGAATACCCAGCAGGAAGCAATCAGGCAAAGTATATGACAAGAGATCAAGCCAGTGGCAGCCATAATTAGAATGGCATTAAAATTACTGTGGGCAGATGATAAATCTAGGGTTTTGGCAGCAGAGATTAAAAATTATCACGCATCAAAGTGCCAAAGAAAGTGAGGTTACATTGCTAGGAGCAGGGATCTGCCAATCAACTCAAACAAGAGCTGGAGAAAAGTTTGTTCCAAATCACAGCATTGTGTATGTTAGTTCAGAGGGTCTCGAACTGTGGTCCGCGGACCAGAGCTCCATTCAGGTGGTCTGCGGATAGTTCCCTCTAAGGTGTGTGCCTGGGCTGTCGCACACAAGAGAATGAAGGGCCACCCACCTAATTAGTGGAGCCACACAGGCATTGCTCCACTAATTAGATGCCTGGACCCTGGAGAAGATGTACATATAAGGTGAGGTGGTGGCCTTGGGGGGCGAATAGGGGGTAAGTGGGAGGGGACAGGGGGAATTTGGGATGTGCAGGGCTGTGGTGGCCAGGGCCGGCGCAACCCATTAGGTGACCTAGGCGGTCGCCTAGGACACTACAATTTGGGGGGCGGCGACCACGGCGGTATTTCGGCGGCGGAACCTTCCGCCGCCTCTGTGGGGGGCGGCGTTTCGGGGCGGGACCTTCCGCCACCTAGGGCGGCAGAGAAGCTGGCAGCGCTCCTGGTGGTGGCCAGAGAAAGAGGTGACTTTCCCCAGCTCCAGGGCTGTGGCTGTCAGGGAGAAATGGCCCTCCTTCCCAGTCCCAGCTCAGGGGCTCCCACAGTGCGGGGAGAGAGGGCACATTCATCGCATTAGAAAGGTAAGGCTACTGATATTAAAAATATGAGTTGTGTGCTTTTATTTGTAGAACAAAAAAGTTTATTATTATTAAGGGTTTTTTTATATCATGCTTTTATCCAAAGTGCTTTACCATAGTTAGCTAATGGTACAAACAACATTTGGAAAGATCATTAAGTGGTCCACCAAGACCCTCAGCAATTTTCAAGTGGTCCGCGAAAAAAAGAGTTTGAGAACCACTGTGTTCGTTGATGTCGCATTCGGGATTTTAGAGGAAAGTTAGTATGGGCAACTTCTAAAGGTTTCGGAAGAGCTGAGCAAATAATTGATTTCTTGCTTCAGTGGCAAAACAAAAACATCTGGTGGGAAAATGTAGTTCATTTTAAAGCAAAGCAGAATTTTCTATTTTCCTCAACTAAACGAAAAAACTGCAAAAAAAATTCATGCGGGTCAAACAAAGCGTTTCAAATGTTGATTCAAATCAACATTTTTTTCCAACCTGAAAAAGTTGTTTTGACACTAACTGTCAAAATGGTTGTCATTTCCAAAAAAAATTTCAGCTGAAATCACCAAATTCGACCTGAACTAATGAAGTGTTTCAATGCCTTGAAAAAGTAATAGTAAATTCACCAAAACAAATTCTTCTTGATCTAGTTTTAAGTTATTGATCATATTTTTTGTATCCCTCTGATTCAAAAGTCACTGGGGGCCCAGATTTCAGATAAATCGAGCAGCCAGAAGACCTATCTAAGTTATGTGTACTCCTCTGTTAGACTTTACTCTAGCTACTAGGTCTCAATCGGATAGCTGGGGCTCACTCAGGTGACCGTAAAGTCTTACTTTGGTCTTATTATGGCAACTGCACGGTTGCCAACTCTCACAATGTTATCATGGGTCTTGTGATTTTTGGTGAATTTCTTAAAGCCCCAGCTCCCAGCCTCAAGAGACTGCGCAGAATCTCAACTTTCATTTCAAATAAAACAGTAACTTTCTAGTCCTCATGGTTGTAGAGAAAAGCTTGGAAATGTAGAGTGCAGCCTAAAGGCTCAGAAACCAGGAGTCGAAGAGGTAGAACCCCAAACTTAATATTCTTGAAAAAAAATCTCATTAGTTTAAGCCAATCTCATGATGTTTTGGGGGGTCTGGCTCATTCATTTTGAGCATTTGACGTTGGCAATATGGCAACTGGGCCTTGCTCTGGTGTCTAGGCCTCACTCCAGATGTGCGGACCCAGATCCGCAAAGGTACTTAAGCACATAACTCCCATCAATTTCAGGGAGAGTTAGGTGCCTAAATACTTCTGAAATTAAAATCTGGGTCTAAATCTCACTTTGATGACTAGAGTTCACTATGCAACTAGGCCTTGCTCTGCTCACTGGGCCTCACGTCAGCAACCAAGCAGGAGTGAAGTTCTGGAACAGCCTTCCAAGAGGAGCAAAAACCTAACTTGTTTTAAGACTGAACTTGATAAGTTTACAGAGCCAATGCTAGGATGTGATTGCCTACAATGGCTTATGGCCCATCTGTGACTGAGAACAAGAGCAGGATTTGAAAAGGTTTGGAAAACGCTCTGGAAAATGAGAACATCCACAGTTGTAATACGCAGGAGGCAATAAAAACGTGGACGTGTGTAGAGGATCCGAGAGAGGTGAGGCCGAAACGAAGTTGCAAAAGAAACCAACGTATCCCCTTTAAGAAGGCCTCCTAACCAACCCCAGCCAGCGCAATTCCTAGTTCTCTTAAAACTAAAGCTGTGCCACTGTAGTGCTTGAGTGTAGACATTCACTACAGCTACGGAAGGGGTTCTCCTGTCCCTGTAATTAATCCACCTCCCCAAGAGATGGTAGTTAGTTCAAAGGAAAGAATTCTTTCCGTTGACCAAGCGCTGTCTACACCGGCATATCTACGTCTCTAAAGGGGCGTGGATTTTTTGCATTACTGATGTCGCTGTGTCACTGTACATTTCCAGTGTACATTCAGCCCTTATCAGGGGTGAAAGTAACTTAAAGGACTTACCGGTATGCTGGAGTCCTGAGCGGGGGTGTGGTTCAACCGGAAGAGGCGGGGCTCAACCGGAAGAGGCGGGGCCTTTCAAGATTTAAAGGCCCTGGGGCTCCGGCTGTGGCTGGGAGCCTCAGGGCCTTTAAATCACCTCGGAGCTACCAACTGCAGAGGCGGCTGGGAGCTCCAGGGCTCAGGGCCGAATTAAAGGGCCCAGGGCTCTGGCCACCGTGGATCTCCAGGCCCTTTAAATCACCACCCGAGCCTGGCTGCCAGAGCTCCGGCAGCACTTTAAATGGCCCGGGGCTCTCCACAGCAGCTGGAGCTCCGGGCCCTTTAAATCACCGCCCGAGCCTGGCTGCCAGAGCTCCGGCAGCACTTTAAATGGCCCGGGGCTCTCCACAGCAGCTGGAGCTCCGGGCCCTTTAAATCACCGCTGCGGAAGCCAGTCCAGTCTGGCATGGCATATTGGCTCTTGCCGGCACGCCGGAACAGAACAGCTTACTTTCACCTCTGGCCCTTATTATTAAACAAAGTGCACAGACAGGCTCTCCCTTTTCCCTTTCCAGGTCGGGGGAGGAGCCACTGAACCCAGATCATACAGCTCTTACCGCAGAGCCTTGAGTCAGAGCAACCAAACTTCTACTCTGAACAACAAAGGCACTAGGGCCGAGGTCAGGCTAGTGATCACTATAGGGTGCAACCCCCCTCAGATCACTAGCCTGACCTCGGCCCTAGTGCCTTTATTGTCCTAGTCCCGCCTCCCTTGCTCAACTTCCTTTTTCCTGTTTATATAACCCAGCCCCCAGGGCAGAGCGAGGGGCTCCTTGATTGTGGTCCAGCTGTCTGGGCGATCAGCTCCAGACTGTATCTTTTAGGGATAGTACACCCCATCACATGGTGATATAAGCTATAAGCCCTCATGCTTCAGGGCATAAATCAACCTCTAACTGAGGGGGCTAGGAAGAACCCACCCCTGTAGACACCCTAACTCACATGTTAGGGTTTCTTGCAACTTCCTCTGAAGCAGCTGGTACACTGGCTACTGTCAGACATAAGATTCTGCCACTGCTTTGATCCCAGACGGCAGTTCCCATGAGCCAGGTCACCCACCCTCCCTGAGAATTACCTGCTGTTATACCTAATGGTTGCACAACAAGGGTGAAACTGAGCTAATTAAACACTGCCACTCAAGAGGCCAGGTGTTGAAAGCAGCCCGAGTCATCAGCAATTTATTCTGTTGAGGATTGTTACATGATTCACCACAGAGAGTTCCTAATTATCCCTCCTAGATAAATGTTAATGGCTAGAATGATGTTTATATGGCAATGACGCAGGTCAGTTGCTTTTCTAGGAATTTCTACAAACAAATAACGATATATGATCTTTATATATTTAACTTGTGGAACTCCTTGCCTGAGGAGGTTGTGAAGGCTAGGACTATAACAGGGTTTAAAAAAAACTGGATAAATTCATGGAGGTTAAGTCCGTTAATGGCTATTAGCCAGGATGGGTAAGGAATGGTGTCCCTAGCCTCTGTTTGTCAGAGGGTGGAGATGGATGGCAGGAGAGAGATCACTTGATCATTACCTATTAGGTTCACTCTCTCTGGGGCACCTGGCATTGGCCACTGTCGGTAGACAGGAAACTGGGCTGGTGAACCTTTGGTCTGACCCAGTACGGCCATTCTTATATTCTTATATTATAACATATAATATTTCCCTGGCCACAGCCATTTAGAGCATTGTAATAACCAGATATCATGCAGTGCTAAGTTATATACCACATAGCTAGAGCTCCTGACATTTGTGGGTCAGCAGCGGGGAAAGCCGATGCAGCCTCCTGCAAGTTGTGGCTCATTTTTCCACATCCCGCTTCCAATGGGAGTGTGTGTTGGGTGTGACCAGGTGGGACTCACCATGTTAGTGCCTCCCGCTGGTCATCTTACGGATCAGCTTCACAGGTCGGTACGCCGGCTCTCGGTGGTGTCTCGCCCGCCATCACTTCTGCTTCTGGACCTGTGTCGCTCCAAGGACCTTGGTGTCCTCTTCTGGGGGACAGTACCACAGTCCAACGGGCCAGCCACTTCCTCAGGGGTGAGGGGAGGGGACCCAGGCCCATGCACTACTCCAGATCCCAGCCCATGGCAGCCATGCTCTGTGTCCCCTCCAACCTCTCAGTCTACTTCCCAGGGCCACTTCCCCGCAGCCCTAGCACCTTCTCTGCTCTTATCTCCGGGCCTCTCTATGCCAGTCTTAGCAGCCAGCCAGGAGTTCGCTCTCACTCCCCTGATCCTGCCCAGCACTGCTCTGGCCAAGGTGCTAGCTTTCTTCCTCCTGCAAGGCCACCAGTCCTCCCTCCTCAAGCTCCAGGGAGCAACTGAAGCTGCTCTAGCCTGCAGTCCTTCTTATATGGGCCTGCCTGGCCCTGATTGGTTGCTTCTCGCAGCCCGTCTGTAATTGGCTGCCTCCTGCGCAGCCTCCCTAGGGCTCTATTAATCCCTTATGGGCCAGTGTGAGGCAGATGCCCCATCACATAGGGGAAGAGGGTTAGGGGAAACCACAAAGTGTTCCCACACCATCCAAGGGTTTCAGGTCCCTATAAACCTGATCCAATGACGATTTAGGTGCCTAATTCTCACTGAATGCAACCACAGTTAGGAATCTAAATACCTGCTTTGAGGGTCTGGGCCCCAGTGGCTATAGGGGGCATTGGAACAGGCAGCAAAGAAAACCTTCTCGAGCTTGAGTAGCGTATCACCAACTTCCCAAATCAGAACTAACCCCTGAGTATAATGCATGCTTAAATTCGTCTGTTACGGGAATGTTAAGCACACTAGCATCACAGATTGGAGTGGTAAAGCCCTATTAAATCATCTAGCCCATACAATCTCAACATGGGGGTGAGGCAAGTGACAAACAGGGGAATCAAACCTGGTTAGGGCGTGTAGATGCTCCTGTTGTATTAACCACAATAAATCCAGAATTAACAAGTGGCATCAAGTTATTCGAATGGAATATTCTCCTGCTCAACTCAGTCAGCTTCTCTCAAATCCCCCAGGATCTGCCTTTCTTCTCAGGGCTAACTCCCCAGGACTGGTTCAGTTAATCAGTGAATTATCGCTAGCTGCATGTTGGTATTATTGTGCCTTAGCCAAATGGCAATGCTGGTAATTCCATCCTGCATATGTAACCCTCACACCCCCTGGGTGTGGTGTTGTGCCTCATCTAGTGGCATCAAGACCACTTAAAGAGAGCAATTAATGTGTCTGCTTAACAGCCAGGCTTTTAGCTCATGCAGTAGAGGCTCATGCACTAAGCTCCAGAGATCCCAGGTTCAATCCCACCTGATGACGACCAGCGTCTGTTGGCGTTACACTTCCATGCCTTTTCTCCTTTAGTTTCAGCTGGATTCCATATTGTTCTCATTTTCTATCTCGCACTGCTGTGCTATTTAGACTGCAGCTATCTTCCACCACCCCCAGGCAGCTGCATTTCAGAGGCCGGGGAAAGTGACTTTGGGGTTTGGATCCTCTGAGATGAAAAGTGCTATGTGCATTTAAGGAATTCTTTTCAATTCGCCAGTGGAACTCATTGGCCGCAACCTTTCCAGACTCCTGTACCCCTTTCAGGAGTCTGATTTGTCTTGCGTACCCCCAAGTTTCACCTCACTTAAAAACGACTTGCCTACAAAATCAGACATCAAAATACAAAAGTGTCATCTCGCACTAGTACTGAACAATTGCTGACTTTCTCATTTTTACCATAGCATTAGAAAATAGTCCAATATTTATATTCCAATTCATTTCCTTCCATTTCAGTGTGTAGTATATAGAGCAGTATAAACAAGTCTCTATGAAATTTTAGTTTGTACTGACTTCACTAGTGCATTTTATGTCACCTGTTGTAAAACTAGGCAAATATCTAGATGCGTTGATGTCCCCCCTGGAAGACTTCAGTGTACCCACGGGGGTACATGTACCCCCTGGTTGAAAACCACCGGCCTAAGATATTGTGAACTAAAGCAAAGCAGGATTCGAGACGGTTTGGAGAATTCTGTGGCCAATGAGACCATCTGCTGTTATACTGAATAGGAGTAAATAAAAATGGGGAAGCGTATACAGAATCTGAGAAAGGGGAGGGAAAAACCAAATGAACAAAAAAAAAAAAAAAAAACATGTCCCCTTTAAGAAGGCCTGTGAACCAACCCCGGCTAGCAAAGTTCCTAGTTCTCTTAGGGTACGTCTACACTGCAATTAAAAACGTGGCTGGCCTGTGCCAGCTGACTTGCTCACTGGGCTTGTGGTAAGGAGCTGTTTATTTGCAGTGTAGACATTCTGGCTGGGGCTGCAAGTCTGAGTTCTGGGACACGTCCACCTCACAAGGTCCTACAGCCCGAACGTCTACCCTGCAGTGAAAAAGCTCCTAGCCCAAGTCAGCTGGCACGGGCCAGCCACGGGTGTCTAATTACAGTGGAGCCGTACCTTTATGTTTAACAAACTGAACAGGCAGGCTTTCTCCCTTTCCCTTCGGCCTCACGTCAAGGGAGGAGCCGCTCAACCCAGATCACACGGTCCTTACCACAGAGCCTTGAGTTGAAGCAACCAAACTTCTCTGAACAAAGTCACGAGGGCCCAGGCCAGACTACTGACCAGGCTAGTGACCAGACCCTATAGCAGCCAGCATGGTTCCTAGTCCCTCCTCCCTTGCTTAGCTTCCTTTTCCAGTTTATATAGCCCAGAGCCAGGGGCTCCTTGACTGCACCCGAGCTCTCTTGGCTGTCCGCTCCATACCAGGCCTTCTAGGGGTACTACACCCCTCCGTGCACAGCGATATAAGCCCTCATGCTTCAGGGTGTACCCTGTAATCCAGTAGACAGGGTACCCCTTAACTCACATGTTAAGATTTCTTCCACCAGCTGATACTGGCCTCTGTCAGACGTAGGATCCTACCACTGCTTTGATCCCAGATGGCAGTTCCTTTGAGCCCAGGCACGCACCTCCCCTCACTGAGAATCAACGGCTATTATATATTGCGTTGGCACAACCAGGGTGAAACCGAGCTAATTAAACACCGTGTCGAAAGCAGCCTGAGTCATCCGCAATTTACTCTGTTGAGGATCACAACAGGCTTCACCATTGAGGGTTCCTAATTATCCCTCTTCTATATGGTAATGGATGGACTGATGCTTATATGGCAATGACCCAGGTCAGTTACTTTTCTAGGAATTCTGTCCCATGATAGGTTTCACATTTAATAACTGCAATATATATATATATACCTCTGTTACTTAGACTGAGGCTTGAGAGCCGCAAGTGGCTGTTTAAAGTCTCCTGCAGCAACTTGCAGGCAGCGGCGGCTCCAGGCACCAGCGCACCAAGCGCGTGCCTGGGGCAGCAAGCCGCGGAGGGCAGCCTGCCAGTCGCTGTGAGGGCGGCAGTCAGGCAGCCTTCGGCGGCATGCCTGTGGGAGGGCCGCCGGTCCCGCGGCTTTGGCGGCAATTCGGCGGCGGGTACGTCGAAGCCGCGGGACCAGTGGACCTCCCACAGGCGCGCCGCCGAAAGCCGCCTGACTGCCGTGCTTGGGGCGGCAAAATACATAGAGCTGCCCCTGTTTGCAGCACTTGATATTCAAAGACAGTGTGATTTAACTATTAACCAATCCAACAGGATGCTTTTACTGTTATTAACCAACTGTAGTTGATAAAATAATAATACTTGATCAGTCATTTAGCTGTGAGAATAAAATTATATATATATATGAGCTCATAGGCGCTGACTCCATGGGTGCTCCGGGGCTGGAGCACCACACGGGGAAAAATTGGTGGGTGCTTAGCACCCACCGGCAGCTCCCCGCCCCCCCCGTCCCAGCTCACCTCCGCCTCCGCTGTGCCTCCTCCCCTGGGCGCACCGCGTGCCCGCTTTTCCCCTCTGGCTCTCAGCGCTTGCACCGCGAAACAGCTGATTCGCGCAGCAAGCGCTGGGAGGGAGTGGGGAGAAGGGGGAACGCGGCACGCTCGGGGAAGAAGTGGGGCCAGGACGGGGATTTGGGGAAGGGGTCCAATAGGGGCGTGGAGGGGGTGGCGTTGGGGCGGGGACTTTGGGGAAGGGGTTGGAATGGGAGCGGGGAAAGGGTGGAGTCGGGGTGGGGCCAGGGGGGCGCGAGCACCCACCAGCGCCAGGGAAAGTTGGCACCTATGGATGAGTGCAATTTAGATTATCCAAAAGAAGAGGCGACTTGGTTAGTGTATTCGTACCTTCCGGACATAGGCACCGACTTCATGGGTGCTCCGGCGCTGGAGCACCCACAGAAAAAATTAGTGGGTGCTTAGCACCCACTGGCAGCCAGCTCCCCCCTCCCACCCGTGCCTCCTGCCCGCCTGCTGCCCCGCTGATCAGCACCTCCCCCTCCCTCCCAGTGCCTACTGCCTACCAGGATCAGCTGTTTCGCGGCGTGCAGGAGGCTCTGAGAGTGAGGGGGAGGAGTGGGGGATGGGGCATGCTGGGGGGAGGAGGCAGAACTGGGCTAGAAGCGGTGGGACGCGGGCAGGGCACGAAGAGGCGGGGAGCGTGGGGGCTTGGGAAAAGGGGCGGGGCCTGGGGTTGAGCGGGGGGTTGAGTACCCCCCGGGCCCGGAGGAAACCGGTGCCTATGCTTCAGGGGGAGAAAATATCAGCTGCCAAAGAGCTCTTTAGTCTAGCAGAGAAAGGCAGGACAGGAACCAATGGCTGGAAGTTAAAGCCCAACAAATTCAAATGAGAAATAAGGCACGCTTTGTTTTAACTCTGAGGGTGATTATTGGGCAAAAGCCACTAACAGTCGAGGTGGATTCTCCATCTCTTGAAGTTTTCGAATCAAGCCTAGATGCCTTTCTGGGAAGAGATGCTTTAGTCAAACACAAATTACTCAGCGCAATCCCGCAGTAAATAGATGAAATCATCTGGCCTGTTTTATACAGGAGGTCAGACTAGATGATCACAGTGGTCCCTTATGACCTTCGAATCTATAATCTAAAGGTTCTTTCTGGCCTTTAAAAAAAAAATCTAATCTACAAAGCCTGCTGTATGTTGTTCTGCTTCCACCCTAGCCTCCGTCAAAAAGAAAAACAAGGATCCTCCCAGTTTTGCAACAATTTATTAGCAATGTCCAGAGAAAATACAAAAAAAAAATTATTTACAACGAAATCAAAGGAATGGAAGGAGGGAGGAGTGCGCTGGTCACAGGTGGAGCTGGGATTTCGAGGCTCGAGAACAAGTACATAACAAGGGGAGCTGTGTGGATGGAGACAAACAATCCCGCATCACCCAAGCCCACCTAGGGAAAACCCAGCCCTTGCCCTCTGATGGGTCTCCCTTAGGGCCCCTATCCTGCGTCACTGAAACCGACAGAGACTTCGTCTCTCTCAGTGCTAATGCGTTCCTCATCCCTGTTGTATCTGAGCACCAGGGACTTTTGCTGCTGGCTTCAACGGGGAACAGGATCTTGCGTGGAGAGCTGGATTGGCTGCAACCCACAGAGGAGGCGAAGCAGCAGCAGCGACCGGACCAGACAGGACATGCAAGGATGGGAGCCCCTGCAATTCCACCAAGAAACACAAAGGGGCAGCAAGCTATTCTGGTGTAATTGTTTCCCCCTGGAGAGAGACTAGCAGGTGCCATGCAGGTGCTTTCCACTGGGAAACAGGGGGACCTGGAGCAGTAGCTGCAACTCAGGCCTTGGCAGTGAAAGGTGAATCACTCCACACTGCAGAAGAGATAGGGCCAAGCGGGGATCCGGATCTGGACTTCTCCCAAAGTATACCTGGCCTTTGGATCAAGCCGCTTGTAGAGAGAGGGGGCAAAGTTTGGACCTGGAGCCAGATCCAAATTTCTCCCCAAATCCAGGCGGTATTTGGATTCCGGGTTCTGATTCAACCCATTGTAGAGACAGGAGGCAGCTGCAAAGTTTGGACCTGGAGCTGGACTTTTCCCTAACGTATATGAGTATCCAGATCCGGGTCCTTCTCAGGCTGGAAGACTGCAACTCAGGAGGTTGCTAACACCTCGAAAATCAGCCCTGGCGTAGGTGCAGAGGGAAGCATTTGCCCTTCTCTGCAGTAGCTCTCTGGGGGGTTAGATAATGAGGGAAACTGTGATTTCAGTTTATGCTAAGATCCTTGCAGAGAGGGTTCGACTAGGGAATGGGGGAGGGGGATATCCAGACAATTTCTCCCCTGCAATTGCATCTGTCCCCCATTTCCAAGTGCTCAATAATTTTCTTGGTCAGGGCACTTATTTCCCTTCCTCCACCCTCCTCTCTGTATTGTTTTAAGGGTTGCAGTATCCTGTGCAACATATTGCACTGACCCAACTAATATATATGCGCACCACCGCACTCTACGAGATAGAAAAAGAATTCAACTGTGTGTCATAGGTCCTATACTGCCAGCAGCTAATGGAGATTCTCCTTTAGCCCAGGGGGGTTGGGCTTTTGGATTAGAAAGATCCATGTTCTATCCCTACTGTCGCCGTGAAGTTCTAAATGGCCACAGCGTGCTGTGCAGCAACAGCAAGGAAGAGCCAATGTGATCGTGGATTTGCTACAATATATAACAGCCTATTGGCTTCCTTTGAAGGCCATAGGAATTTCATATATAAATGAATCTGTGGATTAGGGGTTGTCACTCATTCTCAAGGAGACAGGCAGGGCAAATATGTTGGGAAGCAAATTGTGCCGGGACCGGTATGAACCCAGCTGTCTCCTTTCACCTTGTAGCATTCAGGCCTGCTTCTCTGCTAAATCCACACCACATGTCACCATTTACACCTGTGATTCGTGCCCACTTTGCACTGGTGTCAATGAAGACTCGTGACGCAGGGCCCTGGTGAACTGGGGCCTGGCTTGGAAAGCTTCTGCAGCCAGTACTTGATCTCGTCTGCTGTTTTGATCTCCCCAGAACGCAAGGGAATCAAACTCTTAGCATCTTAAGCTTCCATGAGCAATAGGGTCCTGATCTGTGAGCGGGGCTCCAGAAGCTATTGCAACAGAAATAATGATAATAAAACTCTCTGGCCACGGCTGACGATTTTGGCCTATATGTTTGTAAAAAGCTTTGAAGATGTTAAGTGCTAATTATTATTACCAAGAAGGATAACTTGAGGAAACAGCTGCCACTTTCTGCCGGCAGATCTCTCAGGATCCTCACCCAGCATTAGTCTATACTGTAATGGGGGCAGGTAGGCCTGCCCTCAACTACCGCGTACAGCTAAAAACAGCGGTAACCCAGCAGCACGGGCTGTTCTGCCCACCTGGAACCCAGGGTACGTACTCACACTGCTAGCCCATGGCGGGGTCCACCCTGCTGTGACTTCACTGCTATTGTTAACCCTGCTAGCTAGATTCAAGCCAGCGGAGGTACGCCTACCCGAGCTGCAACCACACCTCCAACTGACATAGAATCATAGAACTGGAAATCTAGTCCAGTCCCCTGCACTCAAGGCAGGAGGACTAAGCGCATGGCTACAATTGCAGATGTAGAGTACACTAGACATGTCGACACACAACCCAGAGGGGCCAAATCCTGTTCTCTGCCACCACTGGTGTAAAGCCACAATGACACCGTCAACTCTCCCCCATTCTCGCTGCGAAGTTCAGAGGGGCTGCACTTTGCAGCATCTCCAAGTCCCTCTCGATGAGGCCTTCCGCAGACGCCCGTCCCCCTGGTCTCTGAGTGTCCGCGCCGTGTCCCGAATGCGTACAAAAGTGATGCAGTTGGATCAGGCAATAAGGAACCGGAAGGGAAAGGGGGTGTGGGAAGAGCAGGATTATCTCTGAACACGGGGAGATCAGCAGAGGCGCAGGAAAGGAGCCTGAGATTGACTTCCTACAACCCTGTGCACAGTAACTTTCCTCTGCTTTGCTCAGCGTGGGGCCGAGGCACGTGTAGAAGGTGTGTACACACCTGGGAAGCCGGAGAGCAGCGGAGAAGGAATGCACAGTATGGAGAGCTTGGCACGGGTTCCCCCTCCAGCGGGTTGGAATGGCTAGAAGCAACCCACTGACGCACATGCCTTGGTCTTCCCAGGGAGATTTCAGATAAAGGGCCGTATCAGGGGGAAGGATCGCCTTTTAAATAAGAGTTAAATGCCTCTTATCTTATCTTAGCCTGGGGCCCTGCAGTTAATTAGCCGGTTGATTTCCAAATGGGGGATATTAACAGGGCGAAGATGGAAAGATACTGGTGCACTCCGAGGCGTCCAAAGGCAGCCCCACTCGGAGGGCAGGGGAGCTGAAAACGAGGGCTCGAATAGTTGAATAGCAAAGGGGCTGCTTTCACTATCTGGTGTTTCATAGCATGAGCTCAGGATAGTTCTGTGAGAGAGAGCCCCACCTGGGCGGTTCTTGGGTGGTCCTCAGCGATCCACCTGGATAGTGGGCATTTCTCAGGGTGATACTCTGTGTCAGCAGCATGGGCATTCCCCCTTTTCTCCTCACACACCCAGGCTTGAGCCCAAACTTACCCTTTTTTCCTAGGGCCCCCTCTACTGTTAAGTTCAATAACAACAAATAGAAACGTGTCACCGGCGCTTGCTCCTGAGTTTTGCTGTTTCTGCGACTGCTCCCTGAAGGACCGCCTCTGTCCCTGACCCCAGTGCTTTCTCTGTCTCAGGGAGACTCTCGAAAATCCCTTTTATATCCTGGGTTGGCGCTAATAGGATCCACCTGATCTGGCTGCCAGGATGAGTCAGCAGGACAGCTGTTTTTTGTCCTCAGGGTCCTACAACCTGGCACAAGGGCGCTAAGACCTGGCACTCTATTCCAAGTGGTTTCTCGGAATGCCACCTGGGTAGCCCTCACTAAATGACGTGGGTATTTCTTGGGTACCCCTGGGTGTAGCCCTTAGTTTCCTTCTTCAGAACTGCACCGGGTTCCCCTGAAGGCGCAGCAATGGGGCAGGATAACCCTAGATCAGCTCCTCTGCCACGTTATTCATGTTGGTAGAATGGACTTTTTTAAATGGGGATGTCGGTATTTTGTCCAACCGCGACACAACTCTTCCTTCATTTGGTTCTGTCCCTGCTGATCTGATCAGACTCTGCCTCCTTGGCGGCAGGCCGCAGGTCAGCTATTTTTCCTTGAGTACTAAGTGTCTTCCGTGGAGAGGTGACGAAACATCTGCTCACCAGCAAAGGGTAGTGCGAGAAACACCTGGTTCTTCATGCTTCGTGCCAGCTGACAGGTAGCAGGCCTGGCAATTGCATGGAGATCCACCTTCAGGGTGCCTGCAGCTGGCACCCCGTTCTTGGGTGACTCACGTGACGTCAGTGTTTACAAACTCCGTAGTTTCAGCATCTCAGAAGTTGCCTCAGGAGGAGGAGACTTCTGCTGCATTGCTGCGATGGAGGAGGGCGGGGTCAGGGAATCTTGTTCAACAGTATTAATGCCACCCAACCCTGCTGGTGGACGTGATGCTCTCCTGTGATTAGAAAGAAGACCTCTCCAGCGCCCGCAGCTGGGGAGCACGCATAGGAGGCATCCGGGCAGTACCGCCGGGGTGTGATGCAGACACCTCTCTGCCCTTCCAAGCTGGGCATGCTCACCAAGCAATACAACTGCATTTGTGGTGGTGGTGACCCCGGACGCACTGCACGACGGAGCATCTAGAGTTCGAAGCCATTACTGTAGGGCACTAATGAGTCCATATGAGTCCCTAGGGTCTTTGTTCAATCTCACCATCTTCCCCATGGCCACAGGGATCCTGGCTTTCCATAGGCTGGTGCTTCTCAACCTTTTCCATCTAGCTGGGACCTACCCTCCCTCCATATTTAGTGATATGGAATGGGCAGGTTGTTATCATGACCCCTTGACACCTGTTTGCAATCCCACCTGGGGCCCATACCTTAGACAGCTCCAGTCTACTCATCCCCTGAGGCAGCTGGCTAGGTAAGTGAGTCCCACATCAGTGATCACCCTGGCCTGGGAGGCATTATGGGAGGAAAGGGTGTTCTCGGTTTTGTGGTCTGGTAGAAAGGAGACACGGGCAGGCCTGGAGGGTGCTGGGGATGTCTCTTAGGGGGCTTCCCCGATGGAGAGCCGCTCTTCTCGCACCAGGTGGATGACTGCTAGCGGGACTGCCAAGAGGCGCCCTTCGCTTCTGGGCTGCGTCTCTACTGCAATCCCATGACTCAGATTATGCATGGAGGCGGGAGAGAGGAGGGAAGGTGGATACCTAGGCAGTCCTGGAACCCTAATCTACTCCCTTCTTTTGTCCAGCTGCTGGTTCTCCTGCCAGAACCCCAGCAAATTCCCAACCCCCATCTTTTTCCCTTTCACAGCCGGGCTTTGCATCTCAGTAGCACACACGGTAACGTGCCTACATGCAATAAAGTGCCGAAGCCAGATGAGGAACCCTAGTGACCTTTGCAAATGGGAGAGCCCAGACTGCTGCCCTGCCGGCACTACCGACCCTGCTCTGGTTTGATTTCAGGGGGTGGGAGGAAACCTAGCATTTCCACCCCAGTTTGCTTTCTGGGTCACAAAGTGTTAACAGCATATGTACAAGCTGCAGAAGGAACCAGGGGGGTTTCTCAGTAGATGGAATGGAGCTGGCAAAGGGACCAGAAAGGTTGGCTATATTTTCCCCCTCTTTTTTTGTTTTTTTTTCGTTTTTTTTAACATTTTTCTGCTTCGCCGAGCGAGGACAGACGCTTTCTCACTGCGCTTACTCCCGGCTGGAGCCGAAGAGCTGGAGGAAGAAGGAGAAGATGTAGACGATGTCCAGGTAGATATTGAGGGCTCCAAAGATGTATTCCTCTGGGCTCAGTGAGTACCGGCGGTTCCCCATCAGCAGCTGCGTGTCAAATGCCAGGAACTGGGGGGAGAGAGAGGGAAAACAGACCCTCAAAGAGGATCAGGCAATGCATCGCATGTTTGAACATAAGAACATAAGAACGGCCGTACTGGGTCAGACCAAAGGTCCGTCTAGCCCAGTATCCTGTCTACCGACAGTGGCCAATGCCAGGTGTCCCAGAGGGACTGAACCTAACAGGTAGTGATCAAGTGATCTCTCTCCTGCCATCTATCTCCACCCTCTGACAAACAGAGGCTAGGGACACCATTCCTTACCCATCCTGGCTAATAGCCATTAATGGACTTAACCTCATGAATTTATCCAGTTCTCTTTTAAACCCTGTTATAGTCCTAACCTTCACAACTTCCTCTGGCAAAGAGTTCCACAAGTTGACTGTGCACTGTGTGAAGAAGAACTTCCTTTTATTTGTTTTAAACCTGCTGCCCATTAATTTCATTTGGTGGCCCCTAGTTCTTATATTATGGGAACAAGTAAATAACTTTTCCTTATTTCGCTCATGATTTTATATACCTCTATCATATCCCCCCTTAGTCTCCTCTTTTCCAAGCTGAAAAGTCCTAGCCTCTTTAATCTCTCCTCATATGGGACCCGCTCCAAACCCCTAATCCCCCTTGGCACAGGCCCCTTTCACCCCCAAGGAGCCCAATCAACAGTTACGAGAATTGCTTAATTATACCCACTATTAAAATGCAGCTGGTTCTTGGGTGGAACTCAGCTGCTGTTTAACACCCCACAACAACACTTCAAAACTTTATTCTGGTGAGGCAGTGTGGCCCATTGGACAAAGCCATGGATGGGAATTTAGGAGACCTAGGTTCTAGTCCTTACTCTTCCCCAGGCCTGCGGGATGACTTGTGTAGGGGGATGGATAGATATTGCTACACTCCAAAAGGAGATTTGGCCAGGCTACCACCCCATTATCCCACAGTGCATTGAATTATTCCCACAACGGTTGGAGATGCAGGAGGAATTATGCCCTGTTTGTTAAGGATGCAGCTGCCAGTATGGCTCATGGAAACAGGTCACAACAGTGACCCGAACTGGCTTCATTCCAGCCCTGCCCATAGCGCTGGGTAATTCAATTCCAGCCAAAGATAAAGAGGGAGGGTTCTCTCCGGTTGGGAGTTGAGAACCCAATCTTAATTTCCAGGCTATGCTTCAGCCAGTCACTACACAGCTAAAGCTCTTTGCCTGAGCGCCACCCCCAGTGCCCATCCACCTTGCTAGAGTCTGGTACCAGCGGCAGATGAGGTGACATGCAGATGAAGGGGACTGGAATGACTGAAAGCATCAGGGTCACTATGTTCCAGTGGGACAAGGGTGAGGGGGGCCTAGAACCAGGGACCCTGCAGGCTCACGCCTGAAACTCATGACCTCCCGAGCTTTGCAATCCTTCAGCAACTGTTTCTACGAGCCTGTCCTGAGTTTCAGGTTATGGCTAAACTTTTGCCTGGCTCTGCTCCACCTCTGCCACGGATTTCTCTGATAACCCCAGGGCAGCTCACGGGCCATCGGGCTAGTGCCTCTGCCTTTGCGCCCAGCAGGACTGCCCTCTCTCACCACAGTGGCACAACCCTGAGCCACATCACGTACAAACAAGGGCTCTGTCTTGTCCAGTTTGCAGGTTCCAACCCACTGAGCTTTGGCCATGTCCCCTGGGGAGATAACATAAGAACATAAGAACGGCCGTACTGGGTCAGACCAAAGGTCCATCTAGCCCAGTAACCTGTCTACCGACAGTGGCCAATGCCAGGTGCCCCAGAGGGAGTGAACCTAACAGGTAATGATCAAGTGATCTCTCTCCTGCCATCCATCTCCACCCTCTGACAAACAGAGGCTAGGGACAGCATTCCTTACCCATCCTGGCTAATAGCCATTAACGGACTTAACCTCCATGAATTTATCCAGTTCTCTTTTAAACGCTGTTATAGTCCTAGCCTTCACAACCTCCTCAGGCAAGGAGTTCCACAAGTTGACTGTGCGCTGTATGAAGAAGAACATCCTTTTATTTGTTTTAAACCTGCTGCCTATTAATTTCATTTGGTGACCCCTAGTTCTTGTATTATGGGAATAAGTAAATAACTTTTCCTTATCTACTTTCTCCACATCACTCATGATTTTATATACCTCTATCATATCCCCCCTTAGTCTCCTCTTTTCCAGTTCTCTTTTAAACCCTGTTATAGTCCTAGCCTTCACAACCTCCTCAGGCAAGGAGTTCCACAGGTTGACTGAGATAACGCCACACCCGGACTGGTCTCGTGGTCAAGCAACTTATGCTGAAGTTACCTCCTTTCTTAATTTCATCCCATTCCTCCCGGTTATATCCCACCCCCAGCAATTCCTTGGTGATAACTACCTTCAGGGACTTCCATCGTCTCACCCCCGCAGCCCCGTCTTGGCCGCTGCTTGGCCAAGGAGCGCTCCTGAGTCTTCCTTGCGAGTCCCTTCCCCCAGCCCCGGGATTGTTTCTGTTGTTCTTCTCTGCATTTCCTCCCACTTGAGCAAATACCTGTCTGGTAACGTGCTGTCCTGAACCCAGCACAACATTCCAGGTGCAGTCACGCTACAGCTATAAAGAATTCTACCCTTCCCCTCCAGGCGCGGTGACTGGGTGACTTTGCCAAACTGTGCAGAGGGGGGCCCGGTCTAGGAGATAGGGAATCAGGGGACCTGAATGGTACTGCTGGCTCTGTGTGACCGTGGGCTGGTCTCTGAGCCTCCAATTCCCCCTACCACCTTGTGTCTGTCTTGTCTATTAATCTTCGCCGCGTCCCCGCGCCTTCCCTGGTGTCACTGTGCTCTTTGGGGCAGCGTGTGTGAAGATGCAATGCCCAGCACAATGGGGTCTGGGTCTCCTAAGGGCTTCTGGGACAGAAATAATAATTGTCCATAGAGGCCCGATCCATCGGCTTCAGCCACTGAGGATCTGACAGTCTACGTTTACGAGCCAGTTCTATTCCATTTAACCCTGGGCACATTTTACAAGGTGATCGTAAAACAGCCGAGTTCTTCATAACTGACTTTATTAGCTATTAAACAAATTGCTCAACTGCTGTTATTCCCAGCGGGCTCCGCCTCGCCCCAAGGCGGGTGTCCTCCTGACCCCCCATTTGGGGCGGCCCCGCACGCTCCTCCGGCGGGTGCTTCCTGCTTTCCGAACAGCAAACGCGACTCCGCTAAAATACGCTCTGGAGAAACACTTGCTGCATAAGCTGTCTGGAAGCTCCCTCATGTACAGGCCCAGTGTTTGGTTTTGGTGTAATACAGCAAGTATTTTTGACCCAAAAGAATAGGGGCCTCGGGAGCGGGGGCAGGGAGTTCTGCATGGGACCCACAGCTCTGGCACACACACCCCCGGGCTGCAATGGAGCACCCCCCTCCGCCTGCTGTCTCCGTCCTAAATTCTACACATGGCTCTGCCACGTGATGTCAATCCTGCCCCCATGCCACACCCTGCTACTCTAGTCTTGGGCTTCCAGCACCCACAGCTCTGCCAGTGCCCTCGTCATGGGCCTCACCTTGGGGCAGGATGCAGGACTGCACAGGGCCCTTCCCTCCAGCGCTCCCTTGTGACTCCTTCCTTGGCCCCACAGTGGCCTGTCTCTGTCTGGGTCTCCCCTGGCCAGGACATTTAGAAGTTCGATCCCCTTTCGAGGTAACGAAGGCCCCGCTGTACCTCCCACTCCCATCCAATATCCAAACAAATCTTTCTCCACGCTGAAGGTCTCTGCTTCCTGGAGCTCCACAGAGTTCCTCCCAGGTTGCTCGGTCACCAGCAGGTTTCTCCCTCGCTGCCTACCCACCCTGGTCCTGACCGCCTCACGCCCAGAGACACACACCTCTCTGCCAAAGCTCTCCCAGCTCTGCCGAAGAACCTCACTCCCTCCGCTGTTCCATACCGTGGCTGGCCTTAAACCAGGACCACCAGCAGGGCCGCCCAGAGGGGGGAGCAAGTGGAGCAATTTGCCCCGGGCCCTGCAAATTGGGGGGCCCTGGAGCAGGGTCCTTCACTCGCTCCGGGGGCCCCGGAAAACTCTCACAGGGCCCGGGTCCCCGGAGCTTCTTCCGCTCCGGGTCTTCGGCGGCAATTTGGCGGCGGGGGCCCTCCGCCGCCAAAGACCCCAGGCCCCCTGAATCCTCTGGGTGGCCCTGGCCACCAGCCGTGCCAGACACGGCCCTGATGTGATGATAAAGACACAGGCACACTAGAGACTAGGCCCAGATAATCCTATGGATTGCTATTCGTCATCCACCTTTGAACATGAAGGTCTCCTGAAGGGGAAGGTCTCCTGCAGTACAATTCCCCTCTCTCTCCTTCCCCATGCTCGTCTTGCCTTGCAAGGGACAGGCTATCTGATTGAACTCGGCCAAATCAATCAATCAAACTCCCATTCCTTGGGATTCGGCGCCGCTTACCAAAGTAAAGACAATCGCACCCAGCACGGCATATATGGCATGGAGCCACGGCACCTACAGGAAATAGACAAATGCACCAGTCAGCTTTAGGAAGAAACCCAACCAGCAAGAAGGGAGGGCTTGACTCACACCATGGAGGACACAGTCTAGGGAAAGCAGGGTAGGCACTGACACTGGCCCACAGTATCCCAGCAAGGCAGTAGCAGAGATGGGAGTAGAACCGAGGTCGCCTGTTGCCTAAGATAGCACATGATCCACCAGACCACACTGAGCATGTGAGCCTACCACATAAGGATCACAATGACCCTTTAGAAGTGGCATGATCTCACACACACCTAGGCCTTACAGTTAGCAAAGGGACCACGTGGATCAGGATTTTGGGTGACCAGACAGCAAATGTGAAAAATCGGGACGGGGGTGGGGGGTAATAGGAGCCTATGTAAGAAAAAGACCCCAAAATCGGGACTGTCCCTTTAAAATCGGGACATCTGGTCACCCTACGGGGCTTGCTTTCAGAGGCAGGATCTCTCTCCCACCCCCCAGGCCTGAAAGGAGCTCGCTCTTCCCTCATCCATCCCCTCCCCCCACTGTCCTGGCAGAAGCTCACTCTCCCCCTCTACCCCCCACCCCCAGGGCCGGAGGAGTTCTGTACTCTTGACGATTATTGGGGATGCCCCTGCTTGCCCCCCCCTTTCTGCACGCCCCTGGCTGCCATTGACATCTGCTGGCATGGCGAATGCTCTGCCGTTCTGAATGGCAGACCCATTGCATCTCACACTGAGACACTACGCATCAGACGCCCCTTTCGAAAATGCTGGCCTTAGTCATTACATGTTCTCAAGTCATGAGCGGAAGCACTTGGCCTCCAAGAAAGAACAGGTTCCATTCAGAGGCCAGTACTGACAGTTGCTTAAATCAGCTGTGCTCGAAGATGATTATTCCCCTCTAGTCGACATTGGTGAGGCCTCGTCTGGAGTATGGTGTCCTGTTTGGGGCCCCACACTACAGGAAGGATGTGGAGAAATTGGAAAGAGTCCAGCGGAGGGCAACAAAAATGATTGGGGGGCTGGAGCACATGAGTTATGAGGAGAGGCTGAGGGAACTGGGATTGTTTAGTCTGTAGAAGAGAAGAGTGAGGGGGGATTTGATAGCAGCTTTCAACTACTTGAAGGGGGTTTCAAAGAGGATGGTGCTAGACTGTTCTCAGTGGTGGCAGATGACAGAACAAGGAGTAATGGTCTCAAGTTGCAGTGGGGGAGATCTAGGTTGGATATTAGGAAACACTATTTCTCCAGGAGGGTGGTGAAGCACTGGAATGGGTTCCCTAGGGAGGTGATGGAATCGCCTTCCTTAGAGGTTTTTAAGGCCCGGCTTGACAAAGCCCTGGCTGGGATGATTTAGTTGGGGATTGGTCCTGCTTTGAGCAGGGGGTTGGACTAGATGACCTCCTGAGGTCCCTTCCAACCCTGAGATTCTAGGATTCTATGAATGCAGCCGTCTCCAGCCTAAAGGAACATGCCCAACTGCGTGGGGAGCCCTGGAACAGCCAATAGGACCCAGTCGCATACAGGTAAACAACTGCGGCCCCAAAATGAATAATGGGGGCTGCCAGACTCCGGGCAACGTCCTCCTTTATCAACATTTCCCAGTGTCCGTTGAGCACTCAGGGACGAAGAATTGCAAAATAAAAGCTCCTGGATGGAGAACAAGACGCCAAAGGCAGGGATGCCAGCACCCCCACTCCTCCCCTTTGCAATCAATCACCATCATTAGCCACCCGTAGCAGGATGTCGGTCGGGAACAACAAACACCTTTGTTGGACCTGAACAGCGTCGCGTGCCAGAAGCGTCCACCAGAGTGGAAAGAGACAGAAGATGTGGCAGAGGGGTGATGGCAGGAGGGTGGTGAGGTAGGTGAGCGTGACAATAATCCCCCAAGAACTGGCCACACACGTGTGGCCCTTGGATATTGCTGGTTTTATTCGAACACGTTAATCAGTAGCCAGCACTTTAGTGGCTAGAACAGTGGCCTAAGCATTGGGATTTCTGAGTTCTATTCCCTGCTTTGGGAGGGGAGAATACAGAGCAAGGATCAGAGCCACTGATTGGGCCTCTGGACTCCTGGTGCAGTGGTTAGACCAGCGGACTGGCCATCAGGACTCCTGGCTTTCATTCCCAGCTTTGAGACGGGAAGGTGGTTAAAGCATGTAACTGGGAGCAAGGAACGGTGGGTTCTACACCCAGTTTTGAGAGGGCAGCACGGTGCAGTGGTTAAAGCAGCTAATGGGGAACGCACTCCTGGGTTCTAGTCCAAGCTTTAAGGGCAGGGTGTGCTGGACTGGTTAGAGCAATTGATTTATGAGCCAGGACTCCTGGTTTAACTTCCCAGCTCGGGGAGGGGAATGTGGTGCAGTCATTAGAGCAGGAGAATGGGAGGCAGGACCCCCGGTACCTTTCCCGTCGGTGCCACCAGGGCAAAGGTCAGCATTTTCGGCCAACGCAATCTCCCAGGAAGGAACAAATCCTTTCATTCAGTTGGACCAGATCTCATTATCGGTTACTCCAGTGTCAGTCTAGGATCAGTGCCACCCCCAGGCAAGGCACAAAAGGGCCGAGGTTTGGGCCCAATGAGGAGGGTTGTCTGGCATTAATCCAAAAGGGACACTAAACACATGAGCTGGGGTTTCCAAAAATGTCCGCACGGCAGTCGCAAGAGTGATTGCAACATACGCAGACGGACCCAAACTAACTTGAATCCAGCTAGCTCGGGCCCCAGTGCACCCACGGCTGCATGGGGTTCCGGGCAGTCTGGGACCGTGTGTCTGTACTCAGCTCACCCACCCTGCAGTCTGTCCTGCCACAGCGTTACTGCAATTGGTTCGCGCACTAGCTAGATTAAAGCTAGCTCAGGTATGTCTATAGATGCTTCAATCACACCTCCAACTGCAGTGTAGGCACACCCTAAGGGAGTTAGGCACCTCAATCCCATCGGGCGCCTAACTCCTTTAGGCTACTTTGAAACTCCCTGTCTTGATGCCCTTCAACAGGGTTAGTTTTCAATGTGGACGTTGCCACTGCTCAACATTGGACGGTCTGAAATGCTGCACTGGGGCCATTTCTAGTTAGTTCCCCATGTCCATCTTTGATGTCTGACATCCACACATAAGGGAATGGACCTTTATTCAGCTCAGAGGATTTTAGAGGCGTGGGGGGAGACCTGAACCTCCAGATATTCCAGGCAGCCACTCCCCAAAATCCCTAGGACATAATCTGGTTCGGTGCAAAGGAAGGAAAATTAGCTAGATAGATGTGTATGGGACTAGATAAGAAAACTAGATGTGTAATAATAATCTAGCTCTTCTCATCTGTAGATCTCAAAGCATTTTACAAAGGACGTCCGGATCATTATCCCCATTTTACAGATGGGGAAACTGAAGCACAGAGAGGGGAAGTGACTTGCCCAAGATCACCCAGCAGGCCAGTAGCAGGAATAGAACCTACGTCTCTTGAGACCCAGTCTAGTACGCACACCACTCAGGCACACTGCTGCCCCATGGATGGGGATAGATACAATTAACCACATTTGCCCAGAGCACCTGGCTTGTCTATCACCTCCTTCAATTCCCGGCTTGTATTCAACAAGCTATGGGGCAATTTCCTGAGCTTATCTCTGCCAGCACTTTCGCTTTTTCTGAATACAATCACTAAGCGGATATTCCGCTCCTGGATTTAAAAGGTTTGGCTGTTTATTCAACTCTGCAGTAGCAAGGCGGGGGTGGGATTTTTCCCCCCAAAGAAGTTCAAGTCGCTGCTACTCAGTCATTAGCCACCCGTAGCAGGAGGTCGGTCGGGAACAACAAACACCTTTGTCCAGAGTCACTCCATGAAGTTCAGGAGGAGTTACTCAGATCGTGGGGGGAGGAGAAATGGGCACTGCAGGACTGGCCATCAGGGAGTTATTAATTATTTTCATTCTTGTTATATGCATTGAAGTCACAGACCAGGACCAGTCACAGACCACAGGGCTAGGCGCTGGACAACCGCAGAACAATAAAATAGGCCCTGCCCCACAGAGCTTCCAATCTTACACCCAGTCGGTTTGAACCAATCAGCCCCACCAATGGACAGCGGCTCTGAGCAATTCTTCCCCCGGCCCTTTTCGGAGTGGGAAGTTGGACTGTTTCCCTCTCGGCTGCTCCCTGATAGGACACCCCGGGCGACAACCTGCCTTCGCCTTCGCCCGCTCGGCAGCTGTTTCTGACCCACGGGAGGTTTGGCGGCTCAGCTGTTTGCACTTCCTGGCGGCCTCGATTATTAACAGGATTGATTGTGACGGCTCCCCCAATCTCCAAGCTTCCGCCCACCCCCTCCCCGCGGGAGCTCTCATTCAGCAATTTATCCTCAGTGGAAACTCTCCAGCGGCTGGAAAATGCTGATAAAGGGGCAAATTACTGTGAGTTCCAGTTCACTGAGAGTCTCCATTTATCACCCTGAGCCGTCACTTTGTTTGTCCAGCCTCGCTGTGCCCAGATGCCCCACACTTCTCATAGGTGACATCCACACTCATAGGTGCCGATTATTAAGATCCCAGGGGTGCTCCGCCCCAGACCCCGCTCCCACTCCACCCCTTCCTCCAAGCCCCCACCTCTCCCCGCCTCTTTCTGCCCACTCCCCGCCTCTTCCTGCCAGCGTTCCTCCCCCTCCCCCCAGCGCCTCCTGCATGCCACGGAACAGCTGATCATGGTGGGCAGAAGGCGCTGGAAGGGAGGGGGAGGAGCCGTTCAGCGGGGGCACCGGTGGGCAGGAGGAGCAGGGCAGGAGGGGGAGGTGCTGACCCATGGGGCTGCCAGTGGGTGCTGACCACCCACTATTTTTGTGTGGGTGCTCCAGCCCCGGATCACACACGGAGTCGGCACCTAGGTACACACTGATGGGTAGCTAGAGGGAGACACCCACTTACGGGCAGCTAGAGGGAAATATTTGCTGCATCCAGAGGCAATGCTGCTCAGATCACATACGTACCCCCGGAGTCACTCTGATCTGGGTTACGTTGGTGTCAATCCACTGTGACACCATTGGGCTGACACCGCTGTAACTGAGATCAGAACCTGTTGATTCCAGCGGGAGATGCATCCAAATTATTCCAAGGGATGAGCTTAGCCCGGTGTTTGGAAGGACAAGGAAGCAGCCAAAGTGGGGAGGGAGGTCCTTACCCACCTTTAACCCCCATGCCCAAATAAGAGAGGTTGCCCCTGCCAGCTAGCAATCAAGCTGCATCGTGGTTTGCACCACGGGCCATCCCCATCTCACCCCGTGCACAAGAACATCCTCCCTGCAGCGGCGGCACCATGGGAGCGACCTGGGATCTGCAGAGGGAAGAGGTCACTTACGTATTGGAAGGGGAGGAGAACGGCCAGGATGATCCCGCTGAAGAGCAGCACCATGAGCATGACGAAGAGGACGCCCTGGCAGGAGGTGAAGTCAAACTGTGGAGGTAAAAAGGGGCCGTTGGTTTTATTGGCTCGGCGCGCTGGCCGTGGGCAAGGCGCACGGGACGCAGTGATGAGGTGTTGGCTCCTTTGTGCCCCCTGCTCAGCCACTCACCCAGCATCACACACGTCGCCCTGTCAGTCACTAGCCCACCTATATCCCAAATCCCATCCCCAGCACCCATCGACCACGCTTATACCCCAAACCTGGCATCCATCAGTCCCCACCTAGACCCCAAACCTGGCATCCATCATACCCTATCCCCCAAATCCCATACCCAGCACCCATCAGACCCCACTTATCGCCCAAATCCCATACCCAGCACCCATCGACCACGCCTATACCCCAAACCTGGCATCCATCATACCCTATCCCCCAAATCCCATACCCAGCACCCATCAGACCCCACTTATAGCCCAAATCCCATACCCAGCACCCATCGACCACGCCTATACCCCAAACCTGGCATCCATCATACCCTATCCCCCAAACCCCATACCCAGCACCCATCAGACCCCACTTATAGCCCAAACCCCATACCCAGCAGCCATCAGACCCCACTTATAGCCCAAACCCCATACCCAGCACCCATCAGACCCCACTTATAGCCCAAACCCCATACCCAGCACCCATCAGACCCCACTTAAAGCCCAAACCCCATACCCAGCACCCATCGACCATGCCTATACCCCAAACCTGGCATCCATCATACCCTATCCCCCAAATCCCATACCCAGCACCCATCAGACCCCACTTATAGCCCAAATCCCATACCCAGCACCCATCGACCATGCCTATACCCCAAACCTGGCATCCATCATACCCTATCCCCCAAACCCCATACCCAGCACCCATCAGACCCCACTTATAGCCCAAACCCCATACCCAGCAGCCATCAGACCCCACTTATAGCCCAAACCCCATACCCAGCACCCATCAGACCCCACTTATAGCCAAACCCCATACCTAGCACCCATCAGATCCCACTTATAGCCCAAATCCCATACCCAGCACCCATCGACCACGCCTATACCCCAAACCTGGCATCCATCATACCCTATCCCCCAAACCCCATACCCAGCACCCATCGACCACGCCTATACCCCAAACCTGGCATCCATCATACCCTATCCCCCAAACCCCATACCCAGCAGCCATCAGACCCCACTTATAGCCCAAACCCCATACCCAGCAGCCATCAGACCCCACTTATAGCCCAAACCCCATACCCAGCACCCATCAGACCCCACTTATAGCCCAAACCCCATACCTAGCACCCATCAGACCCCACTTAAAGCCCAAACCCCATACCCAGCACCCATCAGATCCCACTTATATCCCAAACCCCATACCCAGCACCCATCAGACCCCACTTATAGCCCAAACCCCATACCTAGCACCCATCAGACCCCACTTATATCCCAAACCCCATACCCAGCACCCATCAGATCCCACTTATATCCCAAACCCCATACCCAGCACCCATCAGACCCCACTTATATCCCAAACCCCATACCCAGCACCCATCAGTCCTCACCTAGACCCCAAACCTGGCATCCATCATACCCTATCTATTCCCCAAATCCCATAGCCAGCACCCATCGACCATGCCTATACCCCATACCCAGCACCCATCAGACCCCACTTATAACCCAAACCCCATTCCCAGCACCCATCAAATCCCACTTATATCCCAAACCCCATACCCAGCAACCATTAGACCCCATCTAGACCCCAAACCCCATACCCAGCACCCATCAGACCCCGCCTAGACCCCAAACCTGGCACCCATCAGATCCTATCTATACCCCAAACCTCATACCCAGCAACCATTAGACCCCGCCTAGACACCAAACCCCAGACCCAGCACCAATCAGACCCTGCCTATACCCCAACCCCCCACCCAGTACCCATCAGACCCCACCTAGATCATACATCCATCAGACCCCCACCTATACACAGCACCCTTCATGTCACACCTATACGCCAACCCCCCTACCCTGCACCCAGCAGACCCTGCCTAGACCCCAAACCTGGCACCCATCATGACCTATCTATACCCCAAACCCCATACCCAGCATCCATCAGACCCCGACTAGACCCCAAACCCCATATCCAGCATCCATCAGACCCTGCCTAGACCCCAAACCCGCTACCCAGCACCCATCAGACCCCACCTATACCCCATACCTAGCACCCATCATAGCCCTCCTATACCCAGCCCCCTTCATACCACACCTATATCCCAAACCCTCTACCCCAGCACTCATCCTACCCCAAATCCTGTACCCTTAACCTTATAGACCAGGACTCAACATACCCCACCTACACCCGAAATCCTGTAGCCTAGCACCCATCACACTCTGGACCTTATAACTCCAAATCCTATCCTTATTATACAGCTTATTCACCACCTATATCCAATCCTTATCCACCTCAGCATTGTCATCCCACTGCACCCAAAATCCAAGACTCCCCAGGACCCATATCGCACCCATACTGCAACCACCATCCCTGTCCGAGATTCCCTCCTGTACCCCACCTGTCCGCCCTCCCCCGGCCTTTAGCTGCTTTCCCAGATCCATACTTCCTGGCCAAACCATTTGCTGCATGAGTGTCAGCTCCTCTTTCCCTATCGAGATCTTCCTCCCCGCTCTGAGATGCATCCCCTGCCCCCCTGCCCTACATGCTGGGATAGTCTCACCTTAGAATCATAGAAGATCAGGGTTGGAAGAGACCTCAGGAGGTCATCTAGTCCAACCCCCTGCTCAAAGCAGGGCCAACCCCAACTAAATCTACCAACACCAACTAAATCAACACCAACCTTGGTCTGGAAGCTGAAGATGGTGACGGAAAGACACACCAGGGCTGTGATCCCCAGGCACAAGAGAACCGACGTGGTGTTGTAATAGCTGCAAAAGGAACATGGAAACCACATTTCTAATTAGATCCCACAAATGGATAGAAGGAGAGAGACAATTAGGAGTGCCAGGGGCTTAGCAGAGGTAGGCAGATAAAGCATGGATCCTAGGGTCAGGCAAACAAGCATCAGGGGTTGAGATTACCCTTCACTTCCCATATGGCTAGACAATGGGGGTTCCTGGCTAGATAGGTATGGAAAAGCCTAAGAAATGACTGATGTGTGGATTCTCCTTCTGCTATAGATGAAAGAAAACTGCTGACAAGGCCAGCCTCAAGCCTGCAATTTGCTTCCCTCTATCCCTCTTTGGCCAGCAGAAGCCTGGATCTGTTAATATTCCTTCTGTGCTTTGCACTAAGAGAGGTGGGACTGCCCCCTAGACACTGTGTAGTGTATGATCTCTTAGTGTATGATCTGCTCCCTACACAGCAGCCAGGAGAGGATAGGAATGGCAGAGCCCTGAGCCACCCCACAGCCAGCTTTCCTGCCCCGCTCCCTACAGCACCTCCTGCTTGGAGATGCCGCGACAGGAGTGGCAGTGGACTCCCCAAAAGCCCATGCCCCTGCAATGACGTGTGGTGGCGGGCGGGCTCTCTCTGGAGCTGGAGTTGATCTGAGCTTCCCCACAGCCAGCAGTTGGCAAAACACATGGAGTTCACACCGGCCTCCACTGGAGGTCGCAGCTGATGTCAAAGGAAGGGTCAGGTTTTGCTTGGCTATTTTAGCAGCTCAGAAGGGAGCAAAGGGCCGGCATCACTCAGATAATTCTAACGCGGGAAGCCAAGGAAGGGAGCTGCAGGGAAGAGCTGGGACGTGGAGCCGAACTAAGGAAAAGAAATCTGATGCCCAACTGGTTGACCTACCTGGAGAGCATTCCAGTGAGATAGGACATGGAGAGAGTCTAGAGGTGGGAGGGAGAAAGAGAAAGCATTAGTATTGGGGTATGCGCTTAGTTACTCCACGAATCATTACTCAGAGCTGTCCCATAATTGTTCTTCATGGAGGCAGGGGGGTGAAGGCAGAAGGCTTCCCAGTTCCCTTGGCCACTAAGGGTGTAGGCTTCCTCCAGGCCTATCCCAGTGGTGAGGCTACATGTAGGGCGGCCCGGGTACCTGGTTTTCAACTGGAAAGTCAAGTTGAAAAGGGGACCTGACAGTGTCCGGTCAGATCTATTGACCGGACACCCAAAGTCCAGTTACTGCGAGCGGGAGAGGTGGAGAGGCGCCGGGTCATCACCTGCTCCAGCCAGGGCCACCTCCTGCCTTTGTTGGGTGGCTGCAGCTCCCAACCCTGACTCTGTAGGCTACCCTCCTGACCCAGGAGGGGTGGGTGGGAAGGGAAAAGCAGCGAGTGACTGGGGGAGGGGAGAGGAGGAGTGGACGGGAGTGGGGCCTAGGGTGACCAGACAGCAAGTGTGAAAAATCGGGATGGGGGTGGAGGGTAATAGGAGCCTATATAAGAAAAAGACCCAAAAATTGGGACTGTACCTATAAAATTGGGACATCTGGTCACCCTAGTGGGTCCCCAGGGGAAGAGGCAGGGCAAGGATGGGGGCTCAGTGGAAGAGGTGGGGCATGGGCAGGGCTTTGGGGGGGAAGAGGCGGGGCAGGAGTGGGGCCTCAGGAGGAAGAGGCGGGGCAAGGGAGGTTCCAGCACTCCTGCTGGAGTGTCCAGTTTTTAAATATTACCATGTTGGCAACCCTAACTACATGGACCACTTAGGAGTCACAGAGGGGCAGCAGAAGTTATCCCGACCCATAGACAGGAGTTGGCAGCTGCGCTGGGGCAGTGCTGCAATCCCGCAGTCTGCTCCCAGGCTGGGAACCAAGATGAAACTGGCGTTCCTGATTCCTGCCCAATTTTGCTCCGCATCCGCCCCTCAGTTACCGCAGCGCTGCGAGCTGCGTTCGCTGACTACGGACAGATGCTCGGCTCCGTCCAGAGACAGGCGCCCATTTATTGTAGACGTCTTTCAATTCCTCCAGTTGCGGCACCCAGCGTAAGCAAGAAGGCAGCGAAACCTCTTTAACAGGTGTCCCCAATGGAGACTGTTTCTGGATGATGGATGCTAACCTTCAAAGGGTAAAGCCCACAAGAGGGGTTTAATAGGGCACATCCCAATGCGTAGGGCTAAGAATGATACTTCCCTAGTTCCACATCACTGCATGGGGCCCGGATATCCCTCTGCCCCACTCGGCCTGCCTCCTCCTAAATTTTTTTTTTTTTTTTTTTTACAGAGTACCGCTTCATCTCAATTTATCTAGCTCTAGTTCCACCAGCAGGGATTGGGTTTAAGGTATCAATTACTGGACCAATCTCTACAGCCTGCATTAACCAGATGATCACAATGGTCCCTTCTGGGCTCCTTAATCTCTATGAAATTGACGACACTCCAAAGAGCAGGTCGGTCACCGTGCCGGTACGTTACTTACAAAGATACTCAAGAGAATCAGGTTCCATGGAAAATACCTCCTGCAAGTAACGTGAAAAGAGTCAGTCAGCAACACTATCCAAAGAGCAGAGTGGTTTAAAGGCGTTGCATAATGCGTTGCCTAATGTGAATTACATAATTAATTATCTGTGCAGCACATGCCGGTGAGGCAACGCGACGTTAATTCTGCTGGGTAACTATAGCGCTGTGCCCAGGGCACTTCTACGTTCCGACACAAATGGATCCGCTATATTACAGCGAAGCAACCAGGAATCTCCAGATCTGGGACAAGACAGCAGCGTTTTCACTGTATAATCAACAGCATCTACGGCTGGGCATCACTGAGATACAACAGCATCACCTCTGCTATTACAGTTACAATATAACTTAGACTTTTCCTACCAAGTTGCAACTCTGATGCAGCCTCTTGCAACTGCTTCGTGCGTCAGCACACAACCGCTCCGTGCACCAACACACAACCGCTCCGTGCACCAACACACAACCGCTCCGTGCACCAACACACAACTGCATCATGTCTGCTGCCTAGGAGCACATGGCCCCATGAATCTCGGGCAAGGAGACATAACTGCATTACCTCTGCTATAGCACAGCACTGAGACATGACTGCAACCCCTCTGCTACAGACAATGCAGCATTCGGGCTGCTTCTGCTCAGAGATACAACTTTGGTATGGATACCGTGTGCTACAGCCCATGAGTCAGGAACATACGGGATTTGAGCCGTGATAGGAAAGCACTAGTACGTCAGTTCAGTGGGTTGTTTAAAGCAGAAGGAAGTATTTTACCTGGGTCCGGAGCAGCAAGCCAGGATCAAGTATGTCACAAAGAACACGGCACTGTGAGAAAGAAGAAAGAGACAACGGATGGGTGACGGAGGAAGAACCTGGCGCTGAATGCGGCTGACGTGGGAAATGGAGCACTCTCGGGCTTGATTGTTCCTGCTGCGTTTTGCTGCTGACGCACCGGGGTGCTATACAGCCGAACTCCCTTAGAACACCCTGGGGAATGGTTTTACCATCCAGATCCAAATCGGAGACAGGAGGAGGTTTAAGCCGGATTCTTAGGGTACGTCTACACTGCAGAAAGAGCGCCACGGCAGCACGTCTCATAGCCCAGGTCAGCTGACTCAACCCATGCTACGGGGCTAAAACTAGCAGTGTGAACATTCCTGCTTGGGCTGGAGCCCGGGCTCTGAAACCCGGCAAGAGGGGTGGTCTCAGAGTCCAGGCTCCAGCCTGAGCCCGAATGTCTAGATTGCTATTTTAGTCCCGGAGGGAGAGCCTTAGTCAGTTGACTTGAGCTCCGAGATTCAGCACTGGAGGGTTTTTTTGCAGTGTAGATGTACCCTATGGTATTTGTCTGGCACCCATTATCCTAGTGTCCAAGTGCAACCCTCATTTTACAGAAGGGGAACTGGGACTCAGAGGGAGGAAGGCCCAGATCTTCAAAGGTATATTTGGGCACCTGGAGTTAGGCACTTAAATACCTTTGAGGATCTAGGCCTATGTGACATGCTCAAGGTCACACGGGAAGTCTGTAGCCGGGCAAGAACTCAATCCCAGGTCTCCTGAATCCCAGGTTAGTGCCCCAACCACCAGACTATCCTTCCTTTACAATAATACATAAATAAGTAATAATAATAAACTCAACAGGAAAAGGAATCCGAGGGGAGAATACCCCACACAGCCCAAAACCCATTAAACTGGTCCACAAACCAAGCAGCCAAATTGCCAGAGAGTCGAGCATCTCCAGAGAGTTGACCATGTCCAGAATTGACCATCTCCAGAGAGGTGACCATCGCCACACTTGAGCAGCTCCAGAGAGTTGACCTGCTCCCAGCAATGAAGGGATCCTCCATCCCTCCCCAGAGCATCACACGGCCCTGTGTTTTTCCACAGGGTCGACAGTTATCCTGTAACGATAAACCGATAACACCTAGTGCCTGAGGCAGCCTGGCAGTAGGTGAGAAGGCAGGTTCCAAAGGCATTGATGGTAATCAGAAAACTGGCAGCTCATGTGTCTAATGAATAAGGAACACGAACGGGGAGGCAAACCTCACAGTCCCTGATAAATGCGCCATTGATAGATCTGTGCTCTGCTCCTGCAGGAGGAAGCCACAGAAAGTGCTGGGGACTGGAATAATCATGGAAGAGGGGAAGGAGGCTTCCCACAGACGGAGAGAGAGAGAGAGAGAGGGCCTGATTCTCATTACCCTAAGGCGTCATTCTGCCTCTCTGGCAGTATAAAGGGACCTTTAAGTGGGTGGACATTACAGTCACACCAATGTAAGGTCCCGTTCCACCGC